>NC_135237.1:21655575-21968075 GCF_051348905.1 Ranitomeya variabilis
TTGAAGTGGAAATCTCCCCCAACTACCCGGATGAGCATAGCAGCCCGTTCTCCGTGGACAGCACTGAATTTCTGCGGGTCGAGATGGAGAGCCTGATCGACCAACTCCTCCAACTGAGCATGAAGGCCCAGGCTCCGCACCAGGCAGCGCCGGAAGAAGGTCCTCAGGCGCTGGATCCTGCACCGTCACCGGAGCAGCCGCTGGGATCCTCGTCGACACCACCGAAGGAATCTGCCGCGGAGGAGGCCCCTGCATCGGCTGGTGAGTCCGCTGACCCCGTCCCACCGGCCGAGGGCTTACTAGTAGGCCCCGTTGCGGCACCCCCTCTCCCCGGGACCCATAGACTCCAACGCCTGTTACCCTGGGAGGAGGCCACGGGCATGGAACACCGCATGAGGGCCCCGATTGCGCCAACCACCCTGCGGTGTGAAGTCCGTGCGGAGCGCACAGTGTGTCGCTGGATGAACCCAGGCTCTAACCTTATGGGGTTCCCCGGGGTGGAGACCCAGGAAGGGGAGGTGGTGCAGGCCTTAAGCTGGGAGGAATACCGGGCCCAGCTAGAGCAACAGTGGAAAGAGGAAGAGAAGACATACCAGGCTGGGCTGGAGGCTCACCATCAACAAGACCTGGCGGTTAAGGACCGGGCCCGCAAGGATCCCGCTGCTCAGCAGGCCCCGCGCAGACAAGGCACCGTCATTGACTTTAAGCTCCGTGGAGGTTGGGGCTTTATAAAGGAACCGGGTCTATATGCCGAAGTTTTTGTTAACCGGCGAGATGTAGAGTCACATCTGAGGGAGGGCCACCCAGGCCGGGATCTTTATCCGGGGGATGATGTCGTTTACACCCAACACCTTGGGGAGAAGGGGTGGTTTGCCCTGAACGTCCACAAGAGGCACAGTTCCATGACCCCCGTGGCCAGGGTACCCCTTTGTGACCGGCGCACAGTTACCACTGAGACCACCGTGGTCACCCCAACAGGCACCATTGTGAAAACCACGACTTGCCGTGTCATGACCTCCACCGCTGTCGTGGCCACGCCGGCACCTCCTCAAGTGACCAGCGTGTCTACTGCCCGCACTGCTGCAGAACTGAGGACTGTGGGTACACAGACCCCCAGATGGGACGACAGACCTCCCTATGCAGTACCGGGCGGATCGCAATACCCAAAGGGGTTGCCTCCGCCGGTGCTGCCCCCTGGGTGGTTCTGAGCAGACGTTCCCGTATACTGCTTTAAAGATGTATATAGTTACTGTTCTCTGCTGTTTTGCTGCTGAACCCGTCCAGGGTTAACTCTTAAGGGGATCCCTTTGTTGACCCGGGATCCCTATTGTTTTGCTTTTGTTTGATTTTTCCAAGTTTTTGCACAAAGTTTCCAGAACTGCTGAAATCATGAACAGTGCATGATCCGAACTTCTTGTATATAGTTTGCACCTTATTAAAGGTGCTCCCTACTGGTTTTACTTAAAGAAGGACTCTTTGTGAAGATACCACACTGGAACCTTTGCTGAGTATAGACTGGTAGCTTGAGAAGATATGCTACCTCATAGAGACTTGATCCCCTCTTAAAGGGGATGTTCATCTGCGTACTTATGAGTAATACTGCCTTAAAACAGTAAAGCGATGATGATGCTTTGAAAGAAGATGATATTGTTTACGTGTAAAAGTTATATGTATTGAACTGGTTAATTGTAAAAGGGAAATGTTGATAATGTTGATAGAAAATGGGGATAGAAGGTAAACCCTGAGTCCACCGTAGAAAGCTAGTTTATTGAAAGGAAGAGTTAATAATGTGTTACCGAGGACAGAAAGTGAACCCGTAGGGGTTAGGTAGTGAGTCCTCCTAGGAGCCATCTGAAGAAGGCTCAGTAGTCCTAAACTGAAAGAATGTTATGTTCTATACTGTGTATAGTAGTGGAAAAGACAGAAGGCTCGGGCTGAAAGGAGCGGTCCTGTAAGAAAGGAGAGGCAGTAGGTCTGGTGCCGTTAGGACAGGCGGTCCTGCAGATTTAAAGAAGGAGAATGTGAAAGTTAAATTACCTTATAATGTGATTATAGGAAGGTCTTTAGTGGATTTAGAGTGTATGTCCTTAAAGGCAAAGTTAAATTATTGTTCAATAATGTTGCACTTAGTAGAATGTCATGATCTCAATGGCAAGAGAACATAGCATCAGCATATACAGGAACTAGCTCTTGGTAGATGGGAACTGAGCTGACCATGAACTAAACCTACCGCACAACTAGCAGTGGCCGGGTAGCATGCCTACGTTGATTCTAGATGCCCAGCACCAGCCGGAGGACTAAATAAAGCTAGCAGAGGAAAATATTAGTCCTAGCTCACCTCTAGAGAAATACCCCGAAAGGAGACAGAGGCCCCCCACATGTATTGGCGGTGAGTTAAGATGAAACAACAAACGTAGTATGAAAATAGGTTTAGCAAATTTGAGGTCCACTTACTACATAGCAGAAGACAGAAAGGACACTTTCATGGTCAGCTGAAAACCCTATCAAAACACCATCCAGAAATTACTTTAAAACTCTGGCATTAACTCATAACACCAGAGTGGCAATTCCTGTTCCCAAGAGCTTTCCAGACACAGTAACGAAACTACAGCTGTGAACTGGAACAAAAATGCAAAAACAGACATGGACAAGAGTCCAACTTATCTAGTAGTTGTCTAGGAGCAGGAACAAGCACAGAGAGGCTTCTGATAACATTGTTGACCGGCAAGCAACTAACAGAGCAGCAAGGTTATATAGCGACTCCCACATCTTGATGGGAACAGGTGAACAGAGAAGATGAGGACACCAGTTCAATTCCACCAGTAGCCACCGGGGGAGCCCAGAATCCAAATTCACAACAGTAGAATACCCGGTTGGGTAAGAAAAGTTGTTTGTAGCATGTTGCTATGATATTTAACCATGTTTGTAACGTTCAAGTGTCCTTACCTCCCATAAAGGGAAGCCTGTTCAAGTATACTTAGTGTTATTACACTCAACAAAATTGTATGTCTTTTTGCTAACCTGTATTGTTGTTTTCTTCCCAGTCCCGGAGTACTGTGTTTAACCAGGGGGGAGTGCAGCGCCCCAGAGTCCTGGTCGTTGCAGTACTATGGCTCCGCCACTAAGGGGAGCTATGTCAACACACTTCATGAAAGGAAACATCACAGGATGTTTTTAAACTATAAATACAATCATGGCGGTACTGTGATGATTATCGCTAAGGACCTAAGACCGAGACCAGTCGCAAAAAGTCAATACCAAAACACGAAAACAACACGACTAAAAAAGCTCCAAGATTATTTATATTAATCCAATATATATATTTTATTAAGGGAAACAGGTACAGATGAAAAACAGAAAAAAGGAGGGGGTACAACAACTAGCACATGCCAGAAATGGACGCTCTACAAGACATGTGATAATGTGACAGGCAGAGAAAATAACGGTATTCAATATACCTATTGCACTGATACCACACAGCCTGACTTAAATATTAACCCAGCACAAGAAGAAATAAATAGGTAAAAGACATGGCACATTAGGGTGGCATATTACCCGTATATACGGCCAGAAAATGTCCAGGAGCGTCCTCCCCGACGCGCGTTTCGGCGCTGTAGCCTTTCTCATACTGCCCCTATGTACAAGAATATTACTACTATAATACTGCCCCTATGTACAAGAATATAACTACTATAATACTGCTCCTATGTACAAGAATATAACTACTATAATACTGTCCCTATGTACAAGAATATAACTACTATAATACTGCTCCTATGTGCAAGAATATAACTACTATAATACTGCCCCTATGTACAAGAATATAACTACTATAATACTGCCCCTATGTACAAGAATATAACTACTATAATACTGCTCCTATGTACAAGAATATAACTGCTATAATACTGCCCCTATGTACAAGAATATAACTACTATAATACTGCTCCTATGTACAAGAATATAACTACTATAATACTGCCCCTATGTACAAGAATATAACTACTATAATACTGCTCCTATGTACAAGAATATAACTGCTATAATACTGCCCCTATGTACAAGAATATAACTACTATAATACTGCTCCTATGTACAAGAATATAACTGCTATAATACTGCCCCTATGTACAAGAGTATAACTACTATAATACTGCTACTATGTACAAGAATATAACTACTATAATACTGCCCCTATGTACAAGAGTATAACTACTATAATACTGCCCCTATGTACAAGAATATAACTACTATAATACTGCCCCTATGTACAAGAGTATAACTACTATAATACTGCCCCTATGTACAAGAATATTACTACTGTAATACTGCCCCTATGTACAAGAGTATAACTACTATAATACTGCCCCTATGTACAAGAATATTACTACTATAATACTGCCCCTATGTACAAGAATATAACTACTATAATACTGCCCCTATGTACAAGAATATAACTACTATAATACTGCTCCTATGTACAAGAATATAACTGCTATAATCCTGCTTATTGACAGTTTCCATCTCTGTATTTGTCTTACATTACACGGTAATATCAGCAGTTGATGTGAGACACTTTGGAGATCTAGAACTTTGTTACTGACGGTAATTTCCGGTGACTTATATTATGTCCTTTTTCCTATTAGGCGAAGCTGCCGGAGTCGATGTCTCGGAGAATCCGGGGCTTTTTTGGGGCGGCGAACTTCTGGGCTATTATATTGTACAACATCTTAGCCCTGAACAGTCTGGATTTCGCTCTGCTGGTTGCCAAGAGGATTCTGATCACAGGTGAGTGACGGGTGAATATATGGTACCGGCTGTATATATGGCAGTTGGTCACTGTAAGTCCGGCTCTTGCCAGGAGGAAATATTATCTGTGTTATATTTAGTATAATATGAATTGTGAGACAACTAAGACATGGAGCGCTCAATACTTTTTCCGTAGAAGCAGAATAAGGTCCCCCCCCCTCCCCCCCAGCTATGGTATCCAGGTGCGTTCTTTTAGACAACCCCTGTTATCTTGCACAATGCTTTTAGTAATTTTACTCTTTGGACACTAGATGGCAGCAAAATTCAAGACAATTTTATCATACACTGACATACTCATAGGGTATGTGCACACGCTGCGGATTCCATTGCGGAATTTTACACAGCGGATTTGATTAAATCCGCAGTGTAAAAAGTACTGCGGATTTATCGCGGTTTTTTGTGCGGTTTCCACTGCGGTTTTTGACACCTGCATTTTTTAAATATGGAGCAGGTGCCAAACCGCTGCGGATTCCGCACAAAGAATTGACATGCTGCGGGAAAAAACCCGCAGCATTTCCGCGCGTTTTTTTCCGCAGCATGTGCACAGCGGTTTTTGTTTTCCATAGGTTAACATTGTACTGTACACCGCATGGAAAACTGCTGCGGGTCCGCAGCGTCAAAAACACTGCGGATCCGCAGCAAAAACCGCAACATGTGCACATAGCCATACAGAAGTTGTTCTCCAGGCTGGGCCGGACTGGCCATCTGGCAAATGCCAGAAGGGCCAGCATGGTTGTGGACTGCATTGTCTGCAACATTGTTAACAGAATCGGTGTTCTCAAGATGCCCATACTATTAAGTTGTGACGGAGCACAATGTCGCTGACTCAGTCACTTACCCCACCAGGCCATCGGTATCATTAGAAATATTGCTCTTGTAGTAAATCTTGCTTTTCTCCATTTAGGGTAATATTAGTAATATATCCCATCAAGTGCTTGGGGATGGGGACAGCATTGGCATGTGTGATTTCAAATGCCAGGGCTGAATTTCAGCCCCAGTCCGCACCTGTCTCCAGGATTAGGGGGGCAGGCGCCACCTCTGCGCCCCTATAGCTGCACCTCTGTGCCCCCTATAGCTGCACCTCTGTCCCCCTATAGCTGCACCTCTGTCCCCCCAATAGCTGCACCTCTGTCCCCCCTATAGCTGCACCTCTGTCCCCCCTATAGCTGCACCTCTGCACCTCCTATAGCTGCACCTCTGTCCCCCCCTATCGCTGCACCTGTCCCCCCTATCGCTGCACCTCTGCACCCCCTATAGCTGCACCTCTGTCCCCCTATAGCTGCACCTGTCCCCCTATAGCTGCACTTCTGTCCCCCTATAGCTGCACCTCTGTGCCCCCTATAGCTGCACCTGTCCCCTATAGCTGCACTTCTGTCACCTATAGCTGCACCTCTGTCCCCCCTATCGCTGCACCTGTCCCCCCTATCGCTGCACCTCTGCACCCCCTATAGCTGCACCTCTGTCCCCCTATAGCTGCACCTCTGCATCCCCTATAGCTGCACCTCTGTCCCCCTATAGCTGCACCTCTGCATCCCCTATAGCTGCACCTCTGTCCCCCCCTATCGCTGCACCTGTCCCCCCTATCGCTGCACCTCTGCACCCCCTATAGCTGCACCTCTGTCCCCCTATAGCTGCACCTCTGTCCCCCCTATAGCTGCACCTCTGTCCCCCCTATAGCTGCAACTCTGTCCCCCCTATCGCTGCACCTGTCCCCCCTATCGCCGCACCTCTGCACCTCCTATAGCTGCACCTGTCCCCCCTATAGCTGCACCCCTGTGCCCCCTATATCTGCACCTCTGTCCCCCTATAGCTGCACTTCTGTCCCCCTATAGCTGCACCTCTGTGCCCCCTATAGCTGCACCTCTGCGCCTCCTATAGCTGCACCTCTGTCCCCCTATAGCTGCACCTCTGTCCCCCCTATAGCTGCACATCTGTGCCCCTCTATAGCTGCAACTCTGCGCCCCCTATATCTGCACCTCTGCGCCCCTATAACTGCACCTCTGCACCTCCTATAGCTGCACCTCTGCATCCCCTATAGCTGCACCTCTGTTCCCCTATAGCTGCACCTCTGTCCCCCTATAGCTGCACCTCTGTGCCCCCTATAGCTGCACCTCTGCGCCTCCTATAGCTGCACCTCTGTCCCCCCTATAGCTGCACCCCTGTCCCCTTATAGCTGCACCTGTCCCCCTATAGCTGCACTTCTGTCCCCCTATAGCTGCACCTCTGTGCCCCCTATAGCTGCACCTCT
This sequence comes from Ranitomeya variabilis, assembly GCF_051348905.1. Classification (NCBI taxonomy): domain Eukaryota; kingdom Metazoa; phylum Chordata; class Amphibia; order Anura; family Dendrobatidae; genus Ranitomeya; species Ranitomeya variabilis. Next base: position 21,662,633 of record NC_135237.1, read on the forward strand.
GTCCCCTATAGCTGCACCTCTGTCCCCTATAGCTGCACCTCTGTCCCCCTATAGCTGCACCTCTGTCCCCCTATAGCTGCACCTCTGCATCCCCTATAGCTGCACCTGTCCCCCTATAGCTGCACCTCTGTCCCCCCTATAGCTGCACCCCTGTCCCCTTATAGCTGCACCTGTCCCCCTATAGCTGCACTTCTGTCCCCCTATAGCTGCACCTCTGTCCCCACTATAGCTGCACCCCTGTCCCCTTATAGCTGCACCTGTCCCCCTATAGCTGCACCTCTGTGCCCCCTATAGCTGCACCTGTCCCCTATAGCTGCACTTCTGTCACCTCTATAGCTGCACCTCTGTCCCCTATAGCTGCACCTCTGTCCCCCTATAGCTGCACCTGTCCCCCTATAGCTGCACCCCTGTCCCCTTATAGCTGCACCTGTCCCCCTATAGCTGCACTTCTGTCCCCCTATAGCTGCACCTCTGTGCCCCCTATAGCTTCACCTGTCCCCTATAGCTGCACTTCTGTCACCTCTTTAGCTGCACCTCTGTCCCCTATAGCTGCACCTCTGTCCCCTATAGCTGCACCTCTGCTAATCTGATAGCTTCTTCTTCTTATATTATCATCCTGCCCTTACTGTGATGGAAATCATATCTCCACATCCCAACTTCTTCCTGAGCCAACCTGAAAAAGCAGAGCTGCAGTGTAAAGCATGGGCTGGGCAGGGACTAAAGTCCAGACCTGGGATTGAAAAGCGCACTGGTCCATCCTGCCCCCTCCACTTCTACAGATCGGGGGTCACTATGGCTCCACGACAGTTGTTAATGGTATCTGTGTCCGGAGGGTGTGGCGGCCCACCTCTCTTTGGCCAGATGGGCAGTCCGGGTCTAGTGCAGAGCAATAATAAGGAGCAGAGGATCCGATGGGGACGAATGTGGACTGGGGACGGTCAGAACAGCAACTCGAGGCTCTGGCAGCGGTTGGGCTGAATTTTGGGTTTCCTCAGATAATGTTTCTGTAGTCACTGGTCTTAGTTGTTTGCTAATGGTGTAAAGCTGCAGTGTAAAGCATGGGGGATATACACTGTGTTCCAAATTATTATGCAAATAATATTTCCTCATATTTTCTCTAAATTACCTATCTGAATTGCAGTCATTGTTATTTTCCAGTCATCTACTATTCTAGTATAATTACAATGTTTTGGAACAAACTGCCTATGAAAACAGTATCTTTTTAAAAAAATAAACACTCAAAATGCATGTTCCAAATTATTATGCACAGCAGAGTTTTCAACCTTTTTTTTTTTATTTTGAACAAAATAATGGTGAATTGTGAAGTTACAAGCATTATCAGCTTATTACAAAATGAAATCAAACAGTTTTCAAGTGAAAACTTTATTCTAGGTGATGTTACATTTGCACATAGGACCCCTTGTTGGAAAGAAGCCTCAGAACTCTCTCGTCCATTGAATGTGTCAGTTTTTGGATGGTTTCTGCTTCAATTGTTTTGCATGTGGACACAATACCCTCCCAGAGCTGTTGCTTAGATGTAAACTGCCTCCCGGCATCATAGTGTCACGGGGGTACTGGGTAGACTAAGGCTGGTTACCCGGGCCCCTGCGATATCCCTCAGGCTAGGAAAACCCTGTCTGTCCCTCTCCCAGAGTTTACACTGATGGTGTGCTTGTCTGGGCCACCAGGCCTGACCCTGACTCCTGTTTCAGCCCTATGCTGAAACCACCACCCGCCACCCAGTGATTAGACCACACACCAACCCCCACAGAAAGCACAGACAGGGAAAACTAAAAACGCACCACGCCGCAGACACACAGGAAAACACTATAATGTGCACAGGGCAAAACAAATACAAATATAGGAAGGAGAAATATGACAAAGGATAATACACCACCAGATACGATATTTCCTCTCCTAGACCACCACTCCAGACCGGAATCACCAGGCATGAGGCACAAGCTATAATCGGCGACGCCCAAAGTCCAGCAGAACTATTTAAAGGCAGTGGGCGCGTGACCCAGCCTTCAGCCCGAGTACCAGCTAGATTAACCCCGGACAACCTAGATAAAATCTAGTCGGCGCCACTGAGCGTATAGTGGACAAATGTGGAATTACCGCTGTCTGTCGGACGCCCTAGTGTGAATAGCGTCCGACATGACAGTACCCCGCCTTCTACGAGGGACCCCAGGGCCCTCACAACTTATAGGACCCGGCTTGTCCGGATGGCGACGGTGAAACATACTGACCAGCCGGTCCGCATGAATGTCCGAGGCTGGTACCCAAGACCTCTCCTCCAGCCCATAACCACGCCAGTGTACCAGGTACTGTAATGTGCGGCGCACTACTAGAGAGTCAACCACCTTGGAGACTTCAAATTCCAAATTGCCATCCACCAAGACTGGAGATGGCGTCGGCGTCGCGTCCACGGAACCCACCACCTTTTTTAATAACGATCTGTGGAACACGTTGTGTATCTTATAAACTGTAGGAAGCTCCAATCGGTAGGCTACCGGGTTAATGATGGCGGCGACCCTAAATGGACCAATAAACCTTGGACCTAATTTCAGGGATGTTATTTTGAGTTTTATGTTTTTTGTGGACAACCACACCCAGTCACCCACACTCAGGTCCGGACCTGGCACCCGTCTACTGTCAGCCACACGTTTGTACCTAGCACCCACACTCAGCAAGCGCTGTTTCACTCTCGTCCAGACAGATGACAGTTGTGCTCCTAGCTGGTCCTCCTCCGGGATACCAGCAGAGCCCCCCTGATGCAGAGTACAAAATTGAGGATGATGCCCGTAAACACAAAAGAACGGGGACTCCCCAGACGACTCCTGGCGGTGATTATTGATGGCAAACTCCGCCAAAGGAAGGAACGTAGACCAACCACTCCTCCTGATTATCAGAAACAAAGCAGCGTAAATACTGCTCCAAATTCTGGTTCATATGCTCGGTCTGACCATTTGACTGAGGATGAAACGCCGAAGAATGCGATAACTTGATCCCCAGCCGTGAGCAAAATGCTTTCCAAAATTTTGCCACAAACTGAGTACCTCTATCAGACACGATGTCAGACGGAACCCCGTGAAGTCTGACCACCTCCTGCACAAATACCTGAGCCAGAGTCTTAGTGTTAGGCAACGAAGGCAAGGACACAAAGTACGACATCTTTGAGATCCGATCAACAACCACCAAGATGACCATGTTCCCAGCTGAGGAGGGCAGGTCTGTAATAAAATCCATGGAGATCTCAGTCCATGGCCTACTGGGTACCCCTAGAGGATGTAATGTGCCAGCAGGATGGGAGCGAGGCGTCTTAGCCCTAGCACACGTGGTACATGTTGATACGTACGAGACCACGTCCTGTCGGATTTTGGGCCACCAAAACTGACGTGACACCAACTCCAAGGTACCCCTAACCCCTGGATGGCCAGCCAGAACAGCATCATGATGCTCACCCAACACCTTTAGGCGAAGATAGAGCGGTACAAATGATTTGTTAATGGGAAGCTCTGGTGGTACTTCCTCCTGAGCCTCGGCAATCTCAGCCTCAACCTCTGTCGTGAGAGCCGAGACCACTACACCCTTTTGGAGGATGGGTACCGGATCTTCCCGAGGTTCTCCCCCCGGAAAACACCTGGATAAAGCATCTGCCTTAGTGTTCTTAGACCCCCATCGGTAAGTAACAAAAAAGTTGAATCGCGTGAAAAACAACGCCCAGCGAGCCTGCCTGGGGGACAGACGCTTGGCTGACTCTAAATAAAGCAGATTTTTATGGTCGGTGATAACTGTAACCTGGTGGACCGACCCCTCCAAGAAGTGTCGCCATTCCTCAAAAGCCAACTTGATAGCCAACAACTCCCTGTTGCCGATATCGTAGTTACGTTCGGCGGGCGACAGCTTCTTGGAAAAGTAGGCGCATGGACGCAACTCGCCCAAGGATGAGCCGTGTGACAGCACCGCCCCCACTCCAACCTCAGACGCATCAACTTCCACGGTAAATGGTTTTGATACGTCTGGTTGCACCAGAATGGGGGCCGAAGCAAAACTGTTCTTCAGAAGTTCGAATGCGCGCACAGCAGCCTCAGGCCAGGCGGAGAAATTGGTACCATTTTTCGTCATGTCAGTGAGCGGTTTAGCAATGGTAGAAAAATCTTTGATAAACTTCCTATAGTAGTTATAAAACCCAAGGAACCGCTGAAGCGCTTTTAGGTTATCATTCCGTTCCCAACGCAGCACCACTTGCACCTTAGCGGAGTCCATTTTAAACCCTGAAGCAGACACAATATAACCCAAGAAAGGCAACTCCTGGACCAAAAATACACATTTCTCCAATTTAGCATAGAGCTTATTTTCCCTGAGTAGCTGTAACACCTGCCTAACATGCTCTAAATGAGTATCACGGTCTCATGAATAAATGAGAATGTCATCTAGGTACACAATAACGAATTTCCCCAGGACATGCGAGAACACATCATTTATGAAATGTTGAAATACTGCAGGCGCGTTTGTCAACCCAAATGGCATCACCAAATTTTCAAAATGACCCTCAGGGGTATTAAAAGCCGTCTTCCACTCGTCATCACCTTGACGGACTCTTATGAGGTTCTACGCCCCCCTGAGGTCAAGCTTGGAGAACCACTTAGCACCAGCCACCTGGTTGAACAAACCAGGTATCAGTGGCATAGGGTATGGATCACGAACCGTAATCTGGTTTAACTCCCTGAAATCCAGACACGGGCGTAGTCCGCCATCTTTCTTCTTAACGAAGAAGAACCCTGCTGCTACCGGCGAGGGCGAAGGCCTGATGTGCCCTTTGCTCAAACTCTCAGCAATGTAGTCTTTTAAAGCTTGTCTCTCCGGACTGGAGATGTTAAACATCCTTGCTTTCGGCAATTTGGCCCCTGGTTTAAACCTAATAGTACAGTCATAGGGGCGATGTGGTGGCAACTCTGAACAACCCTTCTCTGAGAACACATCCGCAAAATCCAGCAGTGACTCAGGAATGCTTGGAGTCACAGCGAACACACATGTGGCCAGGCAATTCTCCTGGCAAAATCCACTCCACTGGATTGTTTTCCAGTTAATCACCGGGTTGTGCATAGATAACCACGGAAAACCCAAAACCATTTGTGCAGGAAGATTACCGACTACCTAACATGTAACCTGCTCGAAATGTAGGACCCCAATGTGGAGTTTCACCTCAGCCACAAACTCAGTAATCTCCCCCTGTGGAAGAGGAGCAGAATTGATGGTAACCACCCGGGTAGGATGAGGCAGTTTTTCGACCGTGAACCCGGCCGTGCACGCAAACTCCTCATTAATGAGATTAGTGGCCGACCCACTATCCACAAAAACAGTGATTGGCAGCTCTCTGCCAGCGACCTTAACCCTGGCAGGGAGCATACATTGAGAGACCACAATGGAAGATATGCATAAGCTCAGATTAGCCTCTTCCACACCCTCTGAGCTTAGTAGTTTTCCGCCGTTGCGCTTTTCTTAGATAACAGAGGACAAGCATTTACATAATGCCCATTTTTACCACAGCAAAAACAGGCTCCCTGCTTCCTGAGTGAGGGGGCTCGATGATATGACACCCTTGCGATGTGCATAGGCTTCGTGGTCTCACCTGCAGCAACCTCATGTGTACCTACGCCCTCCCCCATAGGCGGCGTCTCTTGCACCCCCTGACGCAAACGGAGATCACTGCGGACAAGACTCATAGCAGACTTTAGAGAAGCAGGAGTCTCGTACATCAGGAGGGCTTGTTTAACCCTTCTCGAAACCCCATGAACAAACTGACTCCGCGGCGCGGGGTCATTCCATTGTGTGTCCACCGCCCAGCGGCGAAATTCAGAACAGTAATCCTCCGCCATTCGCTCCCCTTGGCAGAGAGCGCAAATTTTAGATTCTGCTAGAGCCATTCTGTCAGGATCATCATAAATGAGCCCAAGAGCAGAAAAAAAAATCTCCAGAGTTAAATGCAGCTGAATCAGATGGGAAAGAAAATGCCCAAGCTTGGGGGTCTCCGTTCAGTAATGACAATACCAGGCCCACACGCTGAGCCTCATTACCTGAGGAAACCGGGTGCATACGAAAATATAATTTGCAAGCTTCACGAAAAACAACAAATTTACTGCGTTCCCCAGCAAACCTCTCAGGTAAAGGGATCTTTGGTTCTGCAACTCTACCTGCAGTTTCAGCTTGCACATTAGATACTACAAGACCCTGTTGTTGAACCGCCCCCTTCAACTCAGTAACCTGAAAGGACAGCGCCTCCAACTGGCGGGTTATGGAAGTCATGGGATCCATGGAATACAAAATTTTGGGGCCGATTATAATGTCACGGGGTACTGGGTAGACTAAGGCTGGTCACCCGGGCCCCTGCGATATCCCTCAGGCTAGGGAAAACCCTGTCTGTCCCTCTCCCAGAATTTACATTAATGGTGTGCTTGTCTGGGCCACCAGGCCTGACCCTGACTCCTGTTTCAGCCCTATGCTGAAACCTCCACTCACCACCCAGTGATTAGACCACACACCAACACCCACAGAAAGCACAGACAGGGAAAACTAAAAACGCACCACGCCGCAGACACACAGGAAAACACTATAATGTGCACAGGGCAAAACAAATACAAATATAGGAAGGAGAAATATGACAAAGGATAATACACCACCAGATACGATATTTCTTCTCCAAGACCACCACTCCAGACCGGAATCACCAGGCATGAGGCACAAGCTATAATTGGCGACGCCCAAAGTCCAGCAGAACTATTTAAAGGCAGTGGGTGTGACCCAGCCTCCAACCCGAGTACCAGCTAGATTAACCCCGGACAACCTAGATAAAATCTATTCGGCGCCACTGAGCGTATAGTGGACGAATGCGGAATTACCGCTGTCTGTCGGACGCCCTAGAGTGAATAGCGTCCGACATGACACAGACACTCCTTTTGATGATGCTCCAGAGGTTCTCAATGGGGTTGATGTCAGGGGAAGATGGTGGCCACACCATAAGTTTGTCCTCTTTTATGCCCATAGCAGCCAGAGATGCAGATGTGTTTTTTGCAGCATGAGACGGTGCATTATCATGCATGAAAATGATCTTGCTGCGGAAAGCACAGTTCTTCCTCTTGAATCATGGCAGGAAGTGTTGTTTTAGAAACTCCACATAGATTATGGAGTTCATCTTTACCCCTTCAGGGATCATAAAGGGGCCAACAATCTCTCTCCCCGTGATTCCAGCCCAAAACATTACTCCACCTCCTCCTTGTTGGCGCCTTAGCCGTGTTTTCATGGGGTGTCCATCAACCAGCCATCCTCCACTCCACCCATCTGGACCATCGAGCGTTGCATGGCACTCATCGGTGAACAAAACAGTTTGGAAGTCAGTCTTCATGTATCGTTTGGCCCACTGGAGCCGTTTCTGCTTGTGTGCAGTGGATAGAGGTGGTCGACAGGATGGCTTACGCACCTCTGAAGAACCCTGCATCTTGTTGTTCTGGGGACGTTGGAGGCACCAGCAGCTTCAAAAACTTGTCTGCTGCTATGACAAGGCATTTTTGCAGCTGCTCTTTTAACCTTACACAATTGCCTGTTGGAAAGAGTCCTCAATTTGTCCTTATCAGCACGCACACGTGTGTGCTGGGAATCAGCTACATACTTCTTGATTGTGCGATGATCACGATGAAGTGTCTTGGCAATGTTGATTGTAGTCATGCCTTGACCTAAATACTCCACAGTTTGTTGCTTCTCAGCAGCCGACACATCCTTTTTCTTTCCCATTTTGGCAAAAAATATAGGCTGCTTAATAATGTGGAACAGCCTTCTTAAGTAGTCTTGCCTTTATTTGGACACACCTGCCAAACTAATGTGCACAGGTATCTGCAATTGCTGTCAGTGATATAAAGAGCCCTGACACACATCACCATCAATGAGTGTACATGACAAACCAAAAAATTCTAACCTTATCACTCCTAAACTCTCTGTGCATAATAATTTGGACACAGTGTAGAGCATCAGCCTGGGATTCTTAAGAGACAGGCGTGGCTTTTTTTACTACCGTAGACTCCAATAGACAGGGCCTACTTAGTGCTGGAGCATGTAGAATGCACTTCAGTGATTGAGGAGCCTGAAGACCCCCAGAGTAATGTTTGGGGGGCTGAGGTAGAACTGACCCCATGCATCTCCTCCGCTTCCAGGCTTCCCGGTCAGCACGCTGTCCATCCTGTTTGTGACGTACTGCGGAGTTCAGCTCATCAAGGAGCGGGAGCGCGTCCTGGCCCTAGAGGAGGAGAGGAACGAGAAGCTGAAAGCCGCCTGACCCTACACCCAAAGACCCCCAGATCCCGACCCCCCGCAGATCAGTGCTGCAGGACGCCCCCTGCACAGGAGCTGTGAATCTCCACCCAGAACCAATAAATATTTTATATAAGGATGAATTCTGTTACTTTGTATCAACAGGTGGAATCATTTAAAGGGCCAGCGTCCAGACTTCATCATCACACACAACTGGGCAGCTGTGTACTTTGTATTTCAGCTTTTCATTCTGTGCAGGATCTCTGCTTGCTGTCATTGATTGAGAATATTGCATATCGGAGGACAAAAATCCTTTCTGACCTAATACTTGTCACTGCTGAGGGTTTGCTACAGTTGTGTCCAGTGCAGCCAATCCTCTGTGTAAACTATCAGGATAATGTTGCTGATGCCTAGACAAGTGTAACAAATCCTCTGCTGTAATAAGTATTAAGTCTGTGCAGGTTTTTAGCCTCTAGATGGAAACAGGAATGTTCTCGTTCACTGACAGCAAGCAGATTTATGGAACAGAAATCTGAAGTATTTCAGACAAGTAACCTGGAATCCCCATGATTATTGGGTCTGCAGGATGTTTTTCCGGAGTATTGGACTCAGTCCCATAATCTGCCATACAGGTAGTGATGGAGCGTCGCCAGCAGAGGTTGTCAGCTGACAACATCCTGGCTCAGAGATATCTCAGATCCCGGCTGTTTAACTGTTTGTGTGCTGCAGTCTTGAGTATCACAGCTTGTAAACGCTTTGTATAGATCACATAAGAAAACCTCGCATTGCCCTCGCTACAATGTTATTCAGTTAGGCAGTGCTCATCTCTGAGTATTTCCTCACCTCGAATTGGAGGAAAAATTTGCAGCTTGCTGCGATCGGCCACATGAAACTGCCGAGACTCGTACGGCCCACGGACCATGTGTGTGCACACCCATCTCATGGGAAACCCAATATTTCATCAGCCGAGTACTGTAAATTCACAGCGTAACCCATTAGAATAGAAGAGATAGAATAAAAGAAAAAAAATGGCTTTGGGTCCCCCATATTATTCCTAACCAGCTGAGAGAAAGGCGACAGCTGGGGGCCGATGTTTATAGCCTGGAAAGGGGGTAATAAACATGGAACTTCCCAGGCTATTAATGCCAGCTCACAGCTGTATACTTAGCCTTTTCTGGCTATTAAAGTGGGGGAACTCCCCAAAAAAGATGAAGGATTTTTAAGAACCAGCATGATGTGACTGCAGCGCCCCAGAGTCCTGGTCGTTGCAGTAATGTCGTTCTTCCACCAGGGGGAGTGATGTTACGTCTGAAGGCAATAAAGGAGATCTTCCTACCAGGTATCACAAACCATACACCACACTTCACACTCCAGTCCACCAGGGTGGCCTTGCTCCTATCTACTAGGGCACTTTTCACAATTAGGTAAAACTGGTGGGCTGGATAGAAAGTTAGTCAAGCTGACTGGGCTTCACCCAGGCAGTATCCAGGAGCGAGATGCTGACTGGGCCTCTCCCAGGCAGTTCCTGTCAGGCAGACAGGGGGAAAAGAGGAACATCAGAGCTGCAGACAGAGAGGTCCCTGACGGGTGGGATTCTGTCAGAGGCCTAGATAGAGTGCCACGGAGCTGCGCCTACCCCACGTGCGGCAGCATCCTAAGGAAGGACACGAAGAGAATTGTATTGTAGCGGGTGAGAAACGAAGTCATAGCACAAGGAGAGGAATCCAGAAGGAGTTCTGCCCTGCAAAAGGCTGCCTCCTTCTGAGGTGCAGAATCCGGTAGCCGGAACACCGAGGGAGCAATTGTCTCCAAGCCTTGCTTTAGAGACCGGCAGGACAGTCAATTCCACGTTGGCTGCCCGACCATATACCCAGGAGGCACAGTGGCAACTTGTGGGGGCTGGGGCGTCTCTAGGGTCCCTGTAAAAAGTCTCATTCCACCAGTCATACGGGTTTGTCCTATCCACACCATCTGGGGGACAGAGAGGAAGACATAACATGTAGAACATCTACAACAGTTGTGAGGACCTTACCGAGAAGCTCAGCAGGGAGGTACTACAACACACAGGTGCTAGTGGAAGGCTATTGATTTCCACCTGGATAAGGGGACTCTGGATTTGCCTTCGGACAGGCCGGACTCTGCCTACCCTGTGGTCTGTACCCTGGACTGTGGATGCTGAAGCTTCCAGTAAAGTTAAAGAGACTGCAACCTTGTGTCCTCACTCTTCACCGCATCTTACATCATCCACCATCACCACCTACACCTCTGGGAAGCCCTGGGGATACATTTCACCTGTGGGAAGGTATACCATCTAGCTGCCATCACTTCACCCCAGCGGACCCCTAAGCAGCGTCGGTCACCCTGACCGAACACCACAGGTGGGTGGTTGGTGAGGTGGCAGCTCTGGCGGCTGGTGAGGTGGCAGCTCGGGTGGTTGGTGAGGCGGCAGCTCGGGTGGTTGGTGAGGCAGCAGCTCGTGTGGTTGGTGAGTCGGCAGCTCGGGTGGTGGTGAGGCGGCAGCTCGGGTGGTTGGTGAGGCGGCAGCTCGGGTGGTTGGTGAGACGGCAGCTCGGGTGGTTGGTGAGGCGGCAGCTCGGGTGGTGGCGAGGCGGCAGCTCGGCTGGTTGGTGAGGCGGCAGCTTGGGTGGTTGGTGAGACGGCAGCTCGGGTGGTAGTGAGGCGGCAGCTCGGGTGGTTGCTGAGGCGGCAGCTCGGGTGGTTGCTGAGGCGGCAGCTTGGGTGGTGGTGAGGCGGCAGCTCGGGTGGTTGGTGAGGCTGCAGCTCGAGTGGTGGTGAGGCTGCAGCTCGAGTGGTGGTGAGGTGGCAGCTCTGTTGGTGGTGAGGCGGCAGCTCGGGTGATGGTGAGGCGGCAGCTCGGGTGGTTGGTGATGTGGTAACGGCTCGGGTGGTTGGTGGGGTGGCAGCTCGGGTGGTTGGTGAGGAGGCAGAGTGGTTATTGCAGGCTGTAGGCTTTCCTGAAGAGATGGGTTTTCAGGTTCCGTCTGAAGGATCCGAGGCTGGGGGATAATCGGACATGTTGAGGCGTGAAATTCCAGAGGATGGGGGATATTCGGGAGAAATCTTGGAGGCAGCCGTGCGAGGAACGAATAAGTGTGGAGGACAGTAGGAGGTCTTGGGAGGATCGAAGATTACGTGAGGGAAGATAGTGGGAGATTAGTTCAGAGATATAGGGAGGGGACAGGTTGCGGATGGCTCCGCAGATCAGTGTCAGTAGTCTGAACTGGATTTGCTGGGGAATCGGGAGCCAGTGGAGGGATTCGCAGAGGGGAGAAGCAGGGAAGTAGTGAGGAGAGAGGTGGATTAGCCGAGCAGCAGAGTCGAGGACAGACCGGAGTGGTGCAAGAGAGCCAGCGGGGAGGCCACAGAGGAGAGCGCCACAGCAATCGAGGCGGGAGACGATGAGGGCATGCATAAGAGGCTATCTATTATCTATTATTTACAGGTGGGTACGGAAAGTATTCAGACCCATTTAAATGTTTCACTCTTTGTTTCATTGCAGCCATTTGGTAAATTCAAAAAAGTTCATTTTTTCTCATTAATGTACACTCTGCACCCCACCTTGACTGAAAAAAACAGAAATGTAGAATTTTTTGCAAATTTATTAAAAAAGAAAAAATGAAATATCCCATGGTCATAAGTATTCATACCCTTTGCTCAGACACTCATATTTAAATCACATGTTGCCCATTTCCTTGTGATCCTCCTTGAGATGGTTCTACTCCTTCATTGATTGGGAAAGGCGCACACCTGTCTATATAAGACCTCACAGGTTACAGTGCATGTAAGACCGAATGAGAATCATGAGGCCAAAGGAGCTGGCCAAGGAGCTCAGAGACAGAATTGTGGCAAGGCACAGATCTGGCCAAGGTTACAACAGAATGTCTGCAGTACTCAAGGTTCCTAAGAGCATAGTGGCCTCCATAATCCTTAAATAGAAGAAGTTTGGGACCACCAGAAGTCTTCCTAGACCTGGCCGTCCAGCCAAACTGAGCATTCGTGGGAGAAGAGCCTTGGTGAGAGGTAAAGAAGAACCCCAAGATCACTGTGGCTGAGCTCCAGAGATGCAGCAGGGAGATGGGAGAAAGTTCCACAAAGTCATCTATCAGTGTAGCCCTCCGTCAGTCGCGCCTTTATGGCAGAGTGGCCCAACGGAAGCCTCTCCTCAGTGCAAGACATATGAAAGCCACATAGAGTTTGCTAAAAAACACATGAAGGACTCCCAGACTATGAGAAATAAGATTGGTCTGATTAGATGAAGATAGACCTTTTTGGTGAAAATTCTAAACGGTATGTGTGGAGAAAACCAGGCACTGCTCATCACCTGCCCAATACAATCCCTACAGTGAAAACCTCTTCTAGAGTACTCTGGACCTCAGACTTGGCCAAAGGTTCACCTTCCAACAAGACAATGAGCCTAAGCACACAGCTAAAATAACAAAGAAGTGGCTTCAGAACAACTCTGTGACCATTGTTGATGGGACCAGCCAGAGCCCTGACCTAAACCCAAGGTTTTTTTTAGTCAAGGTGGAGTGCAGAGTGTACATTAATGAGAAAAAATGAAAATTTTAGAATTTACCAAATGGATGCAATGTGTTGTGAATTCTATTATTGGGCTTCCTCCGGTGGTTATCAGTGGTAGCGCTGCTGTCTGTTCTTCACAGCAGTTATCAGGTGTGTCCTCTCTGGACTGGGCTATTTAGTCTGGCTTCACCCTTTAGTGAGTGCCAGTTGTCCATTGTATCTGGAGGATTCACATCTCTTCATGGTCTCTCCTGCTTCCTGGTCTTTTCACCAAGATAAGTCCTGCTTGTTTTGCAGCCCACATTTTGTGGGCCTAAAGGTACCGTCACATTAAACGACGCTGCAGCGATAGCGACAACGATGCCGATCGCTGCAGCGTCGCTGTTTGGTCGCTGGAGAGCTGTCACACACACCGCTCTCCAGCGACCAACGATGCCGAGGTCCCCGGGTAACCAGGGTAAACATCGGGTTGCTAAGCGCAGGGCCGCGCTTAGTAACCCGATGTTTACCCTGGTTACCAGTGTAAAATGTGAAAAAAACAAACAGTACATACTCACATTCGCGTCCCCCGGCGTCCGCTTCCTGCACTGACTGAGCGCCGGCCCTATCAGCACAGCGGTGACGTCACCACTGTGCTGTACTTTCTCTTTACGGCGCTCAGTGTGGGAAGCGGACGCCGGGGGACGCGAAGGTGAGTATGTACTGTTTGTTTTTTTCACATTTTACACTGGTAACCAGGGTAAACATCGGGTTACTAAGCGCGGCCCTGCGCTTAGTAACCCGATATTTACCCTGGTTACCAGTGTAAAACATCGCTGGCATCGTTGCTTTTGGTGTCAAACACGACGATAAACGCCGGTCTGACGACCAAATAAAGTTCTGAACTTTGTTCAACGACCAGCGATATCACAGCAGGATCCTGATCGCTGCTGCGTGTCAAACTAAACGATATCGCTATTCAGGACGCTGCAACGTCACGGATCGCTAGCGATATCGTTTAGTGTGAAGGTACCTTTATTGTTCAGTGCATTTTATGTTTTTTCTTGTCCAGCTTAATCTGTGTAAGGATTTATGCAGTTAAGCTGGAGTCTCTGGAGAGGCAGATATGCCCTCCATGTCTTTAGTTAGATGTGGATTTTTTGTATTTTCTGTGGTGGATATTTCCTAGTAGTCTTCCGAGCACAGTCCTGAGCCTATGCAATGTGATAGGATTGTGTCTAGAGCTGAACAACAAGGATTCAGACGTCAGAATAGGTTGTGTTTTTATTGCGGCGATTCTGCTCATGTTATTTTTGATTGCCCTAAGCGTACCAAGAGAATCGCTAGTTCCGTTACCATCAGTTCTGTACAACCTAAATTTCTGTTATCTGTGACCCTGATCTGCTCATTATCGTCGTTTTCTGTCATGGCGTTTGTGGATTCAGGCGCCGCTTTAAATTTAATGGACTTAGAATTTGCCAGACGTTGTGGGTTTCCCCTACAGCCTTTGCAGAATTGGCTAAAAATAAACCTCAGTTCTGGACACAGGTGACCATGTGTATGGCGCCAGCCCATCAGGAAGATTGTCGTTTTCTGGTGTTGCATAATCTGCATAATGTTATTGTGCTGGGGTTTCCATGGTTACAGGTGCATAATCCGGTGTTGGATTGGAAATCTATGTCTGTGACTAGTTGGGGTTGTCAGGGGGTTCATGATGATGTTTCTTTGATGTCAATTTCCTCCTCCCCCTCTTCTGAAGTTCATGAGTTTTTGTCAGATTTCCAGGATGTTTTTGATGAGCCCAAGCCCAGTTCCCTTCCACCGCATAGGGACTGTGATTGTGCTATTGACTTGATTCCAGGCTGTAAGTTCCCTAAGGGCCGACTTTTCAATCTGTCTGTGCCAGAACATGCCGCCATGCGGAGTTATGTTAAGGAGTCTTTGGAGAAGGGGCATATTCGGCCATCTTCTTCTCCATTGGGAGCAGGTTTCTTTTTTGTTGCCAAGTAGGATGGCTCCTTGAGACCCTGTATTGATTATCGCCTCTTGAATAAGATCACGGTCAAATTCCAATACCCTTTGCCTTTGCTCTCTGATTTGTTCTCCAGGATTAAGGGGGCTAGTTGGTTTACTAAGATTGACCTTCGAGGGGCATATAATCTTGTTCGTATTAAGCAGGGCGACGAATGGAAAACTGCGTTTAATACGCCCAAGGGCCATTTTGAATATCTTGTGATGCCATTCGGACTCTCTAATGCTCCATCTGTGTTTCAGTCCTTCATGCATGATATATTTCGGAATTATCTTGATAAATTCATGATTGTATATTTGGATGATATTTTGATTTTTTCGGATGATTGGGAGTCTCATGTGAAACAAGTCAGGATGGTATTTCAGATCCTTCGTGATAATGCCTTGTTTGTGAAGGGGTCTAAATGCCTCTTTGGAGTACAGAAGGTTTCTTTTTTGGGCTTCATTTTTTCTCCTTCATCTATAGAAATGGATCTGGTTAAGGTTCAGGCCATTCATGATTGGATCCAGCCCACATCCGTGAAGAGCCTTCAGAAATTTTTGGGCTTTGCTAATTTTTATCGCCGTTTCATTGCCAACTTCTCCAGTGTGGTTAAACCCCTGACCGATTTGACGAAGAAAGGCGCTGATGTGACGAATTGGTCCTCTGCGGCCGTTCTGCCTTTCAGGAGCTTAAACGCTGATTTACTTCTGCCCCTGTGTTGCGTCAGCCGGATGTTTCTCTTCCTTTTCAGGTTGAGGTTGACGCTTCTGAGATTGGGGCAGGGGCCGTTTTGTCTCAGAGGAATTCTGATGGTTCCTTGATGAAACCGTGTGCCTTCTCTCGAAAGTTTTCGCCTGCGGAACGCAATTATGATGTCGGTAATCGTGAGTTGTTGGCTATGAAGTGGGCATTTGAGGAGTGGCGACATTGGCTTCTGTGTTGGCTGGCCATCCTGGGATTTTTGGTACCAGAGATTTGGTTAGGTCATTTTGGTGGCCTTCTTTGTCATGGGATGTGCGTTCCTTTGTGCAGTCCTGTGGGACTTGTGCGCGGGCCAAACCTTGCTGCTCACGCACCAGTGGGTTGCTTTTGCCTTTGCCGGTCCCTGAGAGGCCTTGGACGCATATTTCTATGGATTTTATTTCGGATCTTCCGGTTTCCCAGAGGATGTCGGTTATCTGGGTGGTTTGTGACCGGTTTTCTAAGATGGTTCATTTGGTACCTTTGCCTAAATTGCCTTCCTCTTCTGAGTTGGTTCCGTTGTTTTTTCAGCATGTGGTTCATTTGCATGGCATTCCGGAGAATATTGTGTCCGATAGAGGTTCCCAGTTTGTTTCCAGGTTTTGGCGGGCCTTTTGTGCTAAGCTGGGCATTGATTTGTCTTTTTCTTCCACATTTCATCCTCAGACAAATGGCCAAACTGAGCGAACTAACCAGACTTTGGAAACTTATTTGAGATGCTTTGTGCCTGCCGATCAGGATGATTGGGTGGCTTTCTTGCCATTGGCCGAGTTTGCCCTTAATAATCGGGTTAGTTTGCTACCTTGGTTTTACCTTTCTTTTGCAATTCTGGGTTTCATCCTCGTTTTTCTTCGGGGCAGGTTGAGCCTTCTGATTGTCCTGGGGTGGACTCTGTGGTTGACAGGTTGCAGCAAATTT
Organism: Ranitomeya variabilis; assembly: GCF_051348905.1. Taxonomy (NCBI): domain Eukaryota; kingdom Metazoa; phylum Chordata; class Amphibia; order Anura; family Dendrobatidae; genus Ranitomeya; species Ranitomeya variabilis. The sequence goes on from NC_135237.1 coordinate 21,679,131, forward strand.
GGGCTCATGTTGTGGACAATTTGGTGTTGTCTCAGGAGGAGGCTCAGCGTTTTGCTAACCGTCGGCGGCGTGTGGGTTCCCGGCTTCGGGTTGGGGATTTGGTCTTGTTGTCTTCCCGTCATGTTCCTATGAAGGTTTCTTCCCCTAAGTTCAAGCCTCGGTTTATTGGTCCTTATAGGATTTCTGAGATTATCAATCCAGTGTCTTTTCGTTTGGCCCTTCCAGCCTCTTTTTCCATCCACAATGTTTTTCATAGATCTTTGTTGCGGAAATATGTGGTACCCGTCGTTCCCTCTTTTGATCCTCCTGCCCCGGTGTTGATTGATGGGGAGTTGGAGTATGTTGTTGAGAAGATCTTGGATTCTCGTTTTTCAAGGCGGAGGCTTCAGTATCTTGTCAAGTGGAAGGGTTATGGCCAGGAGGATAATTCGTGGGTTGTTGCCTCTGATGTTCATGCTGACGATTTGGTTCGTGCCTTCCATTTGGCTCGTCCTGATCGGCCTGGGGGCTCTGGTGAGGGTTCGGTGACCGCTCCTCAAGGGGGGGTACTGTTGTGAATTCTGTTCTTGGGCTTCCTCCGGTGGTTATCAGTGGTAGCGCTGCTGTCTGTTCTTCACAGCAGTTATCAGCTGTGTCCACTCTGGACTGGGCTATTTAGTCTGGCTTCACCCTTTAGTAAGTGCCAGTTGTCCATTGTATCTGGAGGATTCACATCTCTTCATGGTCTCTCCTGCTTCCTGGTCTTTTCACCAAGATACGTCCTGCTTGTTTTGCAGCCCACATTTTGTGGGCCTTATTGTTCAGTGCATTTTATGTTTTTTCTTATCCAGCTTAATCTGTGTAAGGATTTATGCAGTTAAGCTGGAGTCTCTGGAGAGGCAGATATGCCCTCCATGTCTTTAGTTAGATGTGGAGTTTTTGTATTTTCTGTGGTGGATATTTCCTAGTATTTTAATACTAACCGCATAGTACTCTGTCCTATCTTTCCTATCTAGCTAGATTGGCCTCCTTTGCTAAATCCTGTTTTCAGCCTGTGTATGTTTATTCCTCTCCTCTCAGTCAATATTTGTGGGGGGCTGCCTATCCTTTGGGAATTGTCTCTGAGGCGAGATAGCTTTCCCTTTTCTTTCTATAGGGTTAATTAGTCCTCTGGCTGTGTCGAGGTGTCTAGGATCAGTAGGTACATCCCACGGCTACTTCTAGTTGCGGTGTTAAGTTCAGGGTCCGCGGTCAGTACAGATACCACCATCTCCAGAGCACGTCTCATGCTGCTCCTAGGCCACCAGTTCATAACAGCAATGAAACAAAGAGTGAAAAATGTAAAGGAGTCTGAATACTTTCTGTACCAACTGTATCTATTATTATCTATCATCTATTATCTATCTACATTACGCGTCTCGGAAAGTGGCGCTTTTTTGTTGTTGCAAACTTTGCATTTTTCTTTTGACCACTTAAATAAAACAGAACCTATACATGTTTGGTATCTGTGAACACGTAATGACCTGGAGAATCATAACGGCAGGTCAGTTTTAGCGTTTAGTGAGCATGGTAAAGAAAAAAAAAAAACGAAATTTGTGGAATTGCCTTTTTGCAGATTCACTGCCCTTCGATTTTTTTTTTCCTGTTTTCAATATACGATATGGTAAAATCAATGGTGAAGTTCAAAAGTACAACTCGTCCTGCAAAAAAAAACAAGCCCTCACGCGGCCATATTGACAGAAAAACATTAAAAAGTTATAGCTCTGGGAAGACGGGGAGCAAAAAACAGAAACTCAAAAACAGAAAATCCCACGGTCATTAAGAGCTTTTTGTTTTACTGCAAAAAAACTTGCACATTTTGCAAAATGTCGCAAAGTTTGGCAAAAATGTTCTGCTTTATATAAAATCAATCTTGGTGGAGGCTGCTGTACATTTCCACAAACATTTTAGTGACTTTTCAAAAAGTTTAAAATTAAAAAAAAAAAAAAAATCGCATGAAAACTTCTGGAAAGTCTAAACCCTGCCCACAAATGCTTAAAACAAAACAGACGTACACAAAACAGGGAGTTTAGGAAAGGTACAAATGAAAAGATGATCATGGTGCAAATGGAAAGCTGGCAAAATCTGCCCCAATCAATGGTGAATCGGCCCCTTCATCTCTAATGAGTAAGTCTGTTCTCCGCCGACATCTGCTTATGATCAGTCTGTCTCTGCCATCTCTAATCCATATTTTCCTTTACAGAAGTTCAGTTCTCACATGGCGCGGTCATTGGCCTGGTTATTCCCATCATTCTTGTTCTTGCTGCCATCGACTCTGCAATTTCTTCTACGTAGCAAGAAAGTGATCAGGCCACAAGCATGAAATGGTTTCACCAACAGCTGCAGTGTCTGACAGAACAGGCACAGATTCTGGGTAGAGTGCAAGAGACACCTTCTAGTGGGTAGAAAGACCCTGCGCTAAAGCTGTAATATAACTGATCCGTATGTGCACGATGCACAGCGACCTTACAGAGGCCTGTAGTATGCCAGCATGCAAGGATGTGTGACAGAGTGGTGAGCGCAGTGCTCGTGCCAGGAGTCCGGTGATGCTACCGGCACATGTAAAACACATTCCCTAGTGGTGTGCAGCTTACTTCTGGTAGCGGTGAGCGCAGTGCATGTGCCAGGAGTCCGGTGATGCAACTATCTGGAGAAGTGGAGAGCACGGTTTGTGTGCTGAGCCTCCGATGGTGCTGAAGGATTACTGCGGAGGGTAGGACGGCGGAAGACCTGGGGAGCGTCCTACCGTGGTGTCAGGTTCCCTCCGTGCCCTCCGTTAGCCAATGCAGTAGACTGGCGGTGCGCTTCGGCCAAAAAGCGCAGAAGCGCAGTGGCGAGGTTGGAGGTGGTCATGGTCTGGGTGACGTCACCAGAACTGGGGGACGGGTGCATGAGAGGGCCAGTAAACCAACACGTTTCAAAGGACTCAGTCCTTCGTCAGTGCTGCTGACCCCACCTTAAACCTGGCCATATATATATATAGACGTGCGCCCCCCACTGTGTCCCACTGATGCCTATTGATGAAATATGCACTTAGTTAAAGGAGGACAGGTGACCAATCTGCATATTCAATTATCTACTTTTCATACCGTTTCCCCGAAAATAAAACATCTCCCGAAAATAAGACCTAGTTGTGGTTTTGCAAAACTGCTAGATATAAGGCCTCCCCCGAAAGTAAGACCTAGCAAAATTGTTTTTTGGTAGCATGCCCGCTAGAACACCAGAGCATACAGCTGTGATTCTTTTTCGCCCGCCACCGTTGTCCCCTACCTTCACTGTCTGTTGCAGGACATGAAGACCGGTGCCCAACCCTGATGTTCCGTTCTGCGGCCATCACTTGTAAAGGTGCAGGCAATGCATCAAGAGGCCCGTCACCTGCCGCCTTCCCCGTTGTCAATTGTCAGCCTGTCGTTAACCCGTCTCCTGCTGCCATACCGTACTGTAGTCTCCAGGGCCGGACTGAGCATCGGGCACTTCTGGCAAATGCCAGAAGGGCCGGTGATTGTAGTGGGCCGCTCGATCTGTTCCTGCTTCCAGGGCACACCACGCAACTACGGGATCTCCCTCCTGCAATGATGCCACATGGATGTTCCCCTGTACTGTGAATGGAGAGCGGCCATCCCATCCCCATGTAGAGAAGCAGCACCGGCAGCCTCCGCCCGCAGAGCATGAGCACACCATCAGGGAACCACGCACAGACAGCACAGAGTGATGACGCTGCGGTCACCCGACCACGAGGGGGCATGAGCGCTCATTATCCCCTGCAGCGCCGGACAAGTGTGTGAGGTGCCGTGCCGCAATAGTGATTGCAAGACCCCAACGACTCCCACACACATTAGGCCCCACACACAACAGATGGAAATTATTGGCAATTATCAAGACACCCTCAATAAAGGAGAGGTTCTGCAGGTGAGGACCACAGACCACATCTCGGTACCAATGCTTTCTGGCTGATGTTTTGGTCACTTTTGCATGTTGTTTGTGCTTTAACACTCGTGGTAGCATGAGACGGACTCTACAACCCACACAAGTGGCTCAGGTAGTGCAGCTCATCCAGGATGGCACATCAATGCGAGCAGAGGCAAGGTTTGCTGTGTCTGTCAGCTTACGGTCTAGAGGCTGGAGGTGCTACCAGGAGACAGGCCAGTACACCAGGAGACGTTGATGGGGCCATAGAAGGGCCCCAGCAGCAGGACCACTACCTCCACCTTTGTGCAAGGAGGAACAGGAGGAGCACTGCCAGAGGCCTGCAAAATGACCTCCGGCAGGCCACAAATGTGCATGTGTCTGCACAAATGGTTAGAAACTGACTTCATGAGGATGGTCTGAGTGCCCGACGTCCACAGATGGGGGTTGTGTTCACAGCCCAACACCGTGCAGGACTCTTGGCATTTGCCACAGAACACCAGGATTGGCAAATTCGCCACTGGTGACCCGTGCTCTTCACATATGAAAGCAGGTTCACACTGAGCACATGTGACAGACGTGACAGAGTCTGGAGACGTCGTGGAGAGCGATCTGCTGCCTGCAACATCCTCCAGGATGACCGGTTTGGCAGTGGGTCAGTAATGGTGTGGGGTGGCATTTCTTTGGAGGGCCGCACAGCCCTCCATTTGCTCGCCAGAGGTATCCTGACTGCCATTAGGTACCGAGATGAGATCCTCAGACCCCTTGTGAGTCCATATGCTGGTGTGGTTGGCCCTGGGTTCCTCCTAATACAGGACAATGCCAGACCTCATATGGCTGGAGTGTGTCAGCAGTTCCTGCAAGATGAAGGCATTGAAGCTATGGACTGGCCCACACGTTCCACAGACCTGAATCCGATCGAACACATCAGGGACATCATGTCTCGCTCCATCCACCAACATCATGTTGCACCAGACTGTCCAGGAGTTGGTGGGTGCTTTAGTTGAGGTCTTGGAGGAGATCCCTCAGGAGACCATCCGCCGCCTCATCAGGAGCATGCCCAGGTGTTGTACAGTAGGGAGGTCACACAGGCACGTGGAGGCCACACACTATACTGAGCATCTTTTCCTTGTCATGAGGCATTTTCACTGAAGTTGGATCAGACTGTAATTTGATTTTCCACTTTGATTTTGAGTATCATTCCAAATGAAGACCTCCATGGGATATTCATTTTGGTTTACATTGATAATTATGTTTTATTGTTCTGAACACATTCCACTATGGAATGAATAAAAATTTGCAACTGGAATATTTCATTCAGAGATATCTAGGATGTGGTATTTTAGTGGTCTCTTTATTTTTTTGAGCAGTGTGTATATATATATATATTGTGATGCAGTGACCAATGTTACAGCTAGGGGGCGCTGTGTGTGCTCCTTGGGATATGCATGGAGGCATAGCTGTTGTGATAATGGTGGTAAAACAGTGACTGGCAGTGTTGTGAATGGCCGATATGTGTCGCAGAGGGAGTCTGCGTGGTAAGTCTGATGTAATGTGGTTGTTCTGGAACTTGTCCCTCAAGAGTTTGTGTAGTGTTGTATAATAGTCAAGGGAGACTTACTAGGCTAGTTGTGTGAGATGGGCAGGACAAACTAGCCACACATCCACACTGGTGGGAGTGGTTAAGGGTATATAATGTGACCAGGGTGTGGGTCACATGTCCCTCTATGGTTCCAGTGTTTGGACCTGAGTGGTGAAGGTCCTGGAAGTATGTGTTGGATTTCCTGGGAGGAGGAATCCTGAAGAGCACAAGGTGGGACTTTGTTATTGGTGGCCCGGGTATTGGACGTCCTGAATAGTACCCGGACTGGCCACCTGTGTGATCCTGTGTAACATGGGTGTTGGCAGGTCCTGGGAGTAGGACCAGATCCCTGAATAGCACGAGGTGAGGACCAGGATCTGCAGAGCCAGTGACAGCTACTGTGTGGGGAAGCTACAGTCCTTTGGTGGGTCTGGACTGACTAATGTGTGCCGGCCAGGCAAGTTGGTGATCCCTGTGAGGCAGCTTACCCGGAGGAGTGGACTGACAAGGAGTCAGCAGGTGGAGCAGGAGCTCCCGTCAGGTACTATATAGACTGTTTGCGCCTGTGATGTTCTATGAACTGTGTGGTCTCCCATGGAAACTGAACGGAGTGAGGTTCAGCATATTTACAGACCGCGACCCAGGGTCATATGCGCTGTATGTGACTTGGGACATTGGTGAACTGTTCGGCGTACGGACACCCATGGTAACTGGGCGAAGTGAGAGGTCCAGCATGTTTAGTGTCCGTGAGTCAAAGCCGTAAATGAAGTGTTTGAGATAAAGTTGCAAGTTAATATCACCAGTTGGTGCCTATTGTGTTCTATGGAATGTATATAACAAACTGTGCATAACCCGGTTTATGACATTTTAATAAACCGTATGGACTGTGTTTAAGCGAAAAATCGTGCCTGACTACGTTATCCCATGCCAAGCGAGTGTCCCCCAATACACTCAGTGAGAGCAATCCTACAATATATACATATGCCTGCCTTAACCTTTTTGGATAAGTATTTGCTAGGACTGGTATATACCTGTGAGGCGTCTGTTCTCTACCTCTTAACTGTGCTTTTTTTCTAATATATATATATATATATATATAGTATATGTACTACCAACCAGTCAAAATGTGAAAAGAGCATGTATTGAATGTTGTTGCAAAATATTATTGGTGTATATCGCAGCAGTGAAGTAGTGGCTTACAAATGTATTAACCCCAACTCCTGGCATTTTTCGTGTTTTACTACCTCACAACCTGGAATTAAACAGTTTTTTTGAGGGTTTGCGTCAGTTCATGTAAAGAACATGCCGACAACTGTGAACATTTGATTTTTTTTTTTTTATTGTGAAGCAAACAACAAATAGGACAAAATAACTGAAAACTTCAGTGTGCAAAGCTATTCACCCCCCTAAAGTCAGTACTTTCTAGAGCCTCCTTTTGCAGCAATTACAGCTGCAATTCCCTTTGGGCAAAACTTTATAACAGGGGTCTCAAACTCGTCTGGGTATATGGGCCGCACACAGAAAAACATTTAATTTCGGGAGCCGCATTATTTGCATGTCAAAATGACATTTTTAGTGATACCATTTTTTTCTCTATACACCTTTTCAACTGGTCCCTATCTTGTAGTAATGCCCCATGCCGGTCCCTATCTTGTAGTAATGCCCCATGCCGGTCCCTATCTTGTAGTAATGCCCCATGCCGGTCCCTATCTTGTAGTAATGCCCCATGCTGGTCCCTATCTTGTAGTAATGTGCCCCATGCCGATCCCTATCTTGTAGTAATGCCCCATGCTGGTCCCTATCTTGTAGTAATGCCCCATGCTGGTCCCTATCTTGTAGTAATGTGCCCCATGCCGGTCCCTATCTTGTAGTAATGCCCCATGCTGGTCCCTATCTTGTAGTAATGCCCCATGCTGGTCCCTATCTTGTAGTAATGTGCCCCATGATCCTTCTCACCTCTCCTCTGTTCCCTCGGTGTCCTTTCTGCTCCTGTGGCCCGCAGGCACATAGACCCCTTGATGATCGCAGCCCGCTCCAGCAGCTGCCGACATCCGCGCTGTAGTGCAGTGTATTGCCGCGCAGAAACCGGCTCTCCGCACAGCATTACTGGTGTCAGGCGCCGGCCTATCAGGGGCCCACAGCTGACATCTGCGTCCCGGCGCAGCGGCGTATGACGTCACTACCACGCGCAGATGTCAGCTGCTGGGCTCTGATAGGCCGGCGGCTAACACTAGTATTTCTGTGCAGAGAGCCGGTCTCTGCGCAGCAATACACTGCACTACAGCGTGGATGTCGGCGGCTGCTGGAGCGAGCGCGATCGTTACAGGGTCTATGTGCCGGCGGGCCGCATGAAGCAGCCGGAGGGGCCGTGTGTTTGAGACCCCCTGCTCTATAAGCTTTCCACATCTTGCCACTGGGATTTCTGGCCATTCCTCAATGCAAAACTTCTCCAGTTTATTCAAGTTAGATGGATTCCTTTAGTGAACAACAATCTTCAGGTCTGACCATAGATTCTCAGCTGGATTAAGGTCTGGGCTGTGAATAGACCACTCCAAAACTATTACATGTTTCCCCTTAAACCACTGGAGTGTTGCCTTAGCAGTATGCTTTGGGTCACTGTCTTCTTGGAAGGTGAACCTCCGTCCCAATCTCAAATCACTGATAGACTGAAACAGACACTAAGGCCGGTTTCACAAGTCTGTTTTTTTCCGGTACCGGAGTCCAGGTGTTTAATACTTGCGGCAACCGTGTCCACACGGATGGGTGCCAGGGAAGAAGCGTTGCAGTAAGCCCCAGGCGCCTGGTGCTGAAGACGGCTCTCATCATCCCCCTGCTCTGTTGGTGATCAGCGTGAGCAGGGGAGAATGATGAGAGTTTGGCCCGGGGTCACACATGCGTGTTTTACGGACGTAAGAGCGCAGAAACTACGTCCGTAAAACTCCCATAACATACGGCACAATGATTCTCAATGGGTCTAGTCCTATCAGGCGTATATTACGGATCCGTAATATACGGCGTTGTACGGGCGTAGAAAATCGCAGCATGCTGCGTTTGTCAGCGTATTGCGCAAAAAAATCGCCAATGAAAGTCTATGGGGGCGAGAAAAATACAGATTCCACACGGACCAGCAGTGTGACTTGCGAGAAATACGCAGCGGTGTTAGTGAAAAGTCGGTAATTCAATTGCCGGCTTCTCATTTCTCCTGCACAAACCCGACAGGATATGAGACATGATTACATACAGTAAACCATCTCATATCCCCTTTTTTTTTGCATATTCCACACTACTAATGTTAGTAGTGTGTATGTGCAAAATTTCAGCGCTGTAGCTGCTAAAATAAAGGGTTAAATGGCGGAAAAAATTGGCGTGGGCTCCCGCGCAATTTTCTCCGCCAGAATGGTAAAGCCAGTGACTGACGGCAGATATTCATAGCCTAGAGAGGGTCCATGGTTATTGGCCCCCCCGTGGCTAAAAACATCTGCCCCCAGCCACCCCAGAAAAGGCACATCTGGAAGATGCGCCTATTCTGGCACTTGGCCACTCTCTTCCCACTCCCTGTAGCGGTGGGATATGGGGTAATGAAGGGTTAATGCCACCTTGCTATTGGAAGGTGACATTAAGCCAGATTAATGATGGAGAGGCGTCAATTATGACACCTATCCATTATTAATCCAATTGTTTGAAAGGGTTAAAAAACACACACACACACATGATTTAAAAGTATTTTAATGAAATAAACACAGCGGTTGTTTTAATAATTTATTGCTCTCTCAATCCATTTTCAGACTCTCGCTTGGCAAAACAATAAATGCACAAGATACATACCTTCTGATGTCCTATCACGTCCCACGAGGTAATCCATCTGAAGGGGTTAACTAATATTACAGGCACGAGCTGCGATAAACCACTCGCTCGTGCCTGTAATCCCCGGGTGCTGAAAGGAAAGCAGAGTGATCTGTACTTACATTGAGTCGCGGTGATGCGCCCCTGCTGGATGTTCTCATGAACTGCAGCCTGGGAACTTTTTCCCACGCTCCAGGTCATATGAGGACATCCACCAGGGGGCGCATCACCGCGACTGAAGGAAATGTAGGTCAATGACCTACATTTCATTCATTCGCCGGGGAATTACAAGCACGAGCACACAGCTGCATTAGCAGGGCTCCTGCCTGTAAAATATTTTAACCCCTTCAGATGGATTACCTCGTGGGACGTGACGGTTCAGCTGAGGGTATGTATCTTGTGGGTTTATTGTTTTGCCAAGCGAGGGCCTGCAAATGGATTGAGAGAGCAATAAATTATTAAAACAACCGCTGTGTTTATTTCATTAAAATACTTATAAATCATGTGTGTGTGTTTTTTAACCCTTTCCTACAATTGGATTAATAATGGATAGGTGACATAATTGACGCCTCTCCATTATTAATCTGGCTTAATGTCACCTTACAATAGCAAGGTGGCATTAACCCTTCATTACCCCATATCCCACCGCTACAGGGAGTGGGAAGAGAGTGGCCAAGTGCCAGAATAGGCGCATCTTCCAGATGTGCCTTTTCTGGGGTGGCTGGGGGCAGATGTTTTTAGCCACGGGGGGGGGGGGGGCAATAACCATGGACCCTCTCCTGGCTATTAATATCTGCCCTCAGTCACTGGCTTTACCATTCTGGCGGAGAAAATTGCGCGGGAGCCCACGCCAATTTTTTCAGCCATTTAACCCTTTATTTTAGCAGCTACAGCGCTGAAATTTTGCACATACACACTACTAACATTAGTAGTGTGGAATATGCAAAAAAAAAGGGGATATGAGATGGTTTACTGTATGTAATCATGTCTCATATCCTGTCGGGTTTGTGCAGGAGAAATGAAAAGCCGGCAATTGAATTACCGGCTGTTCACAGATATCGCGCTGAATGAAATCTAAATACAGAATACATATATATGTGTCTCAATGACATATATATATATATATATATATATATATATATATATATATATATATATATATATATATATATATATATATATACTGTATATATGTTTTCCCGAACATTTGAGCACATAAATCCATTAGATGTCGGTTTTGCAAGCCTGCGCGAAAATCTCGCAGTACGGATGCCATACGGATTACATACGGAGGATGCCATGCGCAAAATACGCTGACACACCCTGACTACGGATCAATATTTTGGGAACATTTCTCCGTATTACGGCCGTAGTACGGACGTATAATACGTGGCGTATTGTCTTACGCCAAGTGTGACCCCAGCCTTATAGTCCAGGGATAACAATGACAGCGGGCAGACTCTTACTCCCATGAGGCTGCACCTGTTGCCGCTAATAACAGTGACAGCAGGAGCGGATGATGGGAGTATTCATCAGCCGACTCCTGTGCTGTAAATACATTTAAAAAAACGGCGTGGGTTCCCCTGTATTTCCTATAATCAGTCAGGCAAAGCTCACAGCTGGGGGCTGGTTATCTAGAATAGAGGGGGCCCCATGCTTTTTTAAATGAATAATCAAAAAACGGTGTGGGGTCTGCCCCCATTTTTAACAACCTGCCTTGCTGACAGCTGGGAGCTGGTGTTCTCAGGCTGGCAAGGGGCCATTCATGTACACCCCCCAGTCTCCAAATAGCAGCCCGCTGTTGCCCAGAAAATGCATCTCTATTAGAGGCGCCGATTCTGGTGCTTTGCCCGGCTCTTTCCACTTACTCTGTAGCGGTGGCAAGTGAGGTTCATACGTGTGGGGTTGATGTCACCTTTGTATTGTTAGGTGACATCAAGCCTATAGATTACTAATGGAGAGCCGTCTATAAGACACCTAGCAATTACTAATCCTGTAGTTATATGGTAAATAAAGACACTTTCTTTTTATTCAATAGGATTAGGTGAGTAGAACTGTGTTTGTTATTTTTAAATAACAATGGAAAAGTGTGTTTTGTTTTATTTCTAATAAAAGACTTTATTCTTGCTGTGTCTTTATTTACCACGTGAAAACGGTCACCCCACGTACCGCAGACAAGGATGTGTGAAAGTGTAATAACGTGCAGGTACTGAGTATGTCACCACGGAACAGGCAGGCCAACAGTTGAGGGGTTTAATAACAGGAATTAGGTTCTCCTCGCAGGGAGGAAGCAATGGAAAATAACTAGCAATAAAACAATGCAAGAATACGGGAGTTAAACAATAAAACAGAATTAAGCAGGATTTCTTGAGAAAAGAACACTTATCAGTCTCATGAGGACTTGCTTGGAGGGTCGTCTTCTCCAACGTAGGCGCCGAGAATCAGTGGCACTTGTCGTCCCTCTGTGGTCCGTGAGCAGAGTAGTCTCTGAGAGCCTGCTGCCTGGGGTTTCGGGAGTTAATGTGGTATGCACAGGCTCTGAGTCTTTAACTTTTATAGCACAGCCAGAAAATCAGGGCTCCGCACGGTTGTCTCTGTACCAGGAAAACAAGGGACTCTGCACTGTTAAGTCTCTGTACCAGGAAAACAGGGGCTCTGCACTGTTAAGTCTCTGTACCAGGAGTCAGGGGCCAGGGTGTAGTAGTCTCTCAACGGGTCTCAAAGCGCCCCCCTAAAGTCACAGCAGAGTCCGCTTTAAGTACTCACTGGATGCAGTCTTTCTGGGCAGTCTCTACAAGATGCAGTCTTTCTGGGCAGTCTCTACAAGATGCAGTCTTTCTGGGCAGTCTCTTTCTCTCTCTCTTCTGGAGCGCAGCTGCACCCGGCTCTGCACGCTGCTCTGCACGCTGCTCTCTCTCCTGCATGCGTCCCTTTCCCGCTCTCTGGCTGCTTCCCTCGTGTCCCAGTCTACAAGTCTCTCCCCTAGGGAACCTGCGGCACAGCTCAAAGGTTCCGGGCACAGAGCCGAGAAGGTAACCGCCCCCAGACTCTTCTGGTGCTTTTAACTCCTTACATTCCCCCGCTCTTTCTGCTCGCCATTCCACGGGCGAGATCTTCAGGAGCTCCTGTTGGCAATCTTCTAGTCCTTGCACAATCTGCTGCCAGATGAACTCATCCTGATTGTAGCGAACAGGGGGTACACCAGCCGTTGAACGTTCAGAGCGTCTAAAACCAACAGGGGCGGTGGTGTCAGCTGCTGTGGGAGGAGTCGAGGCTTCCTCCGATACGTTGGTAGAATCTGGCACCAGCCCTGTTCCTGGGTTCACTGGAGGAGATTCGAAGTCTTCCTCATCTTCCACATCTACATTGATCACTGGCGCAGCCGGTGGGGGTGCTGGAGCCAATTGGACTGATTCAGGATCTCGAGACAAACATGGACGCAACATATTCCTGTGCAGCGTGCGGGTGGGAGTCCCTTCTTCCGTTTCGGGCTGGACCTCATAAACGGGACCCCCGTTGCCGAGCCGCCGCTTCACTCGGTACGGCCTTTTCTCCCATCGGTACTCCAGTTTGTTGTGTGGGCGCTTTTCCCTCACTAAGACTCGGTCTCCAGGCCACAGGGCTGTCCCCTTCCAATTCTTGTAGCCGGTCCTGCACTAGACGTTGAATTGTCCGCAGCCGACGACGATGTTCTTGAACCCAGGAGTACACCCCCGTCCGTGGGTAGTCCTCCTCGGGTTCCAGCACCAGCTCTGCCAGTCCCTTCCCGGGTCGGCCAAAGAACAGAGAGTAGGGGGTGAATCCGGTAGTGCTGTGTTTACGATTGTTATATGCCCACACCAATTCAGGGACGGACTCAGTCCACTTCGCCTTCTGGTCCTCCTCCAGAGTCCTCAGCATTTGAATCAGAGTGCGGTTAAATCTTTCACAAGCCCCATTCCCCTGTGGATGATAAGGGGTGGTCCGGGACTTATCTATTTTGTACAGCTGGTGCAGCTCCTCCATCACTCTTCCGAGGAAGCAGGCCCCTTGATCAGAATGGATGCGCTTGGGACACCCGTACACCTGAATGAAGTGTTTGCAGATTGCGTGAGCCGCAGACTCGGCAGTTTGGTCCCGCGTGGGCGTCACTACGGCAAATTTAGTAAAGTGGTCTATCATCACTAAACAATGCTCATAACCTTGATGTGCTGGTCCAATTGTCAAGTAATCTATTGCCAGTAGGTCCATGGGGCCAGAAGACCTCACCGTCTCTGTGGGAGCTCTTTGTTCTGGTGGTTTGACCAGCTCACAACTTCTGCATTGCCGACATACTTTATCCACAGTGTTCCTTAAGTGGGGGTGATAAAATAGGCGCTGTAACCACTGGAAAGTCTTTTCTGGCCCAAAGTGTGCTCCTTTCTCATGTGCTTCCTTAGCCACCTGGTCTATCATGGACGAGGGAATCACTGTCTGCCATACAAGACTGAGTTCTGTTTGCAGGAATACCTTCTGGTACAGGATACCATCCCGCAACTCGAGCCTCTCCCACTGGCGTAGCATCTTCAGTACTTCAGGTGACATGGACCCCCTCTCACGTCGATTGGGCATTTGTTCAGACACGACCCACCTTCTCAACTGAGCTAGCTCCGGATCCTCCTGTTGTACTCGGACCCACTCATCGCGGGGCTGCTCCAGCAAATTCACACAGGCCTCTTCCTGTTCAATTTCCCGCGCCGCTGCCACTGTCCTGGCAGTCTTTACAAAACCTGGAACCTCTACATCTTCCAGTTCTTCATCCTGGCTGGGTGCTGGTTTGCGATAGTTTACTCGAGAGAGGGCATCCGCATGTACATTCTCAGCTCCTCTTTTATACGAAATTGTGTATCGGAACTTGGCCATTCGGGCTACCCAACGTTGTTCTAGGGCGCCTAACTTGGCATTCTCGAGATGGGCCAACGGATTGTTATCGGTGCGTACATGAACTTCTGAGCCAGCCAGATATTCAGCGAACTTCTCAGTCATTGCCCACACCAGCGCCAACAACTCCAGCTTGAATGAACTGTAATTTTCTGGATTCCTTTCTGAGTCATGCAGAGACCGACTGGCGTATGCGATGACGCGCTCTTTCCCGTCCTGCATCTGTGACAGTACAGCCCCGAGGCCCTGCAGGCTCCCGTCAGTGTGCAAGATGAACGGTTGTGTGAAGTCAGCGTAGGCCAGCACGGGGGCCTCCGTCAATGCCTTCTTCAAAGCCAAGAATGCCTCCTCCTGATGCTTCCCCCACTGTATGTTCCTGTTTTTGGCGCAAGAGGGCACTCCCCTCAACAACTCCTGGAGTGGATTAGCAAGGCGGGTAAAGTCTTTTACAAAGCGTCTGAAGTATCCCGTGAGTCCCAGGAATGCACGCACATCTTTCACCGTTTTTGGAGTTGGCCACTCTTGTACCGCAGCGATCTTCTCCTGGGAAGGCCTCACCCCTTCAGCGGAGACAACATGTCCCAAGTATTCAATCTCGGTACGGAAGAGGTGACATTTCTGGGGTTTCACTTTCAAGCCATACTTCTGTAGCCGGCTCAGAACTTGCTCTAATCTCTGCAGATGCTCCTCAAAGGTGGGGGCAAAGACGATGATGTCATCCAAGTAGATCAAAGTGGCTTCAAAGTTCAGGTCTCCCAGACATCTCTCCATGAGTCGCTGAAATGTTCCTGGGGCGTTTGCTAGGCCGAAGGGCATCCGGTCAAACTCATACAGTCCCATCGAAAGGATGAAGGCCGTCTTGGCTCGGTCTTGCTCAGACATGGGAACCTGCCAGTAGCCGCTGGCCAAGTCTAACGTGGAGAAATATCTGGCATTCCCTAGTGCCGTCAGGGACTCCTCTATCCTGGGCAGTGGGTACGAGTCCCGCACTGTGCAAGCATTGAGCCACCGATAGTCCACACAGAACCGCAAGGACCCGTCTTTCTTTCTCACCAAGACGATAGGGGCAGCCCACAGGCTCTGACTCTCACGTATAACTCCCTTCTTCAGCATGTGTGACAGCATTCCCTTCACCTCCTGGTACATCTGTGGAGGTATTTGGCGGTACCGTTCCCGGATTGGCGCCGCATCCCCGGTGGGTATCTCGTGGGTAATGGCCGTGGTACGTCCAAAGTCATCTTCATCTTTGGCGAATGCATCCTGAAATTTCCCCAATACAGCTTCTACCTGAGGTACCTGCTGCGGAGTAAGTTCCGAGAGCTCCGCCCTCATGCGTTCCAGTATCTGGCGCCCTTCTTACATTAACCTGGGGTCCGGAGCTGCCTCCGCCTTGACGGTCACCAGCCACGGATCTTCTGGCCTTGCTGTCAGCTGTACCGCCTCAGTGGGGACCAATTCGTCTGGAAGGCCCAGGACTTGAGCGACTTTGCTTCTAGGGGGCAAAGTTATATCTGTCTCCCCCAAATTGATGCAGCGCACAAGGACAGTTCCATCCCGCACGGTAGCCAGGGACCGTGCGACCAATATTCCTGACGGCAGCTGGTCGGCTCTGCTGGGCTCAATTTGGACTTCGACTCCCTCCAGCGGGATGCCAGCTCGTACAGGCAGGGGAAGCACTGTCTGCCCAGGGGGCAACACTCGATGGACTGAGGTGGGGACGACGACTTTGCCGAGTTCCTTTCCGTCGCTGTATGCTTTCCGGACCTGGGCGGTCCGTATCAGTTGTTGGAAGACCCTTCTCTGGGGAGTTTGGTCGCTCCATTGTTGTAGGAACTGTTCCGGGGACTCGTTGAAAACGAGGCTTCCGAGGTCTTTTAACACATTCATGCCCAGGGTCACGGTATGGTCTTTAGCTACCTCTCCATCCACAAATACCACTCCTCTCCTCCCGAGGTCTTTTCCGCAGACCTCTATGTTCATCCATACCACCCCTGCGACCGGGATGGGCAAGTGATTGGCCGCCATAAGTTTGATCACAGGACCCCATTCGGGCCGTAGCGCCTCTGTGAAGTGATGGCGGAAATATCTCTCAGGCATGGTGGTCACTTGTGAGCCGGTGTCTATCAAGCATCGCACTGCTCTTCCATTGATTTCTGCCCAGGCCAGAGGGCACGTGGAAACAAGGCTGTGGGGACTTTTACTCCTCCTCCTCTGTTCTTCACGCTCTGAGCGGCGCCCCTCAAGCCCAGAGCCACCTAGTTTAAAGGAGGATGCGGGGATGGTCGGCTTCGCCGGGGACACCATCGAGCAATGTGGCCGGACTCTCCACAAGTGTAGCATGTAAGAGGGCTTCTCCTCCTGGTAGTTTCACCCTCCCTTCGGGGGGCAGCTTCTCTGTCTCGCACCAGAGGGCCGGGCCCCTCTGCCAGAGTTCTTCTGGAGGCCGCCATTTCTTCACGGACCTGTCTAATCTCCATTCTCAGGTCCTCCACCCACTTAGGAATATTGCCTGCGGTGGTGGTTACCTCCCCGCTCTGCACCCTTCCTACCAGCCCCGTCACTCCCTGTTCTTGTTGTCGCACACGCGCCTCACTGCCAACCTCAGAGAAAGTCATGTCTGGCTTTACTCGCATGCGCTCTCGCAGTGCCTGTTTCATCATTGCGTCACGCAGTCCTGTCACTAGCTGATCTCTGAGCACCACATCAACTGACCCTACCCCTACACCGTCCTTTCGTCTGATAGCAGTGTGAAGCTCTTGTAGGGCGTTCATGAATTGGGTCACGGTGTCCCCCTCCCGTTGTACCCGGTGAAACAGTCGCATGCGAAGTTCCCCTACGTCAGTGGGGTCCCCATGCGTTTCCTCAAGTATGCGCAGCACTTTGTCCAGGGTATCTCTCTCCCGGGGGGACCTATGCATGACAGAATCCCGCGCCTCCCCCTCCAGAGCCATCAATGCAATTTCTGCCTCCAGGGCTGGTGTCATGGGGTGCATCCGCATCATTCCCCGGATACGCTCTGTCCAACTCCACAACATTACATTGTTCCCAGTGAACCTTGGCAAATTATTCAACATGGCTCCCAGGGAAATGCTAGACCTGGGAACTTCCCCCGCTGCTTGGTCTGCCATGTCCGCGCTACCGTGTGACATCCTGCCGACTACGCCAAATGTAATAACGTGCAGGTACTGAGTATGTCGCCACGGAACAGGCAGACCAACAGTTGAGGGGTTTAATAACAGGAATTAGGTTCTCCTCGCAGGGAGGAAGCAATGGAAAATAACTAGCAATAAAACAATGCAAGAATACGGGAGTTAAACAATAAAACAGAATTAAGCAGGATTTCTTGAGAAAAGAACACTTATCAGTCTCATGAGGACTTGCTTGGAGGGTCGTCTTCTCCAACGTAGGCGCCGAGAATCAGTGGCACTTGTCGTCCCTCTGTGGTCCGTGAGCAGAGTAGTCTCTGAGAGCCTGCTGCCTGGGGTTTCGGGAGTTAATGTGGTATGCACAGGCTCTGAGTCTAACTTTTATAGCACAGCCAGAAAATCAGGGCTCCGCACGGTTGTCTCTGTACCAGGAAAACAAGGTGCTCTGCACTGTTAAGTCTCTGTACCAGGAAAACAGGGGCTCTGCACTGTTAAGTCTCTGTACCAGGAAAACAGGGGCTCTGCACTGTTATGTCTCTGTACCAGGAAAACAGGGGCTCTGCACTGTTAAGTCTCTGTACCAGGAGTCAGGGGCCAGGGTGTAGTAGTCTCTCAACGGGTCTCAAAGCGCCCCCCTAAAGTCACAGCAGAGTCCGCTTTAAGTACTCACTGGATGCAGTCTTTCTGGGCAGTCTCTACAAGATGCAGTCTTTCTGGGCAGTCTCTACAAGATGCAGTCTTTCTGGGCAGTCTCTATAAGATGCAGTCTTTCTGGGCAGTCTCTTTCTCTCTCTCTTCTGGAGCGCAGCTGCACCCGGCTCTGCACGCTGCTCTGCAAGCTGCTCTCTCTCCTGCATGCGTCCCTTTCCCGCTCTCTGGCTGCTTCCCTCGTGTCCCAGTCTACAAGTCTCTCCCCTAGGGAACCTGCGGCACAGCTCAAAGGTTCCGGGCACAGAGCCGAGAAGGTAACCGCCCCCAGACTCTTCTGGTGCTTTTAACTCCTTACAAAAGAGCCCTTAGACTGCACACAGGTGGACTTCATTCAATAAGCATGTGACTTTTGAAGGTAATTGTTTGCACCGAATTTTTAGGGGCTTCATCACAGAGGGGGTGAAGACATATGCACATGACAATTGTAGGTTATTTGATCCCATAAATTTCATTTAGGCCTATATTTCTCTCACTTCACTTCACTTCACCAACTTAGACTATTTAGTGCTGATGCATCACACACCAATCAGATTACAAAAATATTTAAACAAAAGTTGTAATGCAACAAAATAGGGGGTGTATACTTTTGCAAGCCACTATATAGCAGCTGTATAAGTAGCTCACAGTGTTTGATTTTGGTCAGACACTATATACACACACTATTAAATACACGCTATTTGTTACAGTGTAAGGGAAGGTGCACACGACATTTTTGCTGTGAATAGCTGAGAATCTTACTGTCGCAGCAAAGTGAATGACATTTCTGAGATCTTGTGCACACTTTGCTTATTTTTTTCCTTCAAGACAAAAAGTCCTTACAACTAAATTATTGGCCCATCAATACGGGCATCACTTCAGATACATGAAACCCTACCATATTTTTTTTGCACATCCCTTCAAATATATTTCATAAGGGGCAAAAAATATATAAAAAATTGAAGTGACAACACAAAATGAATTATCATAAATACAATTTTCTATTAATTCATACAACAAACAGTACGATATTAAAATTCAGAGGCAAGGTACTGGAAAAACAGAGGTTACTCTATATACTGACCATCCCATTACATAGATAGTAATTACATACAAAGTCTTTTAATATATATATGTTCAACTGTCCATCTGGTGTACATACAAAAATAAAGTAATAAAGTGTCTAGTGCTATAATTTGTAGGTATAAGAATACCTTAAAGGGAAGGTGCCACCAGTTTTCTTGTAGTTTGTTTTTTTGTGAAATTAAGCTTAAAATAGTAAATAAAATGTACTAATGCAATGTTTGCACTGTTTGCAAACATTTCTATATGAAAAATATTATATATTTTCTTACAAATATATATATTGACCACTAGGGGGAGCATTTTCCGTTTTAGACCTCAAGCAGCTATAGTGAGACTTAGGCCGGGGACACACTTAACGTATAAAAAAACGGTCCGTTTTTCACGGCCGAGAATCGCACAAATGTTTCAAAAACAGTGATCCGTGTGCAGTGCGAGGATGCGATTTCCTTGCATCAAATGATCCGTATGGCATCCGTATGGCATCCGTACTGCGAGATTTTCGCGCAGGCTTGCAAAACCGACATCTAATGGATTTATGTGCTCAAATGTTCAGGAAAACATATATACAGTATATATATATATATATATATATATATATATGTGTCATTGAGACACATATATATATTCTGTATTTATATTTCATTCAGCGCGATATCTGTGAACAGCCGGTAATTCAATTGCCGGCTTTGCATTTCTCCTGCACAAACCCGACAGGATATGACACATGATTACATACAGTAAACCATCTCATATCCCTTTTTTTTTGCATATTCCACACTACTAATGTTAGTAGTGTGTATGTGCAAAATTTGGCCGCTGTAGCTGCTAAAATAAAGGGTTAAATTGCGGAAAAAATTGGCGTGGGCTCCCGCGCAATTTTCTCCGCCAGAGTGGTAAAGCCAGTGACTGAGGGCAGATATTAATAGCCAGGAGAGGGTCCATGGTTATTGCCCCCCCGTGGCTAAAAACATCTGCCCCCAGCCACCCCAGAAGAGGCTCATCTGGAAGATGCGCCTATTCTGGCACTTGGCCACTCTCTTCCCACTCCCTGTAGCGGTGGGCTATGGGGTAATGAAGGGTTAATGCCACCTTGCCATTGTAAGGTGACATTAAGCCAGATTAATAATGGAGAGGCGTCAATTATGTCACCTATCCATTATTAATCCAATTGTTTGAAAGGGTTAAAAAACACACACACACATGATTTATAAGTATTTTAATGAAATAAACACAGCGGTTGTTTTAATAATTTATTGCTCTCTCAATCCATTTCCAGGCCCTCGCTTGGCAAAATAATAAACGCACAAGATACATACCCTCAGCTGAACCGTCACGTCCCACGAAGTAATCCATCTGAAGGGGTTAATTATTTTATAGGCAGGAGCCCTGCTAATGCAGCGGTGTGCTCGTGCTTGTAATTCCCCGGCAAATGAATGAAATGTAGGTCATTGACCTATATTTCCTTCAGTCGCGGTGATGCGCCCCCTGGTGGATGTCCTCATATGACCTGGAGCGTGGGAAAAAGTTCCCAGGCTGCAGTTCATGAGAACATCCAGCAGGGGCGCATCACCGCGACTGAATGTAAGTATAGATCACTCTGCTTTCCTTTCAGCACCCGGGGATTACAGGCACGAGCGAGTGGTTTATCGCAGCTCGTGCCTGTAATATTAGTTAACCCCTTCAGATGGATTACCTCGTGGGACGTGATAGGACATCAGAAGGTATGTATCTTGTGCGTTTATTATTTTGCCAAGCGAGGGTCTGAAAATGGATTGAGAGAGCAATAAATTATTAAAACAACCGCTGTGTTTATTTCATTAAAATACTTTTTAATCATGTGTGTGTGTGTTTTTTAACCCTTTCAAACAATTGGATTAATAATGGATAGGTGACATAATTGACGCCTCTCCATTATTAATCTGGCTTAATGTCACCTTACTATAGCAAGGTGGCATTAACCCATCATTACCCCATATCCCACTGCTACACGGGAGTGGGAAGAGAGTGGCCAAGTGCCAGAATAGGCGCATCTTCCAGATGTGCCTTTTCTGGGGTGGCTGGGGGCAGATGTTTTTAGCCACGGGGGGGCAATAACCATGGGCCCTCTTCTGGCTATTAATATCTGCCCTCAGTCACTGGCTTTACCACTCTGGCGGAGAAAATTGCGCGGGAGCCCACTCCAATTTTTTCCGCAATTTAACCCTTTATTTTAGCAGCTACAGCGGCCAAATTTTGCACATACACACTACTAACATTAGTAGTGTGGAATATGCAAAAAAAAAGGGGATATGAGATGGTTTACTATATGTAATCATGTCTCATATCCTGTCGGGTTTGTGAAGGAGAAATGCAAAGCCGGCAATTGAATTACCGGCTTTTCTATAGAACACCGCTGCGTATTTCTCGCAATGCACACGCATGGTCCGTGTGTAATCCGATTAATTCTCGCCCCCATAGACTTGCATTGGCGAGTCTCGGCCGAGATACGCTGACAATCGCAGCCTGCTGCGAGTTCCCTCGGATCCGAAATATGGTGGAGAAAATATCGGATGATGGGAGCTGAACCATAGATTAACATTGGGCCGAGTGCTATGCGATTTTTTATCGCATAGCACTCGTCCGTATTACGGTCTAGTGTGACCCCGGCCTTACCAGCTTTACTGTTAGCTGGAAAATCTGGGCAGTAACTGCTGACATCAGCATTTCCCTCCCCTTTTGGGTGGTCTAATATCCCTGGGGCAGAATGAAGAGCAGCATCACAGGGCAGAGCCATTTTGTGTGTGACTGCCCTGTGATCTGCTATCACCAGCAGTTTATAGTTTATGTGGTGTGTATGTATGGAGCAGCATTGTCTGTGCAGAGCTGTCTGTGACTCATCCCTCAGTAAGATAAGAAGGAGCTCCAGGTCTGCAGTGAATGGCCAGGCATTGTGGAGGGAGGGGAGAGATACATTGTATCAGGTGTCGCCTCTCTCTGCAGGCTGGGAATGCAGCTTAATGGAGTGAATGGAGCTCCTGTGATAGAGAGTAAGTGGAGCTGGGCAGAGAGCACTGGGCTATAATAAAATGGCAGCTAGTCACACCTACAGCAGTGAGTTGTGCAGCCCACAGAGGCGTGCCCAGCTCACTGCTAACACCTCTCCAATGTTAAAGATAGGGTCAGCGCCGGTCTATTAGCTCCTATGTCCATGGGGTGCTGTAAAATGACACTGCTAGTGTCGTGAACTGCTGTGAAACCAAGATGTCAGCCCCCAGTTCCTTCTTTAAACACATATAACACACGAAATCTGTTTCACATGCATTTAAAACTTGGTTATAGCAGCATGTTATGCTACATTACAGTGATTTATTAATGATCTACAAACGCGGTACCTTACCTTTAACTATGTATGAGCACTAGATGGCGCTGTTGTTGTATTGTTACAAATTGCTATATAAACATTTTATTACAATGAAACCTTACGGAAATGCTCATAGTTATTGTTGGGTATTGCTGGTGTTGACTTATATAGGTATACTTTGTATTAAGACTATCACAAACAAATATATCATAAGTCCACCATTAATGTAAACATCTCATCAAGAGAGTGTATTCTAAATATGGATTCCGTAAAGATCATAAGGGTAAAAACACATACAAGTATCAAAAATCAATAGAAAGTATGCTTTACCGTATATATCACTGTAACCTAGGTGGGATATAGAGAACACCAGCAATACCTAACAATAACGATCAGCATTTCCGTAAGGTTTCATTGTAATAAAAGGTTTATATAGCAATTTGTAACAATAAAACAACAGCGCCATCTAGTGCTCATACATAGTTAAGGTATTCTTATACCTACAAATTATGGCACTAGACACTTTATTACTTTATTTTTGTATGTACACCAGATGGACAGTTGAACATATATTATATATATATTAAAAGACTTTGTATGTAATTACTATCTATGTAATGGGATGGTCAGTATATAGAGTAACCTCTGTTTTTCCAGTACCTTGCCTCTGAATTTTAATATCGTACTGTTTGTTGTATGAACTAATAAAAAATTGTATTTATGATAATTCATTTTGTGTTGTCACTTCATTTTTTTATATATTTTTTTGCCCCTTATGAAATATATTTGAAGAGATGTGCAAAAAAATATATGGTATGGTAAATTTTTTTCCTTGCAGAGTTGAAACAGTCTGAATTTGGCGGCCTGACAATTGTTTTCAGCTTTCTGACAGAGATCACTAGATAAAGCATACCTTTTGGCTAAATAAAGGTATTTAGAAAAATGTTCCATTTTGTAATGTGTATTATTTCTTTTATTCCGTGTCTCGGAGAACCCCTTTAAGGCCAAAGTCCGCTGTGTCCATAAGAGGACAGAAGCCCATTCCATGTACAGGGCATTGGCTGCAGGTGATTGTCGATTATGAGGTCACGGAATGTTGTGACGGTGACTCGGCAACTGGCGAGCGGAATCCTCAGAGAGCTCCAGCTAGCGCAGGGTGAGGAGCCTTCCATTATCTGCTGGTTTATGTCCTGTCCTATCCCTCGTGTCTGTGACTTCCTCTCCTCATTTCCCTCATTCTCTAATAATATCTGAACTTTTATTTCACTAATGAGCAAAATGTGTAATTCATGCAACCGGCCTTCTGTCTTTGTATCCAGCATCCATACGTGGGTACAATGCAGAGCAATGTAAAGATAACTCATAATTAAGAATTTATCATCATTTCCATAAATCTTTATTTTTTACCAGTTACTTAAAGGGCCACTGTCACCCCCCTCCAGCCGTTATAAACTAAAAGAGCCACCTTGTGCAGCAGTAATAATAATGCATAACACAGTACGGGGCGGGGATTCCAAAGGTGGCTGGCCGCGATGCCCGCGCAGGCGCAGTGTGCAAGCCTGGCTGGGACGTCAGACGGCCAGAGCTTACTGCGTCTGCGCAGGACACCAGTACACAGCGCAGGCGCCGGTTTTGAAACGATAACAGCGCTGAGGGGGCGGCGCCGAAAGCGCAGGAAGATTGGAGTGACGGCAGAGGAGCTGGCCAAGCTGGGGAGTGAGGACCCGCCTCCCTGGCTAGAGACAGGAATTGTGGCTAAGTATAAAAACGCTTTATTTGGGGTATACTTGAACCTAAAACTAAAAGAGCCACCTTGTTAGAATGCAGCATTACTGCTGCACAAGTGGCTCTTTTAGTTTATAACGGCTGGAGGGGGGTGACAGTGGCCCTTTAATGTTTAGAGAGTGCAGGAGATCAAGTTGTTCCTCGTGAAGGGGCCCAGTTGGTGTAAGGAGACTTATAGGCCAGTGCTGCTCTGGGAATTATAAGATGCAAGTTGCCCGTTTAGGTGAAGAGGACAGGAGCTCTAGTGCCCCCTATTGGCAGTAGGTTTGCACTGATAGGAAGCAAAGCACCCGAAACACTTGTCAGTAAATGGAGCTTCCTATCCTGAGTCATGTGCCGCGGCTCATTAAAGGGTCGATATTCACTTTTAGCATTGCTACCTCCGATGGGTGGCACTAGTGCTCCTGTCCTCTTCCTCTGTGAAGTGAATATTTGCTTGATATTTGGATAATTACATTGATATCTCTGATATAAGGTTTCGGCTTAAGGTAAAGAATCTAAGAGGGTTGTACAAGATTTGAAACATTCTGCTTTGTTTCTTCGAAAACCAGCGCCACACCTGTCTGTTGGCTGTGTGTAGTATTACAGTCCAGCTCTGCTCACTGCTATGACGCAGAGTTACAATGCCACACACAGGATAGGAGTGGCGCTGTTTTTGGAAGAAAGCAGTTATGTTTTTGTAATCCTGCACATTCCCTTCAATCACCATTTCCCAGATACGGGATTGGTTGCAGGTTTTTGTCCCTTCCGATGGTTCCTGTTATTACTGATGATTAGTAATCCAGGGCGAGTGATGACATCACACGGTGACATCACGGTAACTGCCGAGGGGACACTCACTAGAGGGAAGCAGTTGGCAGTGAAGTGTGAGATAACTTTGTATTGGCCTCTTTCTATGTCCTTTATTATGTTCTGTTCGTTTCTCCTCACTCTGTAGGTATTAACCCTGTAATGTCAGGACGTCACTTACCCGTCCTTATAGATTCTTGTTCCCTTTAAAAAGTGAATCTTTATTTAATGAGCCGAGGTGTCGGTAACCGACTGATCCCCCTTTACTTCTTCACAAATATCCAAATAGGAATGAAATACAACGTCTGCTAACATTGGTTTTTTTTCTATCCTTTTATTATTGTAGTGAACCTGAGCATTTTAAGAGGAGAATAAAAAAGCATTAAAAAAGAGGAGAATAAGGTAAATGCTTACTTATCCTAAATCTGCAATTTGTCTGATAGACTGGGGCCTCTCGGAGTCACCTTCCATGTCATCCATAATCTCCTGCAATTCTGCTTCCCACAAGGAAACATTCAGGGTATGTTCCCACGGTCAGTAAACGCTGCGGGTTGAACGCTGCATACCTCCGCAGAGTCCAGCCCGCAGCGGCCAGATGTTACAGCATAGTGGATGGGATTTCAAGAAATCTCATCTCCACTATGCGTGCACGGACACCTCTGGCTTCCCTGCAGAGACGGACATACGGCGCGTCTTTCTAGACCGCAGCATGTCTATTTATCTTGCAGAAACACTCAGTCTCTGCAAGATAAATGCCATCCGTCCAATGTATAGGACACGGCGATTCCGCTCGGTTCAATGAACACATGCAGAATCCCCTGCGTTCAAAAGCCGGGCAGCGCTTTGGACGGAGCGAACATGTGATGAGTCCAAAGGGCTGCCAATTACTGACCGTGGGGACGTAGCCTGAAGCTCCATGTAAGGAGAATGGCAGGTGACTCTGTATTACTGCCGAGCAGTAGCCTAAGGCCACGGTCACATGTTCAGTATTTTACATCAGGATTTGTAAGACAAAATCAGGAATGAGTGAAAAATACAGAAGTGGTGACGTGGTTCTATTATAATATTCATCTGATTGTTCCATTCTGATGTAAAATACTGACCTGAATGTGGCCTCATGCCAATTCAGATGTGGCAGATTTGTAGTGTCCACATTTTTGGAAATTCAGTCATAGGGTAAAATTCATCTTAGCACTCATAACCATATGGGACAAAAGAAAGGTTCCGATATCTGGACCGAAAAAGCAGACGAGTGTCATGCGAGTACAATGCGATTTTCACATCTAGCATCCGATTTACATCCGATTGCAATGCGGTTTTAATATGCGCTTTTACATATAGGAGTTCTCTGTCATTTACACATCATTTTCAAAGGAAATATTCATCAAAAACACACACATATATATAAACAACAGAATATAACTCCAAGAAAATCAAACCACATCTCAGTACCAATGCTTTCTGGCTGATGTTTTGGTCACTTTTGAATGTTGGTTGTGCTTTCACACTCGTGGTAGCATGAGACGGACTCTACAAAACACACAAGTGGCTCAGGTAGTGCAGCTCATCCAGGATGGCATATCAATGCGAGCTGTGGCAAGGTTTGCTGTCTGTCAGCGTAGTCCAGAGGCTGGAGGCGCTACCAGGAGACAGGCCAGTACACCAGGAGACGTGGAGGGGGCCGTAGGAGGGCAACAACCCAGCAGCAGGACCGCTACTTCAGACTTTGTGCAAGGAGGAATAGGAGGAGCACTGCCAGAACCCTGCAAAATGACCTCCAGCAGGCCACAAATGTGCATGTGTCTGCACAAAAGGTTACAAACCGACTCCATGAGGATGGTCTGAGTGCCCGACGTCCACAGATGGGTGTTGTGCTCACAGCCCAACACCGTGCAGGACACTTGGCATTTGCCACAGAATACTAGGATTGACAATTTCGCCACTGGCGCCCTGTGCTCTTCACAGATGAAAGCAGGTTCACACTGAGCACATGCGATGGACGTAACAGAGTCTGGAGATGCCGTGGAGAATGATCTGCTGCCTGCACCATCCTTCAGCATGACCGGTTTGGCAGTGGATCAGTAATGGTGTGGGGTGGCATTTCTTTGGAGGGCCGCACAGCCCTCCATGTGCTCACCAGAGGTAGCCTGACTGCCATTAGGTACCGAGATGAGATCCTCAGACCTCTTGTGAGACCATATGTGGTGCGGTTGGCCCTGGGCTCCTCCTAATGCAGGACAATGCCAGACCTCATGTGGCTGGAGTGTGTCAGCAGTTCCTGCAAGATGAAGGCATTGAAGCTATGGACTGGCCTGCCCGTTCCCCAGAGCTGAATCTGATTGAACACATCTGGGACATGATGTCTCATTCCATCCACCAACATCACGTTGCACCACAGACTGTCCAAGAGTTGACGTTCTATTTAATTAAAAAACTTTATTCTGGCTGTGTCTTTATTTAACATGTAACAACTATAGGATTAGTAATGGATATGTTTGGGGTGAAAATTGCAGAAAAAAGGATTTTTTTATAAGATGGGGGTCCGTCTTATTGTCCGAATTTAAGATCTCTTACCTGAGGGCAGGCAGTGGCAGAGCAGGGTCACAGGAGGCATGGTGGTGGCAGAGGTGAGGTGATGCTGAGGTGCGGTGGGCGGAACGGCGTGCACCTGAGCAGGGTCCCATCCTGCTTAGGTGGGCGACGCCATGGCCTGGTGTCCATGGGGAGGTTGCGGCAGTGCTGTGGCGGCGGCAGATGTGCGGTCACTTCCTCAGGTGGCGGCGGCCGCCAGGGTCCCTCCCACATTTGAGGTGAATCCGCGGCCCGGTATTAAAGGAGAGCAGCAGAGCTGGGTGAGTTACGGTTTTCCCGGTGGCGGCGGCCATCTTTCTGAGGCCACGCGTGCGCAGATTCAGTACTCTGCTTCCCAGGGCTTCAGAAAAATGGCCGCGGGAGTCCGCGCGTGCGCAGATGGAGATCGCGGTGGCCATTTTCCTGAAGCCGAAATCTCAATCTGTGAACTCGGCTTCAGGAAAATGGCCGCCACGATCTCCATCTGCGCACGCGCGGCCTCCCGCGGCCATTTTCCTGAAGCCCCAGGAAGCAGAAAACTCAATCTGCGCACGCGCGGCCTCACGAAGATGGCCGCCGCCACCGAGAAAACCGTAACTCACCCAGCTCTGCTGCTCTCCTTCAATACCGGGCCGCAGATTCGCCTCAAATGTGGACGGGACCCTGCTCACGCCATACCGCTCACCGTGCCACATCATCCCCACACCTCTGTCGCCGCCACAATGCCGGTAAGCCTGCGTTCCAACTATAAGACGCACCCCCCATTTTCCTCACAATTTTTTTGGGGAAAAAGTGCGTCTTATAGTAGGAAAAATACGGTACATACATGTCCCCTAATTTGCGCACACACACACACAATACTAATTGGATTGGTCACTGACATCTACAGTATATATCTACCTATTCTGCATCTGTTTACTCTATGTAAACCATGTCTTCTATCCTGTCGGCTTCTGTAAAATCACTAGAATTAATTACCGGCTAGCCTTCTATCTATCTCTCTATGAAATATTATATATATCTAATATATAAAGCTGAACGTGTGTATGTATGTGTGTGTGTCTGAGATTGGCATCTGAACCGTCGCAGCTACAGCCACAAAATTTTGCGCAGTCACACGTCTGGACCCTGAGAGCGTCATAGGCTATGTTGTGAGGTGAAATTTTAACCCCGCGCTTTCCAATTCACCAAACAATTTTGCCCCTATCTACATAATGGGGAAAAAATGAAAGGAAAAGTGTTGGAGGCAAATTAACAGCTGCCAGATGTGAACAAGGGGGACTTAAAGAATGACAGCGATGGCGCCAAAGAGTATATACTGTACAGTTGCTAAGGTGGGGCCGCGACATGGGATAATCACCACACCACCACGGGGATATGAACACACACACAAAATGCGCCACACACTACCACGTGCTCGAACACATATACCACCCTCAGCGCACATTTCACCACACATACACCAACCTCGCCACATAAAAGTCGAAACACTAAAGTCGCCGCTCAAAACTCGCCACGCGCAAAACTCTCCACATGCAAAACTCGCCATATGCAAAACTCGCCACACGCAAAACTTGCACACGCGGAAAAATTGCCACATGCACAAAAGTTGCAACACATGCAAAAGTTGCCTCACACAAAACTTGCACATACTCAAAAGGCACCACACATAAAAATCGCCACGCGCAAAACTCGCCATGCGCAAAACTTGCTGCACACAACTTGCTACACTAACCTGTCACATGCAACTCGACACACAAAAAGTCGCTACACGCATGTCGCCACACAAAACTCATCTCACAAAAGTCGCTACATGCATGTCGCCACACGCAACTCAACACACACAACTTGACACATGAAACTCGCCCTAAAACACACAGAAGTCTGGTAGTATCCTTCAAAAATAAAAATCTGATTAATAAGCAGACAAACTACAAGAGCAACAAATGTACCATATAGGAATCCGGCAGCTGTCAGTCACATGACCTGTCTATTATGTGTATGTGTGAGCTAATATATACTGCCAGGGGGGAGGGCTTCCTGTTGGCTGGGGATTTATCAGGCTGCCAATAGCAACCAATCACAGCTCAGCTTCTATTTTGCTACAGTTAATTAATCTGAGCTCTGATTGGTTAATATAGGCAACAAATACATTCTCAGTATAACAAAGCTAATATATGTTGTGAAATGCTTCTATTAGCTTAGTTTTTGCCTTTTAATGATTACATTTCTATCTATTTGTTTTGTGGTTTTTGTGTGCAGAATAAATTTTTGTTAACACATTCTATTTTGCTAACAGCAGTCATTAACCCGGGCGAAGCCGGGTAGTACAGCTAGTATATATATATATATATATATATATATATATATATATATATATATATATATATATATACTGTCGCTATATAAATATATATATAAATAATATGTGTCACTGACATGTGTATATACGGTATATATGTATCCTATGTGTATATTTCCATTCTATTCTAACCTGTCAGTGTGATTTTACTGTATGCAGCACATGAGTTACCGGCTTTTCAAAGGACACTGGTGCGTAAAAAACGGACAGCACTCGCATGGTGGGAGTGCTGAGTGTTTTTTTCTCGCACCCCTTGCCTTGCATTGGCGAGTCTCGTCCAAGATACGCAGCAAATCACAGCATGCTACGATTTTTTTCTCAGTCCAATTTCAGCTGAGAAAAAAGTCGCAGATGAGATGTAACCCATTGAATAACATTGGTCAGAGTGCAATCCGATTTTTTATCGGATTGCACTCGTCCGTTTTTTTTGCAAATGAGTATGAGCCCTTAGGCCCCCTTCACACGTCCGTAGAAAACAGGTATTGGAAAAACGGTACCGGTGCCATCAGTGTGCTATCAGTGAGCCATCTGTACCATCAGTGTTCCATCAGTGTCTCATCAGTATCTCATCAGTATCTCATCAGTGTGCCATCAGTGTGCCATCAGTATCTCATCAGTATCTCATCAGTGTGCCATCAGTGTGCCATCAGTATCTCATCAGTGTGCCATCAGTATCTCATCAGTGTGCCATCAGTATCTCATCAGTGTGCCATCAGTATCTCATCAGTGTGCCATCAGTATCTCATCAGTGTGCCATCAGTATCTCATCAGTGTGCCATCAGTATCTCATCAGTATCTCATCAGTGTGCCATCAGTGTGCCATCAGTATCTCATCAGTGTGCCATCAGTATCTCATCAGTGTGCCATCAGTATCTGATCAGTGTGCCATCAGTGTGTCATCAGTATCTCATCAGTGAGCTGTACGTGTTTTACATGGACCCATAGACCTGTATTGGCTCTTGTCATCAGCGCTGACGGTAAAATACGGACATGTGAGCAGTCCCACATGTTATACTGGGTACGTGTGGATATCTTCTCCAGTACATGAGAAGATGGATGACACACGTACATGTGAAGGGGCCGTACACTACGCCAGTTTTCTTCATGCAAAAGTTGTAAATTTTAGTGACCGTTGATCTTCTGTTATCATCTGATACAATCATTGCTAATTGTCTTCCTTACTCTTCTATAGGATGATGTCAGATCAAGAAGAGGAGGAATTCCTGTAAGTATAACATGTAATTGGGATCATGGATTCTCCTAGACTCTCCCTGTAATAATCCACCGCAGAGATGTTCGCTATCAGTCTGCACTGGTTATATTAAGGCTCAATAGGATCATCTGTCTTCCTACTATTTTGGAGAATGTGTAAGAGTAATATTATTCATTCTTTTTTCTTGTCTTTTTCTTTAGTAAATGGATTGAGTCTGTGAAGGCGTGGAAGCCAAAGTACAAGTATGTATCTTACTACATCTCTCCACATCCATCTATTAGTAGTATGTGTAGAATAAGGGGAGGACTCCATAGTGATGGTATCATGACATTACTGCTCTCTATCACGGGCATTTACAATGTTTCCATATGAAGGATAAAATTGCTTTCAATAATAAAGAATTTAGGCCACGTTGAATTCTTCTTACTGCTCCTCATCCCTTTTCTTCATAGGATAACAATGAGGTTATGAGTAAATTATGGTCAGGCCGGAGTCACACTAGAGAGGACTACGGAGGAGTGCTAAGTGAGAAGAAATCGCATGGCACTCGGACCAGTGTTACTCTATGGGGCAGCTCCCATCATCCGTTGTTTCCTCAGCCGTATTTTAACTGGGAGGGAAATTGCAGCATGCTGAGATTTGCACCGTATATTGGCCGAGACTCGCCAGTGCAAGTCTATGGGGGCGAGAAAAACTCGCTCACCACACGGACCATCAGGGTGACTTGCGAGAAATACGGACCGGTGTCCTATAGAAAAGCCGTTAATTCAGTGCGGTGTACAGTAAAATCACACTGACCGGTTACAATAGAATAGATAGAATAGAAATCTACACATAGTATAGGTGTATATATATATTGCATGTCAGTGACACACATATATGTATCTTTATATGTCATACAGAGCTAGATAGCAGAATAGCCGATAATTCATTTGTCGGCTTCTAAAAAATTTGGTGCCAAAACAGAAACCAACACCACAAGATAAAAAAGGAAAGTGATTTTAAAAAAGCTGCAAATGATGAGCCAAGGTGTAAATGATTCTGTTAAAGGAAGGGATTTCCTCTTACTAAATTTATAGTTATCAAATGGAGGATCTCTCCTTACACCTCGATATCGATATCAACTATTATCGCCGAACTTGGCTATTAATAATTAATATACACTAAATATGCCTCAACGTTATCTTTCCTTTATGCTATACACTGACTGAGACAAAACAGTGTAACAATAAAGGATATTTATTACACACACACAAGTCTGCAGTCTAGAACATACATATATATTTATACCCAAGCTAGCGACTATAAATATATATATACACATATACGGATACTACAACTCTAATACAGTAATATCACTACAGTATACAGTGATATCCCAGCAATAACACAGTAATAACCCACAATATCCAGTAATATCACAACAATATCACACAATATAAAAACCCACAATTAACTGCCCGATTACCCAAATCACGCACACAATATCAGCCCTCCCATCTATAGCTTACTAACCCTAAGGCCTAAGAGGTTACAGGGCCTAGTAAGAAAAGGGGGTACAGAGTATACTTATCCACCATCCATGATCATTCCAGCATGCAGGCACAGCAAAAAAGAGAGAACCAGCTGTTCTTGTCCCTTATATGTGACCAGCTAAAAGCGGTGTGTCCAGCCTCAGGTGTGGGGGATGAGGTCACAAGTCTATTGTCCACTGGCAAAGGTACATCCCCTCAATCCTAAAGGAAACTTGTTTTTCCAGCTCATGGCAGCTTTGTTTTACAGCAGGCTGGAGGGGGAGCTTCATGTGGAACACATGGCAGGATTATATCACTAAACACATCTCTATGTAAAGATATACATTTTGGGGCACTTCCCCTTCTACAGATTCTCACCACAGCTGTATGTTCTTTTATAGGCACAAAAAATCGAAAAGATTTATAAGACCTTCCCGCGTCCCGGCTCTGGAGACTATTTTGTAAGTTGGTGTAATAAACGGTAATATTTATTAGAGGTTCCTCCATATAATCTATTGCCATAATCAATGTATCTATAAGGGGGAACGATGTAAAAAGCGTAGGAAATGCAGGAGGATTTCACATAGGGCGCAGTCAGACAGCCATATAACAGGGATGACGATTGCATCGCAATGCTCGGACTGGCCGGCGGCTATCCCAGCCCTAGTGTGACAGTTACATAGAAATACATGGTGTCATGCTCAGGTTCGGAGAGCTGCCGGCCAGTCTGAGCATTCCCATGCAACAGTGGTCCTTATTTTACGGCCGTCTGACTGCGCCCATACCCTCATTGTCACTGTGCCACCAGCAGCCGACACAGGGGCACTCATGTTTAAAAACTGTTCTAAGACAAAGTATCAGTGTGGCCCATCAGAGCCAATCAGATTCCAGGTTTTAGCATCAGTTTCCTTTAACCCCTTAAGCCCCAAGGGTGGTTAATGACCGGGTCAATTTTTACAATTTTGACCACTGTCCCTTTATGAGGTTATAACTCTGGAATGCTTCAACGGATCCCGGTGATTTTGACATTGTTTTCTCTTGACATATTGGGCTTCATGATAGTGGTAAAATTTCTTTGATATTACCGGCATTTATTTGTGAAAAAAAGCGGAAATTTGGTGAAAATTTTGAAAATTTTGCAATTTTCCAACTTTTAATTTTTATGCCCTTAAATCACAGAGATATGTCACACAAAATACTTAATATGTAACATTTCCCACATGTCTACTTTACATCAGCACAATTTTGGAACCAAATTTATTTTCTGTTAGGGAGTTATAAGGGTTAAAAATTGACCAGCAATTTCTCATTTTTTTTAGGGACCACATTACATTTGAAGTCATTTTGAGCAGTCTATATGATAGAAAATAACCAAGTGTGACACCATTCTAAAAACTGCACCCCTCAAGGTGCTCAAAACCACATTCAAGAAGTTTATTAACCCTTCAGGTGTTTCACAGGAATTTTTGGAATGTTTAAAAAAAGAATGAACATTTAACTTTTTTTCACCAAAAATTTACTTCAGCTCCAATTTGTTTTATTTTACCAAGGGTAACAGGAGAAAATGGACTCCAAAACATGTTTTACAATTTGTCCTGAGAACGCCGATACCCCATATGTGGGGGTAAACCACTATTTGGGTGCATGGCAGAGCTCAGAAGGGAAGGAGCGCTATTTGACTTTTCAATGCAAAATTGACAGGAATTGAGATGGGACGCCATGCTGCGTTTGGAGAGCCACTGATGTGCCTAAACAATGAAACCCCCCACAAGTGACACCATTTTGGAAAGTAGACCCCCTAAGGAACTTATGTAGATGTGTGGTGAGCACTTTGACCCACCAAGTGCTTCACAGAAGTTTATAATGTAGAGCCGTAAGAATAAAAAATAATATTTTTTCACAAAAATGAAGTTTTCGTGCCCAATTTTTTATTTTCCCCAGGGTACCAGAAGAAATTGTACCCCAAAAGTTGTTGTGCAATTTGTCCTGAGTATGCTGATACTCCATATGTGGGGGTAAACCACTGTTTGGGCGCATGGAAGAGCTCGAAAGGGAAGGAACGCCGTTTGACTTTTCAATGCAAAATTGACTGGAATTGAGATGGGACACCATGCTGCGTTTGGAGAGCCCCTGATGTGCCTAAACATTGAAACCTCCCACAAGTGACACTATTTTGGAAAGTAGACACCCTAAGGAACTTATCTAGATGTGTTGTGAGAGCTTTGAACCTCCAAGTGTTTCACTACAGTTTATAACGCAGAGCTGTGAAAATAAAAATTCTTTTTTTTGCCACAAAATTTTTTTTTTAGCCCCCAGTTTTGTATTTTCCCAAGGGTAACAGGAGAAATTGGACCCTAAAAGTTGTTGTCCAATTTGTCCTGAGTACGCGAATACCCTATATGTGTGTGTGGGGGGGGGGGACCATCGTTTGGGCGCATAGCAGAGCTCGGAAGGGAAAGGGCGCCATATGGAATGCAGACTTAGATGGATTGGTCTGCAGGCGTCACGTTACATTTGCAGAGCCCCTGATGTACCTAAACAGTAGAAACCCCCCACAAGTGACCCCATATTGGAAACTAGACCCCCCAAGGAACTTATCTAGATGTGTTGTGAGAACTTTGAACCCCCAAGTGTTTCACTGCAGTTTATAACGCAGAGTCGTGAAAATAAAAAATCATATTTTTTTCAACAAAAATTATTTTTTAGCCCCCAGTTTTGTATTTTCCCAAGGGTAACAGGACAAATTGGACAACAACGTTTGGGGTCCAATTTCTCCTGAGTATGCCGATACCCCATATGTGGGGGGAACCACCGTTTAGGCGCATGACAGAGCTCGAAAGGGAATGAGCGCCATTTGGAATGCAGACTTAGATGGATTGGTCTGCAGGCGTCACGTTGCATTTGCAGAGTCCCTGATGTACCCAAACAGTAGAAACCCCCCACAATTGACCCCATATTGGAAACTAGACCACCCAAGGAACTTATCTAGATGTGTTGTGAGAACTTTCACTACAGTTTATAACGCAGAGCCGTGAAAATAGAAAAACATTTTTTCCCTCAAAAATGTTTTTTTAGCCCCGCAAATTTTTATTTTCCCAAGGGTAACAAGAGAAATTGGACCCCAAAAGTTGTTGTCCAATTTGTCCTGAGTACGCTGATAACCATATGTTGTGGTAAATCCCTGTTTGGGCGCACGGGAGAGCTCGGAAGGGAAGGAGCACTGTTTTACTTTTTCAACGCAGAATTGGCTGGAATTGAGATTGGACGCCATGTCGCGTTTGGAGAGCCCTGATGTGCCTAAACAGTGGAAACCCCCAATTGTAACTGAAACCCTAACCCAAACACACCCCTAACCCTAATCCCAACCACAACCCTAACCCCAACACACCCTTAATCCCAAACACTAACTACACCCCTAACTCCAACACACCCCTAACCCTAACTTTAGCCCCAGCCCTAACCCTAACTTTAGCCCCGACCCTAACTGTAGCCCTAACCCTATCCCCAACCCTATCCCCAACCCTAACCCTAATGGGATAATGGAAATACATTTATTTTATTTTATTATTTTTCCCTAACTAAGGGGGTGATGAAGGGGGGTTTGATTTACTTTTATAGCCTTTTTTTAGTGGATTTTTATGATTGGCAGCTGTCACACACAAAAAGACGCTTTTAATTGCAAAAAAATAGTTTGTGTGTCTCCGCATTTTGAGAGCTATAATTTTTCCATATTTTGGTCCACAGAGTCATGTGAGATCTTGTTTTTTGCGGGACGAGTTGACGTTTTTATTGGTAAAATTTTTGGGCATGTGACATTTTTTGATCGCTTTTTAGTCCGATTTTTGTGAGGCAGAATGACCAAAAACCAGCTATTCATGAATTTCTTTTGTGGGGGGCGTTTATACCGTTCCATGTTTGGTAAAATTGATAAAGCAGTTTTATTCTTCGGGTCGGTGCGATTACAGCGATACCTCATTTATATATTTTTTTTAATGTATTGGCGCTTTTATACGATAAACTATTTTATAGAAAAAATAATTATTTTTGCATCGCTTTATTCTGAGGACTATAGCTTTTTTACTTTTTCGCTGATGATGCTGTATGGCGGCTCATTTTTTTGCAAGACAAGATGACGTTTTCAGCGGTACCATGTTTATTTATATCCGTCCTTTTGATCGCGTGTTATTCCACTTTTTGTTCTGTGGTATGATAATAAAGCAGTGTTTTGTGCCTTTTTTTTTTTTTTTTTTTTTTACGGTGTTCACTGAAGGGGTTAACTAGTGGGACAGTTTTATAGGTTGGGTCGTTACGGACGCGGTGATACTAAATATGTGTACTTTTATTGTTTGATTTTTTTATTTAGATAAAGAAATGTATTTATGGGAACAATATATAGATGTTTTCTTTATTTAGGAATTTATTTTATTATTTTTTACACACATGTGAACATTTTTTTTTTTTTTACATTATCACATTGTCCCAGGGGGAGGACATCACTTTATAGTGACAGATCGCTGATCTGACACTTTGCAGAGCACTGTGTGCTCTGAGCAGGCGCTTGTAAGCCACCTCCCTGCAGGACCCGGTAGTAGCCCCGTGGCCATTTTGGATCCGGGGCCTGCAGGGAGGAGACGCTCGGTACAAGGTGAGTACATCGCCTTGTACCGATCGTCTCAGGGAAGCCCGTAGGGAGCCCCCTCCCTGCACGATGCTTCCCTATGCCCCCGCAATGCTGCGATCATGTTTGATCGCAGTGTGCCCCGGGGGTTAATGTGCCAGGAGCGGTCCGTGACCGCTCCTGGCACATAGTACCGGATGTCAGCTGCGATAGTCAGCTGACACCCGGCCGCGCTCCC
This sequence comes from Ranitomeya variabilis, assembly GCF_051348905.1. Lineage (NCBI taxonomy): Eukaryota > Metazoa > Chordata > Amphibia > Anura > Dendrobatidae > Ranitomeya > Ranitomeya variabilis. Next base: position 21,716,728 of record NC_135237.1, read on the forward strand.
CCCGTGAGCGCGGCCGATCGCATATGACGTACTATCCCGTCACTGGAAATTAAGTCCCAGGTCACCTTGATGGGTTAGTAGGTCATATGGGATTAAGGGGTTAAAATAAGAGCAATGATCTGATTGGTTGCTGTGAGAGGCCCTGACACTTTTTCTTAGAGCTATTTTCATGGATCTTACCTGGGAGGTTCATGAAACCATTTATGTCCTCCATACACAGTCCACCATAAATTTCAGCCTTCATTCTGCCACTGGTTGGCAACTGGAGGATAACATCGACCATGGAATCAAAACTGTAAATTTTTGAGAAAAATATATTGTATAAAATAAGTGATTGTAACACTGGTAGTTTATGAGAGTTGCTAAACAGAGTCTGTTATATATCCAATAGTGAGGAAGAGGAGGAAGAGGAGGAAGTGGAGGAAGTGGAGGAAGCAGAGAGCAGTGAGGACAAGGAATCGTAAGTAGAGAGATAGTGAGGTTAAAACTTTCTCGCCAACACTCCCAGAACATCCCCGAGTCTCCCGGAAAAAGATACTCAAGGATCCATCTATAGCAGCTGTATACAGGCAGAGGACTTTATCCGTAGGCTTCCTAAGCATCATTTCTTCTAACCAGAGCTGTATGGTTTTATTTCAGGCGCTTTGGATGCCGTATTGAGGCCATGTGCACACGTTCAGTATTTTTCGCTATAAAAACGTGATAAAAACGCAAAAAAAACGCTTACATATGCCTCCCATTATTTAAAGTGTATTCCGCATTTCTTCTGCGAAAAAATTGCATCGTGGAAAAAAAAGCAACATGTTCATTAAATTTGCGGAATTGCGGGGATTCCGCACACCTAGGAGTGCATTGATCTGCATACTTTCCGCATGTGGCTGTGCCCACGATGCGGGAAGTAAGCAGATCATGTGCGGTTGGTACCCAGGGTGGAGGAGAGGAGACTCTCCTCCACGGATTGGGCACCATATAATTGGTAAAAAAAAAAAAAAAAGAATTAAAATAAAAAATCGTGATATACTCACCCCCGGAGTCTTCCCGCCTCTTATCGGTGCATGTGGCCGCTTCCGTTCCTATAGATGGTGTGTGTGTGAAGGACCTTCCGTGACGTTGCGGTCACATGACCGCGATGACGTCGCGGTCACATGACCGCGACGTCACGGAAGGTCCTGCACACACACACCATCTATAGGAACGGAAGCCGCTGACGAGATCGGCTGTCTGCAGGTGAGTATAACTATTTTTTTTTATTATTTTTAAACATCTTTTACTGTTGATGCTGCATAGGCAGCATCTATAGTAAAAAGTTGGTCACACTTGTCAAACACTGTTTGACAAGTGTGACCAACCTATCAATCAGTTTTCCAAGCGATGCTACAGATCGCTTGGAAAACTTTAGCATTCTGCAAGCTAATTACGCTTGCAAAATGCTTAAATAAACGTGAAAAAAACGGGAAAAAACGCAAAAAAAAAAAATGCGGATTTCTTGCAGAAAATTTCCGGTTTTCTTCAGGAAATTTCTGCAAGAAATCCTGACGTGTGCACATACCCCAAGAACACATGGTCCAGTGATAGCAACACCACAGAAGAAATGCTAGCGCAGGCTTCCAGTGTCTGATGTTTCAGATGCTGCACATCTCGTATCTTCACAGCATAGACAATTGCCTTCAGATGACTCAAAGATAAAAGTCTAAGGAGGTCAGATCGGGAGACCTTGGTGGCCATTCAACTGGCCCACTACAACCAATCCACTTTCCAGAAAACTATTCATGTAGGAATGTTCGGACCTGACGCCCATAATTGATAGTATGGTGTGATATATGGGGTCCAAAGATAGTGGGGCCATTCTTCATCAATGGAAACCTCAACGCCACTGGATATCTGAAATTGCTACATGATGATGTGTTGCTCTCTTTATGCAGTGAAGATGGCAGATTCCGTGAGTTTTTCCAGCAAGATGGTGACCACCACATTATGGGTGTCAGGTCCGAGCATTCCTACAAGGAATCTGACCCCCTTAGACTAGCATTTCTTCTGCGGTGTTGCTCTCAGTGTGTCAAGAGTGGGAGAAGAGGGCTGCATTGACAATCCAACACAATGGGTAGCACTTTGAACACATTTTATAAGTGGTCATAAACTTGTAAATATCTCATGAAAGAATAAAGTTACGTTAAAGCCAAGCACACCATTGTTTTTCTTGTGAAATTCTCAATAAGGTTGATGTGTCACATGACCCTCTTCCCATTAAAAAAATAAAGTTGGATCCAAAATGGCTGAATTCAAAATGGCCGCCATGGTCAAAACCCATCTTGAAAAGTTTCCCCCTCCCATATAGAAAAATATTTAGAATTGAGAGTCCTCAGTGGTTGATACCTTTTAATGGCTGACTGAAAAGATGGTAACAAATTGCAAGCTTTCGAGACTACACAGGTCTCTTCATCAGGCATAGACTAAAACAAATTCTGAAGAATCACATATTTATGCACAACAATACTACAACAAACTAAGGGACCTTCTGATTCATAACAAGGAAAAGAAACTGCACAGATTGCGCCTCAATTCAGGACTCTATGCAAACAGATACAAAACAAAGCCAAAACCTGACAACTTGGACAACCACTCCATTCCAGACACAAAAGCCTCTAACTGTGTCATTAATCTCTCAGGTTATAAACCCGACAAAGTGGAGCTGGCCGTGCTTTCCAGAGGATTCTCATTTTGTCCTACTAAGGCCCTGGATAAAACTGAACTCTGCAGTGATATGGAACATTTTTTCAGGAGACCGCGCCTGAGGGAATATTTCAATGATACAGAAGATTCAGAACCCACCTGGACTGAAGGAAAAGGGATCCTAACAACAAAGAAGAAGTCAGACTGGACACCTCCACCGGGACGCAACCCTCATTTGGATAAATATATAGACTACTTCAGACATGTGATAAAATCCATCATCATAGATACTAACAGGAGACAAGCATCCAACATCAGTGCCCAGGAGAGAAAGGCCATACAGTCTCTGAAAACCAGCAAAGAAATCATCAGGGCCGGACTGGCCATTTGGCAAATGCCAGAAGGGCCTGTCTGGTTGTGGGCTGCCTTGTGTGCTACGTTGTTAACAGAATCAATGTTCTCAAGACACCCATACTGTTAACAGTTGTGACGGAGCACAAAGCCGATCACTCTGTCACATACCTCAGCATGCCGTGGGTATCATTACAAATATTAGTCTTGTAGTAAAGCTTCCTTTCCCTCATCCAGGGTAATATTAGTTATATATCCCATCTGGTTATTGGGGACGGTGACACCATGGGCCTGTGTGATTTCAAATGCCAGGGCTGAATTTCGTCCCCAGTCCGTACCTGGAAATCATCATCAAACCTGCTGACAAGGGAGGTGCAATAGTCCTGATGAACACATCAGACTATATGAAGGAAGCAAACAGACGACTTATGGACACACGCTACTACAAAACATTGGAGTCGGATCCTACACAGGACTATTACAAGGAACTAAACAAGTTAGTATCTTGTCTGCCCGACGAATCCATAAGATCCGATGACTTGATACCAGAAAGCCCAAGAACAGGGACATTCTACATGCTCCCAAAATCCACAAATCTGGAAACCCAGGAAGACCAATTATTTCATGCGTGGGCACCTTACTGAGCAGGTATCTGGATGGGTAGAGGGTGTTCTTAAACCCCTGGTAAAGGACACACCCAGCTACATTCAGGACACAACTGACCTACTGAATAAACTATCAGCAATAGGTCCTCTACCAGAAGGAACCATCCTGGCCACCATGGATGTGCAATCTTTATACTCCAATATCCCACATCAGGATGGACTAAATGCCTGCAAACTCTTCCTGGAAAACACAGGGACTGATGCAAATTCTGTGGTGAAACTTATAAAATTCATCCTCACCTACAATTACTTTGAATTTGACAAGAAGATCTACAGTATCTACAGGAGACTGATACAGCAATGGGAAGTAAAATGGCCCCACAGTATGCAAATCTTTTCATGGCCAACTTGAAAGTGACTTTTTGTCCTCATGTCCCATAAGGCCTCTGGCCTACTACCGCTACATTGATGACATTTTAATCATCTGGACGGAGTCTGAGCCACAGCTAAAGACATTCCATGAACAGTTTAATCAATTTCATCCCACCATCAACTTGACACTCAACTACTCCTGCACTGAGATTAACTTTTTGGACACTATTATTAACCCCTTCAAGTCGCGGCCCTTTTTCGTTTTTGCATTTTCGTTTTTCACTCCCCTCCTTCCCAGAGCCATAACTTTTTAATTTTTCCGTAAATATGGCCATGTGAGGGCTTATTTTTTGCAAGACGAGTTGTACTTTTGAACGACACCATTGGTTTTACCATGTTTTTTACTAGAAAACGGGAAAAAAAATCCAAGTGCGGTGAAATTGCAAAAAAACTGCAATCCCACACTTGTTTTTTGTTTGGCTTTTTTGCTAGGTTCACTAAATGCTAAAACTGACCTGCCGTTATGATTCTCCAGGTCATTACGAGTTCATAGACACCTAACATGTCTAGGTTATTTTTTATCCAAGTGGTGAAAAAAAATTCAAAACTTTGCTTAAAAAAAAAAAAAAAAAAAAAAAAAAAAAGGGCCATTTTCCGATACCCGTAGCGTCTCCATTTTTCGTGATCTGGGGTCGGGTGAGGGCTTATTTTTTGCGTGCCGAGCTGGCGTTTTTAATAATATCACTTTTGTGCAGATACGTTCTTTTGATTGCCCGTTATTGCATTTTAATGCAATGTCGCGGCGACCAAAAAAACGTAATTCTGGCGTTTTGAATTTTTTTCTCGCTACGCTGTTTAGCGATCAGGTTAATGCTTTTTTTTTATTGATAGATCGGGCGAATCTGAACGCGGCGATACCAAATACGTGTAGGTTTGATATTTTTTTTATTGTTTTATTTAGGATGGGGCGAAAGGGGGGTGATTTAAACTTATGTTTTATACATTTTTTTCATATTTTTAAAAACATTTTTTTTTTACCTGTGCCATGCTTCAATAGCCTCCTTGGGAGGCTAGAAGCTGGCACAACTCGATTGGCTCAGCTACATGGCAGCGATCATCAGATCGCTCCTATGTAGCTGAAATGCAGGTGTGCTGTGAGCGCCGACCACAGGGGCATCAGTAACCATAGAGGTCTCAAGGACCTCTATGGTTACCATCCTGACACATGATCATGTGACGGAGTCGGCGATGACGTCATTTCCGGCCGCCCGGCCGGATGCGGTAGTTAAATGCCGCTGTCTGCGTTTGACAGCGGCATTTACCAGGTTAATAGCGGCGGGTGAATAGCGATTTCACCTGCCGCTATTGCACGCACATGTCAGCTGTACAAAACAGCTGACATGTCGCGACTTTGATGTGCGCTCAGCGCCGGAGCCCACATCAAAGGGGGAGACACGGCATGCGCAGTACATGTACGGCGCATGTCGCGAAAGGGTTAAGCTGCAGAACAATGAAATAGAGACATCCCTGTATCAGAAGCCAATCGACCGTCCAACATACCTTAAATGGGACAGTTTCCATCCAAAACACATAAAAAACTCCAAAAGCAAGAAACACACAAATCCGCACTGCCAACTGAATGTAATCCGTTAATTTTGTTAACCACTTCACACTGTGATGGTTACAGAAGCTCCATTTACCTATATCAAACTGGGGGTGCGTTTTCCAAAAAACGCACGAAACAGCCGTTGTCCGGAGCTGCTTCTATCCCTCCCTGCAATCTGTTTTTTAAGTATGTCCGAATAAAGTGAACAAATCTTGAACAGGGGTAAGTGCGTTCCTTTTTTCTTTCATTTTGGACATAAAAAACTCCATTGTCTACAGCCAAGCCATCAGATACAATCATATACCGTATTTTTCGGACTATAAGACGCACCGGACCATAAGGCGCACCCCAAATTTGGGGTGAAAATTGCAGAAAAAAAGATTTTTTATAAGATGGGGGTCCGTCTTATTGTCCGAATTTCCAGTATCTTACCTGAGGGCTGGCGGTGGCAGAGCAGGGTCACAGGAGGCATGGTGTCAGCAGAGGTGGGGTGATGCGGTACGGCGTGCACCTGAGCAGGGTCCCTTCCTGCTTAGGTGGGCGACGCCACGGCCTGGTGTCCATGGGAGGGCTGCAGCAGTGGTTACCGGCAGAGGTGCTGGGATGAGGAGGTGCTGGGATGAGGAGGTCCTGGGATGAGGAGGTCCTGGGATGAGGAGGTCCTGGGATGAGGAGGCGCAGTGAGAGGTATGGCATCAGAGGGGTCCCTTTCCCTGGTGAGGTGATGCAGCAGCCCGGTAAGCAGCAGAGCCGGGTGAATACTGTTGTTAGCTCCTCTTCTCGCAAGCATGCTGCACCATGTGACCTTACTTGTCACGTGATGTTCTGACGTCAGAAGGGGAAAGTGCAGGGCCATATTGGAATCCGGGATGGCGCAGTCGTTTCTGCCCCGTATAGAGCACTTGTCCTCCCAGGTGATCCGTGTGCTGGGATGTAACCCGGGGCCCATGACCTTACAGGGCACTAACACATACCTGTTGGGCACCGGCCGGAGGAGGATTCTCATAGACACAGGAGAGCCATCAGTACCAGAATATATCAACACTCTGAAGCAAGTCCTGCAGGACTCCAGCACTGCCATCCAAGAAATCATCGTCACTCACTGGCACCTCGACCACTCCGGGGGCATAACGGACATATGCAGAGATATCATGTTGTTAGCGGTGGTGGCGGCCATCTTCCCGAGGCCGCGGGTGCACAGATGAAGCGCTCTGCTTCCCGGGGCTTCAGGAAAATGGCCGCGGGAGGCCGCGCGTGCGCAGATGGAGATCGCGGCGGCCATTTTCCTGAAGCCCCGGAAAGCAGAGCGCTCCATCTGCGCACGCGCGGCCTCCGGAAGATGGCCGCCACCACCGCTAACAACAGGATTCACCCGGCTCTGCTGCTTACCGGGCTGCTGCATCACCTCACCGGGCAAAGGGACCCCGCTCACTGCGCCTCCTCATCCCCGCACGTCTGCCGGCGCACCTCTGCCACCGCACCTCTGCCACCATACCTCTGCCGCCACGGTAAGCCTGCATTGCGACTATTAGACGCACCCCCCATTTTCCCCCCTTTTTGGGGGGGGAAAAAGTGCGTCTTGTAGTCCGAAAAATACGGTATGTTCCAACCCAATGGACAGGGATGAACACCTTGGTCGCCTCAGAAAGACCTTTTTGAATCAGGGCTATCATCCAAGAACAATTGAAAACCACATTACAAGAGCCACCAGAATATCAAGGAATCACCTGCTACATTACAAAGCTAAAGAAGAAAATAACCGGGTGCCTCTAGTAGTTACCTACAATCCAAATCTGGAGGTGCTAAGGGGAGCTGCCCGGAAATTACAACCTTTACTACAAAAAGATGCCGCTTACAATCCATGTTTCCAGACCCCCCACTACTGTGTTTTAGGCAGCCCCCAAATCTAAGAAGCATCATTGTCAGAAGCTCCCTGTCCTCTCCAACAGCTGCAGGAACCTTTCCCTGCAACCAGAAAACACGTAAAACCTGTCCATTTATAATGACCACGGACAAGATAAAGATCACAACTCACATCAGGACTACAAGATCCCAGGTACATTCAGCTGCATCACATCTAATGGGGTGTACCTAATTATATGTACTAAATGTCCAACTGGGGGTCTGTATGTGGGGGAGACAGGGCAAAAGCTTAGAACAAGAATGAATTCTCACCGCCACACAATAAGAGAAAAAAGAATGGATCTACCTGTGGCAATACATTTCTGTCTCCCAAATCATAACATTATGGACATGAGATTACTGGTGTTAAAAGGTAACTTCAAATCGCAGAAAGACAGGAGAGTCTGGGAATATAAACTGATGACGACCTTTGACTGTAGTGGTGGAATGAATGTGTCGCATGGATTTATGTCTTTTTACATCAGCTAAGGAATTTGCCCCTCAGACTATGAGGGGTCATCACAACAGAACCAGACCCCAATCAGAGGACAATAAAACATTCTTATCTAAGAACTGGTCCAATATTTATGGACATAACTGTTTATCACCCATGGTAATTCTGCTTCATGTCACCTTATCCATGGTTTTGTTTTTTTGTTTTTGTTTTGTTTTTCTGTGCTATGTTGTGTATAAATATGTGATTCTTCAGAATTTGTTTTAGTCTTTGCCTGATGAACAGACCTGTGTAGTCTCGAAAGCTTGCAATTTGTTACCATCTTTTCAGTTAGCCATTAAAAGGTATCAACCACTGAGGACTCTCAATTCTAAATATTTTTCTATCTACTAGCACGGTACCAAGATATATATCTCCTCTTCCATATACTAATGTGCCACAAACAGGAAGCTGATATCACCAACCATTCCCATTTTATTTAGGTGTATCCATATAGATGGCCCACCCTATATATATATACATGGCTGTAATTCTTCCTCTAATGGGGCGAATGAATCTCAGTTGTGGAGAAATGAGATAATGAACGTAAGGTCACAAAAGGAGCAATACATGGAATATGGGCACAGAAATCAGTGACCCCTATGTGCCATTTGCCCCTTTGGTCCTTCAGGCTGACCTGTTCCAGTTTATTGCTCATGTAGCACCCAAAGGGCACAGAAGGGCATTAATAAAGAATGATAAATGGTAAGTGGACACTAAGAGGCACTGATTTTTGTGTCAGTTTGCCATTTATTGCCCCTTTAATGACGCCACTTATTTCTATTCAGTGCCTGAATGTCCCCATTTAATCACCTGAAGCTCACGATGACTGACTTGGGCTTTGTACTTGTGCAGCCTCTTTGGCCAGAGAAGTAGAAGGTCCCTGTAGTGCTCTGTCGTACACCCGCTCTCCTAGTGCCTGCGGCGTGATGTCATCAATGCGCTAGGATGTATCGCTATTAACTACATAACAGACAGCGTTCTTAGGCTTAAAAGCGCCCCCTACTGGAGCTGTGCAGTACTGTGCGCTGTCCTGTAAAATTCTGAATTTGTCAGAAATATCTTACACCTAGTCATGAATGACGTATTTATCCGCACTATGGTGGGCTCACACAATGTGATCACAGGGTATGTTTCTGTCCTAAATGCAAGTATTCCTCTGGATTTGGAGCAGCACAGCAGTAAATGCACCATTGTTGCATTGTATGAACCCACTGTAACACTCCCTATAAAGGAGCGATTACAATAATGTTCATTTATGAGATTTATTACTGCATGTAATCAATGTTATGTGCTCAGCAGTGAGGAAGAGGAGCAAGAGGTGGGCAGGGATTGCTCCAAATAAGAGAGGAAGACCAAAGCAAAGACACCATCAGACTGTACAGCTCTGGGAAAAATTAGGAGACCACCACATCAAATCCCTGTCATGGCCGCCCAATCTCCAGACCTGAACCCCACTGAAAACCTCTGGAATGTAATCAGGAGGATGATGGATAGTCACAATCCACCAAACAAAGAACTGCTGACATTATTGTACCAGGAGTGGCATAAGGTCACCCAGAAGCAGCGTGACAGACTGGTGGAAAGCTGCCAAGACGCATGAAAGCTGTGATTAAAATGCATGGTTATTCCACAAAATATTGATGTCTGAACTCTTCCTGAGTTAAAACATTAGTATTGTTGTTCGTAAATGATTATGAACTCGTTTTCTTTGCATTATTTGAGGTCTGAAAGCGCTGTTTTTTGTTTTTTTTTTAGTTTTGACCATTTCTCCTTTTCAAAAAAAAAAAATACAAAATTAATTGCTTGAAAATTTGGAGACATGTTGTCAGACGTTTATAGAATAAAAGAACAATTTACATTTTACTGAAACTTATATCTATAAAGAGAAAAATCAGACAAACTGAACATTTTGCAGTGGTCTGTTCATTTTTGCCAGAGCTGTAAGTACAGAGATATGGAGTATAGAGATATCACAGGTTGTATATGATTGTAGATATTTATTAATATCTGATGAATGACTTGTTATCACTGAGTATAGACTGAGGAGGATAGAAAACATTGCTGTGCAAACTGATTTAGGGGTCTCCTACTCCAGGATTATAGGGGGCACAATTTTCTGAGCTCTTGGTCTTGTCTGAGCAGTGCTGCCGCTCCAATGTGGCCATGGCGCACTGAAAACAGTTTTGCCAATGGCCGGTATGACTGGCAAAGATGAAGGTAGAGGCGCTGGTGGGTGGCGCAGAGGAGGGAGACATACAGTGTAATTGTATTTGACCTGTGAGAAAAAAAAACAAATGTCTACTAGAGCCGTTCCCGCTGATACCACTACTGATCACACATCTCCAGTCCGGCACGCTCTCGGGTTACTACAAGGCCATTTACAACACTCACTCCCCAGCTATGACGCCCTTCCTGAGCGGTCTTCACCTGAGCCGGAGGTTCCCTCCTCTTCTCCCTACATCTTCGCACCTCCTCCGTGTGCCCTCCCAAACATCTAAGGGCGCACAGCGCCTACTACCCTCTGTCTCCTCCACTAGCTGGGCATAGGTCTGCTACTAAGCCAGTGCACTCGTGCCATGATTTATATTATTGCTTTATTTGGTCATATATTCTCCATTTTGTTTTTTGCACATTGTTATCCTTTTGCTACATATATTGAGATCTTGCCCTTTTTGTTCACATTCTACCATCTTGACTCTGAGAATATTATTCTTTCAGTGCAGTTAATGAGCTTCTTATTTTCTCTACTTTCCTAGATTTCCTCATAGACTGATCAGAATGATAATGTGAACTGTCTGTGTCTCAATTTGTTTGTTTGTTTGGATTTTTCTTCAGATGCAAACGTAAATGGTGGCAAAGGTGGCAAAAATGCTTTGACAGAAAAAACAGCAAAGTCAGGAACATGTAGGTATTTTAACACTTTCCACAAATGGACATGCCCTTATTTCCTAAATGCTGTTTTCTAGATGCAAAATTATACAATGACTCGTCCTGGTAGTTACACAGGTGCCACGTTTCACACCTGTGCTGTCAACAATGTGTCACGGATCCCAACAACATGTCAGGGATCCTGGGTAGGATACCTTTATTGTCCCCACTACTCACACCAATTTGTCACAAACCGCGGTGGTTTGGTTGCCCCTGGTTCCTTTTGAAGGGGATTTATCTATATCCCAGTTCCAGTTTGGAACTTGTAGCTCTCTGGCGTCCCCCTTACCCTCAGGTCAGATTAGGTCCTGCACCTAGGGTAATTAGTCACCAGAAAGGCTGCCTGCTATGCACTGGCTATTGGGCATCCTGCAGCGAGGGCATTATAACTACTCCCACACAGGCGGGAACAATAATTATCAATGCCGCCGTCGCTACAAAGATTCCCAATCGCACAGAACAAAGTATGCTGCCACCAGCTTCGATTCCACAAGGGTTAACTGGTCCGGAGCCAACCCAAATCAGTAGCGTAATTTACTTCAGAGGAAGCGACAGTTCGTTTATAGAGCAGAGAGAGACAAGCTAGTAAATTATATATTTGACTCCATAAAAAGGTAGGCAGTGTTTGCAAAGTATAAAAGATATTATAAAGAAGACAAAATCATGTGTACATTACAAATAAAATAGGGTTAACACTGAAAAGAGAACATTTAAATAGCATTCAGAACATTTCAGCTTGAGACTGGCCGTGTACTATGGAGGAGAAAGGGCTTACATATATCCAGATGCATGAACACAGCTTTACCGAGCTGTTGTTAGCTCGCTTCCTGGACCAACTCTTCCCCCAATTCAGCAGGGGTAAAGATATGCCCTCTTGTCGTGACATCACTGAGTGGGATAAGTAATGACATGCACTCATTTTCCACCTATTTACATTTTTTGAGCCCCCAGACAAAGACATTCCTTGGGCAAGGGGAGGGGCAACGAGGGGCTTTACAGGATTAGTTGTCTGCAGTTTAAAAGCCATACACTGCTCACACATTGGTATCAAGTTGCACAGTATCTGCCATAGGGCTTTGTTTGTTGTATGAGCGAATGCAGAGGGGGAGAAAGGTGGGTCGAAACTGCAATGTGTGTCTGTGACATGGTAATTTCTAGAACTATCTTACATTACGACATTTTTACATTATCGTGACAACAGGTAAAAGATCAGTCACATTACAAGTGCATGTGAATTTGATCTTTATACAATGAGCTATTTATTAATAATAATAATAAATTATGTTAATTGTAACATTATTTAAAAATATAATATTATTAATTAGTAATGACATCTATCTAAATCGTGTGGTGACGTATATGAGACAGGTAATGCATTATGTTTGTCGGTGTCCCTATGAGACAAGGATTTGTTCTTGATTATTACATTACAAGGTATTTATTTGTGATCATTTCTTCTATTTCTCCAACAGCAAAAAAGAGCATGATAAAAAAGGGAGCCGCATACCAAAGTAAGGAAACTCTTCCCTCATTATTGTATGTGACATGTTGTTGCACTCAGGCTCATTATATCAGGGGCAGATACACTTTGGGGCTCATCCCCTGCCAGTCTCCCCACCCCCAGAGTAGGCACTTTTCCCACCTTTACATTATGTGGTTTTAATAGTGGTTCCCCACTTGGGCGGCTTCGGCTGTTTCTATAGGTGTTATCATGCACGTATTGTGCTTCTCCTGTTTTTTACACCCCTAGTTCAGGGGGTGAGCACAGTGGCCTATTTACTTGCCTTTACACCGGCATTACATCTGGGGGAGTGTGGGTGATGGGGGTTGATATCAGCATTTTCGGGCATTCATCCTGTGTTTTAGCTATTTACTATTGATATTTGTGATATATATATTGATGTACTATTTAATGAATTGAAGTTTGTTTGAATAAATCATTGCTCTGTATTTTTCTCCTTTTGCTTATCATTATATCAGGGGCAGATACATTTTGTGTCTTCCCTTTATATCGTTATACTATATGGAATATTTTTAATGGAAGAAACCAATATATTTAAATGTCTATATGTCCCATTATGAGAGAAAAGAATTTCCCTTTTTAGTTCATGTCTTCTAAACTCTCTAACCTTCCCGTCCTTTCGTCTCCATTCTAAACACTAGGCTCCTCAGAGTGATTCTCTGCTGCTTTACCAGCACAGCAGCAGAGTAAAGAAAATCACGTAAGTATAATTTTTTTTATTGAAAGATTTTAAAGGGCCACTGTCACCCCCCTCCAGCCGTTATAAACTAAAAGAGCCACCTTGTGCAGCAGTAATGCTGCATTCTAACAAGGTGGCTCTTTTAGTTTTAGGTTCAAGTATACCCCAAATAAAGCGTTTTTATACTTAGCCACAATTCCTGTCTCTAGCCAGGGAGGCGGGTCCTCACTCCCCAGCTTGACCAGCTCCTCTGCCGTCACTCCAATCTTCCTGCGCTTTCGGTGCCGCCCCCTCAGCGCCGTTATCGTTTCAAAACCGGCGCCTGCGCTGTGTACTGGTGTCCTGCGCAGACGCAGTAAGCTCTGGCCATCTGATGTCCCAGCCAGGCTTGCACACTGCGCCTGCGCGGGCATCGCGGCCAGCCACCTTTGGAATCCCCGCCCCGCACTGTGTTATGCATTATGCACAGTGCGGGGCGGGGATTCCAAAGGTTCCACCTATACAGAATATTCCGTGTAATGGCTGATACCAGAGAACAAAAGACATCCACAGAACACCAGGATGGATCTGCTGCACAGCAAATAGCTGTAGGACCTGCGATGACGTCACTGCTGTTGTGAATTCCGCTCTTGGGCTCCCTCCGGTGGCTGTAAGTGGCACTTTTGTGAGTTCTGCTCTTGGGCTCCCTCCGGTGGTTTTGAGTGGTATGGCTGCTTCTTGGATTTAGCATCAGCAGCTGCTTCCACTGATCGTCTTTCTGGCTCGGCTATTTTAGTCTGGCCTTGCCCTCAATCAATGCCAGTTGTCAATTGTTCCTGCTTGGAGTCACGGCTCTTTTGGATTTCCCTGACACTCTGACCTGTTCAGCAAAGATAAGTCCTTGCTTGTCCTTTTGCAGTCCACTTGTTGTGGACTTTATTGTTCAGCATATTCTATGTTTTTCTCATTTGTCCAGCTTATCAGTATGGATCTATTCAGCTAAGCTGGAAGCTCTGGGCAGCAGATTTTGCCCTCCACACCTTTAGTCAGGTGTGGAGATTTTGCATTCTCTGCGGTGGACTTTTTCTAGTTTTTATTACTGACCGCACAGTGTCTGTCCTGTACTATCTATCTAGCTAGAAGTGGCCTCCTTTGCTACATCTTGTTTCATTCTACGTATGTAATTTCCCTCTCCACTCACAGTCATTATTTGTGGGGGGCTGTCCTATCCTTTGGGGGTTTTCTCTGAGGCAAGATAGCTTTCCTGTTTCTACCTTTAGGGGTAGTTAGCTCTTAGGCTGTGACGAGGTGTCTATGGAGTGACAGGAACATCCCACGGCTACTTCTAGTGTTGTGTTAAGATCAGGAACTGCGGTCAGTATAGTTACCACCTGCTCAGAGCTAGTCGCATGTCGCTCCTAAATCACCAATCCACAACACACTGCCATGTGATTAGGGCAATCACATGGCAGTGACGTCATCGCAGGTCCTACAGCTATTTGCTGTGCAGCAGATCCATCCTGGTGTTCTGTGGATGTCTTTTGTTCTCTGGTATCAGCCATTACATGGAATATTCTGTATAGGTGAAACAAATATATACTGGAGAAAACGTTTTCCGGGGATTCGAAAGGTGGCTGGCCGCGATGCCCGCGCAGGCGCAGTGTGCAAGCCTGGCTGGGACATCAGACGGCCAGAGCTTACTGCGTCTGCGCAGGACACCAGTACACAGCGCAGGCGCCGGTTTTGAAACGATAACAGCGCTGAGGGGGCGGCGCCGAAAGCGCAGGAAGATTGGAGTGACGGCAGAGGAGCTGGCCAAGCTGGGGAGTGAGGATCCGCCTCCCTGGCTAGAGACAGGAATTGTGGCTAAGTATAAAAACGTTTTATTTGGGGTATACTTGAACCTAAAACTAAAAGAGCCACCTTGTTAGAATGCAGCATTACTGCTGCACAAGTGGCTCTTTTAGTTTATAATGGCTGGAGGGGGGTGACAGTGGCCCTTTAAGATTAACAAACTCTACATCAGTGTCTTCTTAAGTATTGATTATCATATAAAGAGTCAGTAGGTGACAAATTAGTTTAATTCTTATGCATAGAAAATAAGGTAGGAGGACACCTAATTATTTTACATTCAAAGATAGATTATTTTTACAGAAGCAAGCACTGCCATGGGCACGGCATGGCGCCATCGTATGCAAATCTCTTTCTCAGCCTATAGGAGGAGATTTTCCACAGTAGTCCCCAGGCCACTTCCCACATGCAGTGCTAGTACAGATACATTGATGACCTGTTAAAAATAATAAAAAAAATAAAAAAAATAAAAAAAATCGAAAAAAGTTTAAATTACCCTCCATTCGACCCATTCAAAATAAAACAATAACAAAATTAAAAATACACATATTTGGTACTGCCACTTTCAGCAATGCCCGATCTATCAAAATATAAATATAATTAACTTGAATGGTAATCGGCGTAATGAGAAAAATAATCGAAACTCCAGAATTACTTTTTTTTGGTCGCCTCAATATTGCAATAAAATGCAATAACAGGCGATCAAAAGATTGTATCTACACCAAAATGGAATCAATAAAAACATCAGCTTGACGCGCAAACAATAAGCCATCACCCAGCCCCAGAGCATGAAAAATGGAGACATTACGCGTCTCGGAAAGTGGCGCTTTTTTTTTTTTTTTGCAAACTTTGCATTTTTCTTTTGACCACTAAAATAAAACAGAACCTATACATGTTTGGTATCTGTGAACTCGTAATGACCTGGAGAATCATAACGGCAGGTCAGTTTTAGCGTTTAGTGAGCATGGTAAAGAAAAAAAAACAAAACGAAATTTGTGGAATTTTGCCTTTTAGCAGTTTCACTGCACTTTGATTTTTTTTTTTCCTGTTTTCAATATACGATATGGTAAAACCAATGGTGAAGTTCAAAAGTACAACTTTTCCTGCAAAAAATCAAGCCTTCACGCGGCCATATTGACAGAAAAACATTAAAAAGTTATAGCTCTGGGAAGACGGGGAGGAAAAAACGGAAACTCAAAAACAGAAAATCCCACGGTCGTTAAGAGCTATTTGTCTTACTGCAAAAAACTTGCACATTTTGCAAAATGTCGCAAAGTTTGGCAAAAATGTTCTGCTTTATATAAAATCAATCTTGGTGGAGGCTGCTGTACATTTCCACAAACATTTTAGTGACTTTTCAAAAAGTTTAAAATTAAAAAAAAAAATCGCATGAAAACATCTGTAAAGTCTAAACCCTGCCCACAAATGCTTAAAACAAAACAGACGTACACAAAACAGGGAGTTTAGGAAAGGTACAAATGAAAAGATAATTATGGTGCAAATGGAAAGCTGGCAAAATCTGCCCCAATCAATGGTGAATCGGCCCCTTCATCTCTAATGAGTAAGTCTGTTCTCCGCTGACATCTGCTTATGATCAGTCTGTCTCTGCCATCTCTAATCCATATTTTCCTTTACAGAAGTTCAGTTCTCACATGGCGCGGTCATTGGCCTGGTTATTCCCATCATTCTTGTTCTTGCTGCCATCGACTCTGCAATTTCTTCTACGTAGCAAGAAAGTGATCAGGCCACAAGCATGAAATGGTTTCACCAACAGCTGCAGTGTCTGACAGAACAGGCACAGATTCTGGGTAGAGTGCAAGAGACACCTTCTAGTGGGTAGAAAGACCCTGCGCTAAAGCTGTAATATAACTGATCCATATGTGCACGATGCGCAGCGACCTTACAGAGGCCTGTAGTATGCCAGCATGCAAGGATGTGTGACAGAGTGGTGAGCGCAGTGCTCGTGCCAGGAGTCCGGTGATGCTACCGGCACATGTGAAACACATTCCCTAGTGGTGTGCAGCTTACTTCTGGTAGCGGTGAGCGCAGTGCATGTGCCAGGAGTCTGGTGATGCAACTATCTGGAGAAGTGGAGAGCACGGTTTGTGTGCTGAGCCTCCGATGGTGCTGCAGGATTACTGCGGAGGGTAGGACGGCAGAAGACCTGGGGAGCGTCCTACCGTGGTGTCAGGTTCCCTCCGTGCCCTCCGTAAGCCAATGCAGTAGACTGGCGGTGTGCTTCAGCCGAAAAGCGCAGCCCCGCAGTGGCGAGGTTGGAGGTGGTCATGGACTGGGTGACGTCACCAGAACTGGGGGACGGGTGCATGAGAGGGTCAGTAAACCAACACGTTTCAAAGGACTCAGTCCTTCTTTGTCAGGGCTGCTGACCCCACCTTAAACCCGGCCATATATATATATATACATAGACGTGCGCCCCCCACCATGTCCCACTGTTACTTATTGTTGAAATGCGCATCTAGTTAAATGAGGACATGTGACCCATCTGCATATTCAATTATCTACTTTTCATACCCTGTTTTCCCGAAAATAAGACATCTCCCAAAAATAAGACCTAGCTGTGGTTTTGCAGAACTGCTAATTATAAGGCCCCCCCCCCCCCCCCGAAAGTAAGACCTAGCAAAGTTGTTTTTTGGTAGCATGCCCGCTAGAACACCAGAGCATACAGCTGTGATTCTTTTTCGCCCGCTGCCGTTGTCCCCTACCTTTACTGTCTGTTGCAGGACATGAAGACCGGCCGCCAGCCCCGATGTTCCGTTCTGCGGCCATCACTTGTAAAGGTGCAGGCAAGGCATCAAGAGGCCCGTCGCCTGCAGCCTTCCCTGTTGTCAACTGTCAGTCTGTCGTTAACCCGTCTCCTGCTGCCATACCGTACTGTATTCTCCAGGGCCGGACTGAGCATCGGGCACTTCTGGCAAATGCCAGAAGGGCCGGTGCCTGTAGTGGGCCGCTGGATCTGTTCCTGCTTCCGGGGCACACCACGCAACTACGGGATCTCCCTCCTGCAGTGATGCCACATGGATGTTCCCCTGTACTGTGCATGGGAATGGGATGGCCGCTCTCCATTCAGACAGGCAACACCGGCAGCCTCCGCCCGCAGAGCATGAGCACACCGTCAGGGAACCACGCACAGACAGCACAGAGTGATGACGTGTGAGGGCGCTGCGGTCACCCGACCACGAGGGGGCATGAGCACTCATCCCCTGCAGCGCCGGACAAGTGTGTGAGGTGCCGTGCCGCAATAGTGATTGCAAGACCCCGATGACTCCCACACACATTAGGCCCCACGCACATTAGGCCCCACACACATTAGGCCCCACGCACATTAGGCCCCACGCACATTAGGCTCCACGCACATTAAGCTCCACACACATTAGGCTCCACGCACATTAAGCTCCACGCCCATTAGGCCCCACACACATTAGGCCCCACGCACATTAGGCTCCACGCACATTAGGCCCCACGCACATTAGGCCCCACGCACATTAGGCTCCACGCACATTAAGCTCCACGCACATTAGGCTCCACACACATTATGCCCCACGCACATTAGGCTCCACGCGCATTAAGCTCCACGCGCATTAAGCTCCGCGCCCATTAGGCCCCACGCACATTAGGCCCCACGCACATTAGGCTCCACGCACATTAAGCTCCACACACATTAGGCTCCACGCACATTAAGCTCCACGCCCATTAGGCCCCACACACATTAGGCCCCACGCACATTAGGCTCCACGCACATTAGGCCCCACGCACATTAGGCCCCACGCACATTAGGCTCCACGCACATTAAGCTCCACGCACATTAGGCTCCACACACATTATGCCCCACGCACATTAGGCTCCACGCGCATTAAGCTCCACGCGCATTAAGCTCCGCGCCCATTAGGCCCCACGCACATTAGGCCCCACGCACATTAGGCTCCACGCACATTAGGCTCCACGCACATTAGGCCCCACGCACAGTAGGCTCCACGCACATTAGGCCCCACGCACATTAGGCTCCACGCGCATTAAGCCCCACGCGCATTAAGCTCCACGCCCATTAGGCCCCACACACATTAGGCCCCACGCACATTAGCCTCCATGCACATTAGGCTCCACGCGCATTAGGCTCCACGCGCATTAGGCTCCACGCGCATTAAGCTCCACGCGCATTAAGCTCCACGCGCATTAGGCCCCACACACATTAGGAGCTATCACACACTTTAGGCCCATACACATTAGGAGCTCCCATACATATTAGGACCCACACACATTAGGAGCTCCCATACACAGCGTCAGACTGGAGCACCTTGGGCCCACCAGAGAAAATCATTCTTGGGGTCCACTATGTAGCTTCATAGAAATAAATACAAGACCACCAATTGTGCAAAAAAACGCCCTAATATCAGGGTATAATATAAGGTAGTACACGTCTTAATTATGTAGAAGGGGTTGGAGTAGCCCCCTCATAGAAAATAAAGTAGACCCCTCATAGGGTACAATGTATCCCCCTCACAGAATATAATGTAGCCCCCCCATAGAATATAATGCAACCAGCCTCAGAGTATAATGCAGCCCCCTTAGAGTATAGTGCAACTCCCCTCATAAGGTATAATGCAGCCCCTTCATGGAATATAATGTAGCCCCCTCATAGGTTATCACGCTGCCCCCTCTCATAGGGCATCATGCAGCTCACTCCCCCCATAGGGCATCATGCAGCTCACTCCCCCCATAGGGCATCATGCAGCTCACTCCCCCCATAGGGAATCATGCAGCTCACTCCCCCCATAGGGAATCATGCAGCTCACTCCCCCCTTGCCCCATAGGGCATCATGCATCTCACACTCCCCCTTGCCCCATAGGGCATCATGCATCTCACACTCCCCCTTGCCCCATAGGGCATCATGCATCTCACCCCCCCCCCTTGCCCCATAGGGCATCATGCAGCTCACACACACACACCCTTGCCCCATAGGGCATCATGCAGCTCACCCCCCCCTGCCCTATAGGGCATCATGCAGCTCACCCCCCCCCCGCCCCATAGGGCATCATACAGCTCACACCCCCTGCCCCATAGGGCATCATGTGGCTCACACACCCCTTGCCCCATAGGGCATCATGCAGCTCACCCCCCACCCCGTAGGGCATCATGCAGCTCACCCCCCCGCCCCATAGGGCATCATACAGCTCACCCCCCCCGTCCCATAGGGCATCATGCAGCTCACTCCCCCCATAGGGTATCATGCAGCTCAATGCCCCCCACAGGGCATCATGCAGCTCACTCCCCCCATAGGGAATCATGCAGTTCACTCCCCCCTTGCCCCATTGGGCATCATGCATCTCACACCCTTCCTTGCCCCATAGGGCATCATGTATCTCACACACCCCCCTTGCCCCATAGGGCATCATGCAGCTCACACACACACACCCTTGCCCCATAGGGAATCATGCAGCTCACCCCCCCTGCCCTATAGGGCATCATGCAGCTCACCCCCCCGCCCCATAGGGCATCATACCGCTCACACCCCCTGCCCCATAGGGCATCATGCAGCTCACACCCCCCTTGCCCCATAGGGCATCATGCAGCTCACACGCCCCCCTTGCCCCATAGGGTATCATGCAGCTCACACACCCCCCTTGCCCCATAGGGCGTCATACAGCTCACCCCCCCTGTGCCATAGGGCATCATGCAGCTCACACACCCCCTTGCCCCATAGGGCATCATGCAGCTCACACACACACCCCCTTGCCCCATAGGGCATCATGCAGCTCACACACCCCCCTTGCCCCATAGGGCATCATGCAGCTCACACCCCCCCCCTTGCCCCATAGGTCATTATGCAGCTCACCCCCCCACCCCATAGGGCATCATACAGCTCACCCCCCCACCCCATAGGGCATCATGCAGCTCACCCCCCGCCCCATAGGGCATCATACAGCTCACCCCCCTGCCCCATAGGGCATCATGCAGGTCACCCCCCCCTCCATACAACCAGGACTCAATAATTAAAAAAAAAAAAAAAAGCACAATACTCACCTCTCCTCCTCGCTCCCACACTGACTCCAGCAGCGGCTCTGCTCCGATGTCAGGAGCTGCGCTGCTGTTGGCCTCACTCACAGCAGGTGCGTGATGAAGTGATGTCATCACGCACCTGCTGTGTGTCAGCGGCGAGGGGAATCATGGGAGAGGGAGCGTCATCTGACGCTCTCTCCCCATTAATGAGCGCTGGGGGGCGGCGTTGGGGCCGGGACCCCTGGCTTACGGCCCCATAGCGGCCGTGTGAGCTGGGGGCCCCTGAGGGAGCAGGGGGGGTCTGCGGGCTCTGATAGCGGGCAGTGTTTAGCTGCAATTTGCGGCAAACGCTGCCCGCTATTGTAGTGAAATGAATTCACTCCTCCCCACGCCCACACACATTAGGCTCCATAGACATTATGGCTTTCACATGTTGAATTTTAACACCCAATACAGTTTACTCTTCTTCCCACACATGCACAGGGCTCCCTGGTATCTGTAGTTCCCCACAGCTCCTCGGGGTCTTGCAATCAGTATTGCGGCACGGCACCTCACACACTTGTCCGGCGCTGCAGGGGATGAGTGCTCATGCCCCCTCGTGGTCGGGTGACCGCAGCGCCCTCACACGTCATCACTCTGTGCTGTCTGTGCGTGGTTCCCTGACGGTGTGCTCATGCTCTGCGGGCGGAGGCTGCCGGTGTTGCCTGTCTGAATGGAGAGCGGCCATCCCATTCCCATGCACAGTACAGGGGAACATCCATGTGGCATCATTGCAGGAGGGAGATCCCGTAGTTGCGTGGTGTGCCCCGGAAGCAGGAACAGATCGAGCGGCCCACTACAGGCACCGGCCCTTCTGGCATTTGCCAGAAGTGCCCGATGCTCAGTCCGGCCCTGGAGAATACAGTACTGTATGGCAGCAGGAGACGGGTTAACGACAGACTGACAGTTGACAACGGAGAAGGCTGCAGGCGACGGGCCTCTTGATGCCTTGCCTGCACCTTTACAAGTGATGGCCGCAGAACGGAACATCGGGGTTGGCGGCCGGTCTTCATGTCCTGCATCAGACAGTGAAGGTAGGGGACAACGGCAGCGGGCGAAAAAGAATCACAGCTGTATGCTCTGGTGTTCTAATGGGCATGCTACCAAAAAACAACTTTGCTAGGTCTTACTTTCTTGGAAGGCCTTATATTTAGCAGTTCTGTAAAACCATAGGTCTTATTTTTGGGAGATGTCGTATTTTCGCGGAAACAGGGTATGAAAAGTAGATAATTGAATATGCAGATGGGTCACTTGTCCTCATTTAACTAGATGCGCATTTCAACAATAGGTATCAGTGGGACACAGTGGGGGGCGCACGTATATATATATATATATATATATAGCCGGGTTTAAGGTGGGGTCAGCAGCCCTGACAAAGAAGGACGGAGTTCTTTGAAACGCGTTGGTTTACTGGCCCTCTTGCGCACCCGTCCCCCAGTTCTGGTGACGTCCCCCAGACTATGCCTCTCTCCAACCTCGCTACTGTGCGGCTGCGCTTCTCGGCCAGATCGCACCGCCGGTCTCCTGCATTGGCTTACGGAGGTAACGGAGGGAACCTGACACCACGGTAGGACGCTCCCCAGGTCTCCTGCCGTCCTACCCTCCGCAGTAATCCTGCAGCACCATCGGAGGCTCAGCACACAAACCGTGCTCTCCACTTCTCCAGATAGCAGCATCACCGGACTCCTGGCACATGCACTGCGCTCACCGCTACCAGAAGTAAGCTGCACACCACTAGGGAATCTGCTTCACATGTGCCGGTAGCATCACCGGACTCCTGGCACGAGCACTGCGCTCACCACTCTGTCACATCCTTGCATGCTGGCATACTACAGGCCTCTGTAAGGTCGCTGGGCATCGTGCACATACGGATCAGTTATATTACAGCTTTAGCGCAGGGTCTAGACTCTACAGACACTTTGCTGACCTCAGCCATATTTTAAAATAAAGAATTATTTGTTGTCATTTTTTGTTCTATTTATATTTTTGCTATATTTTTTATGTAACGATTTTATAACCCTAACCCAATCTCTAACCATACCCCTAACCTTAGCCATAGAACCATCCCAAATACAACTCCAAAGCCTAGCCTTAAGGTACCTTCACACTAAACAACTTTACAACGAGAACGATCCGTGACGTTGCAGCGTCCTGGATAGCGATCTCGTTGTGTTTGACACGCAGCAGCGATCAGGATCCCGCTGTGATATCGCTGGTCGGAGCTAGAAGTCCAGAACTTTATTTGGTCGTCAGATCGGCGTGTATCGTTGTGTTTGACAGCAAAAGCAACGATGTCAGCAATGTTAAACAAGGAGCTAACGACCTGTGAGAACGATAAGTGCGTCACCGTTACGTCACAGGATCGCTCTTGCATCTATGTGGAGCTGCTGTGTTTGACATCTCTACAGCGACCTAAACAGCGACGCTGCAGCGATCGGATCGTTGTCTATATCGCTGCAGCGTCGCTGAGTGTGACGGTACCTTTAGTCTGAATTCTAAATCTAAGGGTACCGTCTCACAGTGGCACTTTTGTCTCTACGACGGTACGATCCGTGACGTTCCAGCGATATCCATACGATATCGCTGTGTCTGACACGCAGCAGCGATCAGGGACCCCGCTGAGAATCGTACATCGTAGCAGATCGTTTGAAACTTTCTTTCGTCGCTGGATCTCCCGCTGTCATCGCTGGATCGGTGTGTGTGACACCGATCCAGCGATGCGATCGCTTGTAACCAGGATAAACTTCGGGTTACTAAGCGCAGGGCCGCGCTTAGTAACCCGATGTTTACCCTGGTTACCACTGTAAATGTAAAAAAAAAAAACACTACATACTCACCTTCTGAGGTCTGTCCACATCCCTCGCCATCTGCTTCCCGCACTGACTGAGCGCCGGCCGTAAAGTAAAAGCAGAGCACAGCGGTGACGTCACCGCTGTGCTGTGCTTTACGGCCGGCTCTCACAGTCAGTGCGGGAAGCAGACGGCGAAGGACGTGGACAGACAGCGGAATGTAAGTATGTAGCTTTTTTTTTTTTTTTTTTTTTTTTTTTACATTTACAATGGTAACCAGGGTAAACATCGGGTTACTAAGCGCGGCCCTGCGCTTAGTAACCCGATGTTTACCCTGGTTACCCGGGGACTTCG
Source organism: Ranitomeya variabilis (assembly GCF_051348905.1). Taxonomy (NCBI): domain Eukaryota; kingdom Metazoa; phylum Chordata; class Amphibia; order Anura; family Dendrobatidae; genus Ranitomeya; species Ranitomeya variabilis. The sequence continues at coordinate 21,740,887 of NC_135237.1, forward strand.
GCATCGTTGGTCGCTGGAGAGCTGTCTATGTGACAGCTCTCCAGCGACCACACAACGATTTACCAACGATCACGGCCAGGTCGTATCACTGGTCGTGATCGTTGGTAAATCGTTTAGTGTAACGGTACCCTAACTCTAAACCAATCTTTAGCTCCAACACTGTTCAAGGTCAGACAGAATATACAATTGTAAATTCAGTTCTTCATACTGATTGAACACAGTATTGAATCATATGGACTGCACTTAATTAAATTCTGTCATCATCCATGTGCTGCTCATCTCCTGCCATTACTTCTGCTGCTTCTGCACAGAGCAGCAGGCAAGATGAGCCTGTCATCATTAGCTATTGCGGTTTGCATAGGCAGCGACTAAAAAATAAAACAAAGGTCAGTTCATTATATTGAGCTTTGTCATTTTATTCATTGCCTATGCACTGCATGGTAGGTGATGTCAAACTGATTTTGCCTGCTGTGCTTTGCAGAAGTAGCGTCAGGCGTGCATTGACTGCACCACACACACACAACAGTGGAGCTTGCGGACACTGATCATTTGACAATTGGGTTGAATGGGGATGGGACTACTTTTTGCGGCCCCAAAACCCACAAGAAACAAAATGAGCAAAAACCCTGCTTTAGCTAAATAAGTAAAAAGCAAAAGTGCCTTTAAATAACAGGGTTCTGAGTAATACTGTTTTTGATTAAAAATAGCAAAAAAAATGCCATCCCACCATCAACAAAGTGACCCAGATTTTGACGACTCCTACCCGGTCTAATGTTAAAACCTTAGCATGTGTCAGAGTTGACCTCAGTGTGTGAATAAGGGCAGACAAAAGGACCGGGTCCCAACTTATGGACACCAGTCTGGGGATCACTTTTAAATGTAATTTCCAGCTCAGGAGAGGGAGGCCACACCCGGCTTGCACAGAATGCACAAACATTGAGCTTGGTCTAAGTTGGTATACATGCAGCACATAAACACATGTTCACATTGGCCATAAAACATACAAAACTTTTGCGGCCCCGTAGACTTTTGCTTTGGGGGTCAACGGCCTCAGTGCCCCCTCATCCCCCTTACACACTATGTCATTGCTTGGCACGGAGCTATATGATTAATGCAATGCTGGAAGAGAAAACAAATGTGACGTAACACATTGCTTAGCCAAAGGACCAACTAGTAAGTTAACTATCAGACCACTTAGTATCACCATCCTATTTTATACTTGCCCACAAAGTAACAAATGATGAATCCCCTAGTGTATTCTAGACCATCAAGTGTTATTCCTCTCATCTGCTATAGACCACCAGGTTAAACAACTCAAATTTCATACATCTCAAAAGAAGGGGAGCTCAACCTGACAACCAGAGAAAATGACATTTACCCATTGTAAATAGTGTGGGTGCATTTGGTGGTAGCTTACAATCCTCCTTCAGAATGTGTAGCTGTAACAGAACACCTGGCTCCGCAGGGGGTCAGCCTTTTCAGCTGCAAAGTCCAAGAAGTGTCGTTTCTCCTTGCGGAGATTGACATGCTAAGCATGCCGAGATGAGGAGACTTAGGCTATGTTCACACTTTGCGGGTTTTGCCGCGGATCCGCAGCGGATTTGACACTGCAGATCCGCAGCAGTTTTCCATGCAGGGTACAGTACAATGTTACCCTATGGAAAACAAAACCCGCTGTGCACATGCTGCGGATTTCCGCGGAAAAAGCCGCGCGGCTTTTCTGCGGAAAAAAAGAAGGAGCATGTCACTTCTTGGTGCAGAATCGCAGCGATTCTGCATCCATAGAAATGCATTGATCCGCTAACTTCCCGCATGGGGCTGTGCCCACGTTGCGGGAAGTTAAGCGGATAATGTGCAGATGGTACCCGGGGTGGAGGAGAGGAGACTCTCCTCCAGGCCCTGGGAACCATATTTTGGTGTAAAAAAAAAAGAATTAAAATAAAAAATAATGCTATACTCACCTCTCAGCGCTGCCCGCGGCGTCCGGTCTCAGTTGCTGTGCCGAACAGGACCTGTGGTGACGTCGCGGTCACATGACCGTGATGACGCCGCGGTCACATGACCGTGACGTCACGAAGGTCCTTGTCGGCACAGCCGCTTGCAGCGCCGAGGAGATCGCGACGTCAGAGGGTGAGGATAGCCAATTTTTATTATTTTTTACATTACTATTGATGCTGCATATTGCTGCATATGCAGCATCAATAGTACAGGAGTAATCCCGCAGCGGAAACCGCGGAACAAACCGCGATAAATCTGCAGGGATAACCGCAGCGGTTTTGCCCTGCAGATTTATCAATTCCGCTGCGGGATTAACCCGCAGAGGAACCCGCAAAGTGTGAACGTGGCCTTAAAGCCGCTCATCTGGGAAATATGCTAATTATGCAAATTGTCTCTTCAGAGAGGAAGAGAACTAGAACTCTAATGCCACCTATTGGACGGTAGCAATCCTACAAGTCAATGTCGACGTTTTAACGAGGATTGTCACATGACTTAGGATAATAGCAAAACCAGAATCTCAATTTGCAGACACTGTGTTTCGGGGTACTGCCCCTCGTCAAAACTCACAGCCCAACCAGCTTAGCTAGCATCCACAGGTGGTCTTACTGTGTATCTGTTTTGTTCAGTCAAATAGGATTTCACAAGAAGAATTTGGCGTTATCGTACATCCTAACCACACACCGGTTACTGTTTTAATTTCTTATTCTTTTGCTTGTTTGTCACACTTAAATGTGTCAGATCACCAGACAAATGTAAATATTAGACAACAATAACACAAGTAAACACAATATGCAGTTTCTAAAAGAAAGTCTTTATTATAAAGGGAAAAAGAAATCCAAAGTTATAGCTCCATTTTAACGCCTTAATGACCAAGCCAATTTTGACCTTAATGACCAGGCTAAATTTTACAATTCTGACCACTGTTACTTTATGAGTTTGTAACTCTGGAATGCTTCAATGGATCCCACTGATTCTGAGAAAGTTTTTTCGTGACATATTGTGCTTCATGATGGTGGTAAAATTTCTTCAATATGACTTGCGTTTATTTGTGAAAAAAACTGAAATTTTGCGAACATTTTAAAAATTTCACAATTTTAAAACTTTGAATGCTTTTGTCCTTAAATCAGAGAGTCATGTCACACAATATAGTTAATAAATAACCTTTCCCACATGTCTACTTTACATCAGTACAATTACACAGGTCTGCGACTAAAAAGCTGTTTGATTATTTTCATCTAATTGCCATGTATTTTGGTGTGCTGAAAATGAAAAAAAAACATTGAAAAAAATCCTGGATGTCGGGATTTGCCACAAAATGCAAAATTCTCTTCAAATTTAGTATATTTTTCTCAATTTTGGTATTTTTATCTTAGGGTTTTGAAAATCAAAATGACAATTAATTAATTCACATCAATGCATTGAAGATATACAATGCCAAAAAAATATAACTTTCAAAGAAAAGAACTTTCAGAGTGAGCTAATGAAACCAGCATCAACAATGTTGCAAGCTGAGCGAGCAGACTCTGACATGCCCGGGCTTGATTCGATTGTTTTATCTTGGTTCTCGCCTGTTCACACTATTTCATCTCAGTTCGTGTTAGCTCATCATATTCAACTGTGTTTCCCAAAATTAGCATTATGGCTCAGCGGAAGTGTATTAATTCGCCTGACAGTTTCTGTTACATTTGTGGTGAATATCCTCAAAAAGAAGGGTGGTTTGCAGTTCAAGCGGTTGTGGAGAAATTTTTAGGCAATAACAAAGACCCTGACTACAAAAAAATCGTCGGATGAATGCTGAAAGCATTTCAAGCTTTAGGTTGCCTGATGAGTTTGAAAGTGGATTTCCTCCATTCCGACCTTGACAACTTTCCTGAAAATGTGGGAGCTGTTAGTGAAGAGCAAGGTGAGCGATTCCACCAGGACATTAAAGAGATGGAAAGAAGATACCAGGGAAGATGGAGCATTACAAGAATGGTAGACTACTGTTGGACGCTTCAGAGAGACCTTCCAGATGCTCCTCACAAGAGTAAATGTACCAAGAGAAGCCTCGCAGGGAAGAAGAAGCGATGTTAGTGTGTGTTAGTGAGCTCATTGCAGTTAGAAAATGATTTTCATGAAACATTTGTAATAAAAAATTAATTTTATGAGTCTATTTACATTTATTTTGAGGTATTGTCTTATTTAACATAGTTACTTAAATTGTCAGAAAACGTGATGTCCTATGACAAAACGGAGGTCATTTTCAGATTCAGCGCACTTAAAAACAAAGATTATGTGGAATAACCAAAACGGCTCTTGAAAGCATTTTTTTTGCAGACCTGTGTTATGGCAGCAATTTTTTTTCAGGAAGTTATAAGGGTTAAAAGTTGACCTGCGATTTCTCAATTTTCCAACAAAATTTACAGGACCATTTTTTTTAACCCCTTCATGACCCAGCCTATTTTGGCCTTAATGACCTTGCCGTTTTTTGAAATTCTGACCAGTGTCCCTTTATGAGGTAATAACTCAGGAACGCTTCAACGGATCCTAGCGATTCTGAGATTGTTTTTTCGTGACATATTGGGCTTCATGTTAGTGGTAAATTTAGGTCGATAATTTCTGAGTTTATTTGTGAAAAAAACGGAAATTTGGCAAAAAATTTGAAAATTTCGCAATTTTCACATTTTGAATTTTTATTCTGTTAAACCAGAGAGTTATGTGACACAAAATAGTTAATAAATAACGTTTCCCACATGTCTACTTTACATCAGCACAATTTTGGAAACAATTTTTTTTTTTTGCTAGGAAGTTATAAGGGTTAAAATTTGACCAGTGATTTCTCATTTTTACAACAAAATTTACAAAACCATTTTTTTTAGGGACCACCTCACATTTGAAGTCATTTTGAGGGTTCTATATGGCTGAAAATACCCAAAAGTGACACCATTCTAAAAACTGCACCCCTCAAGGTGCTCAAAACCACATTCAAGAAGTTTATTAACCCTTCAGGTGTTTCACAGCAGCAGAAGCAACATGGAAGGAAAAAATGAACATTTAACTTTTTTGTCACAAAAATGATCTTTTAGCAACAATTTTTTTATTTTCCCAAGGGTAAAAGGAGAAACTGGACCACGAAAGTTGTTGTCCAATTTGTTCTGAGTACGCTGATACCTCATATGTGGGGGTAAACCACTGTTTGGGCGCACGGCAGGGCTCGGAAGGGAAGGAGCGCCATTTGACTTTTTGAATGAAAAATTGGCTCCAATCTTTAGCGGACACCATGTCACGTTTGGAGAGCCCCCGTGTGCCTAAACATTGGAGCTCCCCCACAAGTGACCCCATTTTGGAAACTAGACCCCCCAAGGAACTTATCTAGAAGCATAGTGAGCACTTTAAACCCCCAGGTGCTTCACAAATTGATCCGTAAAAATGAAAAAGTACTTTTTTTTCACAAAAAAATTATTTTAGCCTCAATTTTTTCATTTTCACATGGGCAACAGGATAAAATGGATCCTAAATTTTGTTGGGCAATTTCTCCTGAGTACACCAATACCTCACATGTGGGGGTAAACCACTGTTTGGGCACATGGTAAGGCTCGGAAGGGAAGGAGCGCCATTTGACTTTTTGAATGAAAAATTATCTCCATCGTTAGCGGACACCATGTCGCGTTTGGAAAGCCCCTGTGTGCCTAAACATTGGAGCTCCTCCACAAGTGACCCCATTTTGGAAACTAGACCCCCCAAGGAACTCATCTAGAGGCATAGTGAGCACTTTAAACCCCCAGGTGCTTCACAAATTGATCCGCAAAAATGAAAAAGTACTTTTTTTTCACACAAAATTTCTTTTAGCCTCAATTCTTTCATTTTCACAAGGGCAACAGGATAAAATGGATCCTAAAATTTGTTGGGCAATTTCTCCTGAGTATGCCGATACCTCATATGTGGGGGTAAACCACTGTTTGGGTGCACGGCAAGGCTCGGAAGGGGAGGCGTGCCATTTGACTTTTTGAATGGAAAATTAGCTCCAATCGTTAGCGGACACCATGTCGCGTTTGGAGAGCCCCTGTGTGCCTAAACATTGGAGCTCCCCTACAAGTGACCCCATTTTGGAAACTAGACCCCCCAAGGAACTTATCTAGATGCATAGTGAGCACTTATAACCCCCAGGTGCTTCACAGAAGTTTATAACGCAGAGCCGTGAAAATAAAAAAATAATTTTTCTTTCCTCAAAAATGATTTTTAGCCCAGAATTTTTTATTTTCCCAAGGGTAATAGGAGAAATTGGATCCCAAATTTTGTTGTCCAGTTTGTCCTGAGTACGATGATACCCCATATGTGGGGGTAAACCACTGTTTGGGCGCACGGCAGGGCTCGGAAGGGAAGGCACGCCATTTGGCTTTTTGAATGGAAAATTAGCTCCAATCATTAGCGGACACCATGTCGCGTTTGGAGAGCCCCTGTGTGCCTAAACATTGGAGCTCCCGCACAAGTGACCCCATTTTGGAAACTAGACCTCCCAAGGAACTAATCTAGATGTGTGGTGAGCACTTTGAACCCCCAAATGCTTCACAGAAGTTTATAACGCAGAGCCGTGAAAATAAAAAATGTGTTTCCTTTCCTCAAAAATATTTTTTTAGCCCAGAATTTTTTTATTTTTGCAAGAGTAACAGGAGAAATTGGACCCCAAAAGTTGTTGTCCAGTTTCTCCTGAGTACGCTGATACCCCATATGTGGGGGTAAACCACTGTTTTGGCACACGTCGGGGTTCGGAAGGGAAGTTGTGACGTTTTGAAATGCAGACTTTGATGGAATGCTCTGCGGGCATCAGGTTGCGTTTGCAGAGCCCCTGATGTGCCTAAACAGTAGGAACTCCCCACAAGTGACTCCATTTTGGAAACTAGACCCCCAAGGGAACTTATCTAGATGTGTGGTGAGCACTTTGAACCCCCAAGTGCTTCACAGAAGTTTATAACGCAGAGCCGTGAAAATAAAAAATGTGTTTCCTTTCCTCAAAAATATTTTTTTAGCCCAGAATTTTTTTATTTTTGCAAGAGTAACAGGAGAAATTGGACCCCAAAAGTTGTTGTCCAGTTTCTCCTGAGTACGCTGATACCCCATATGTGGGGGTAAACCACTGTTTTGGCACACGTCGGGGTTCGGAAGGGAAGTAGTGACGTTTTGAAATGCAGACTTTGATGGAATGCTCTGCGGGCATCAGGTTGCGTTTGCAGAGCCCCTGATGTGCCTAAACAGTAGGAACTCCCCACAAGTGACTCCATTTTGGAAACTAGACCCCCAAGAGAACTTATCTAGATGTGTGGTGAGCACTTTGAACCCCCAAGTGCTTCACAGAAGTTTACAACGCAGAGCCGTGAAAATAAAAAATCATTTTTCTTTCCTCAAAAAAGATGTTTTAGCAAGCAATTTTTTATTTTCACAAGGGTAACAGGAGAATTTGGACCCCAATATTTGTTGCCCAGTTTGTTTTGAGTACGCTGATACCCCATATGTGGGGGTAAACCACTGTTTGGGCGCACGTCAGGGCTCGGAAGGGAAGTAGTGACATTTGAAATGCAGACTTTGATGGAATGGTCTGCGGGCGTCACATTGCATTTGCAGAGCCCCTGATGTGCCTAAACAGTAGAAACACCCCACAAGTGACCCCATTTTGGAAACTAGACCCCCGAAGGAACTTATCTAGATGTGTGGTGAGCACTTTCAACCCCCAAGTGCTTCACAGAAGTTTATAACGCAGAGCCGTGAAAATAAAAAATAATTGTTCTTTCCTCAAAAATTATGTTTTAGCAAGTAATTTTTTATTTTTGCAAGGGTAACAGGAGAAATTGGACCCCAACAGTTGTTGCCCAGTTTGTCCTGAGTACGCTGGTACCCCAAATGTGGGGGTAAACCACTGTTTGGGCGCACGTCGGGGCTTGGAAGGGCGGGAGCACCATTTGACTTTTTGAACGCAAGATTGGCTGGAATCAATGGTGGCGCCATGTTGCGTTTGGAGACCCCTGATGTGCCTAAACAGTGGAAACCCCTCAATTCTAACCAACACTAACCCCAACACACCCCTAATCCTAATCCCAACTGTAGCCATAACCCTAATCACAACCCTAACCCCAACACACCCCTAACCACAACCCTAACCGCAACACACCCGTAACCCTAATTCCAACCCTAATCCTAACCCTAATCCCAACCGTAACCCTAATCCCAACCCTAACCACAACTGTAACTCCAACACACCCCTAACCCTATCCGTAACCCTAACCACAAGCCTAATCTTAACCCTATTTCAAACCCTAGCCCTAATTCCAACCCTAACTCTAATTCCAACCCTAACCCTAAGGCTATGTGCCCACGTTGCGGATTCGTGTGAGATTTTTCCGCACGATTTTTGAAAAATCTGCAGGTAAAAGGCACTGCATTTTACCTGCGGATTTACAGCAGATTTCCAGTGTTTTTTTGTGCGGATTTCACCTGCGGATTCCTATTGAGGAACAGGTGTAAAACGCTGCGGAATCCGCACAAAGAATTGACATGCTGCGGAAAATACAACGCAGCGTTTCTGCACGGAATTTTCCGCACCATGGGCACAGCGGATTTGGTTTTCCTTAGGTGTACATGGTACTGTAAACCTGATGGAAAACTGCTTCGAATTCGTAGCGGCCAATCCGCTGCGGATCCGCGGCCAATCCGCTGCGGATCCGCGGCCAATCCGCTGCGGATCCGCTGCGGATCCGCTGCCGATCCGCTGCGGATCCGCTGCCCATCCGCTGCGGATCCGCGGCCGATCCGCTGCGGATCCGCGGCGGATCCGCTGCGGATCCGCTGCCGATCCGCTGCGGATCCGCGGCCGATCCACTGCGGATCCGCTGCGGATCCGCTGCGGATCCGCTGCCCATCCGCTGCGGATCCGCTGCGGATCCGCGGCCGATCCGCTGCGGATCCGCGGCCGATCCGCTGCGGATCCGCAGCCGATTCGCTGCGGATCCGCTGGCCATCCGCTGCGGATCCGCGGCCGATCCGCTGCCCATCCGCTGCGGATCCGCGGCCGATCCGCTGCGGATCCGCTGCGGATCCGCGGCCGATCCGCGGCCGATCCGCTGCGGATCCGCTGCGGATCCGCGGCCGATCCGCTGCGGATCCGCGGCCGATCCGCTGCGGATCCGCAGCCGATTCGCTGCGGATCCGCGGCCGATCCGCTGCGGATCCGCTGCGGATCCGCTGCCCATCCGCTGCGGATCCGCGGCCGATCCGCGGCCGATCCGCTGCGGATCAGCGGCCGATCCGCTGCGGATCCGCGGCCGATCCGCTCTGTGTGCACATGCCATAACCCTACCCCTAACCCTACCCGTAACCCTAACCCTACCCCTAGTTCTAACCCTAGTTCTAACCCTAACCCTAGTGGGAAAAAAAAAAAAAATAATTCTTTATTTTATTATTGTCCCTATGGGGGTGATAAAGGGGGGGGGGGTTATTTATTATTTTTTTTATTTTGATCGCTGTGATAGAACCTACCACAGCGATCAAAATGTACCTGTAAGGAATCTGCCGACTGGCAGATTCGGCGGGCGCACTGAGCATGCGCCCGCCATTTTCCAAGATGGCTGCGCCCAGCGAGGAGACGGCCGGACACCGGGAGGATCGGTAAGTATGAAGGGGTGGTGGTGGGGTGGATCGGGGCACGGGGGGGGGGGCGTCGGAGCACCGGGGGGGTGACATAGGAGCAGGGGGGGGAGCGGGCAGGAGGACGGGGGAGCCGGCAGGCGGACGGAGGGGACCGGAGAACTAACGGAGGGCTGGGGGGGCGATCGGTGGGTGTGGGGGGGGGGTGACTTCAGGTTTTCCAGCCATGGCCGATGATATTGCAGCATCGGCCATGGCTGGATTGTAATATTTCACCAGTTTTTTAGGTGAAATATTACAAATCGCTCTGATTGGCTGTTGAAAGTGAAACTGCCAATCAGAGCGATCGTAGCCACGGGGGGGTGAAGCCACCCCCCCTGGGCTGAAGCACCACTCCCCCTCTCCCTGCAGATCGGGTAAAATAGGAGTTAACCCCTTCACCCGATCTGCAGGGACGCGATCTTTCCATGACGCATACGCTGCGTCATAGGTCGTTTTGGCACTGACTTTCATGACGCAGCGTATGCGTCAAAGGTCGTTAAGGGGTTAAGGACCACATCACATTTGAGGTGACTTTGAGAGGTCTTTATGAAAGAAATTACCCAAAACTGACACCATTCTACAAACTGCACCCCTCAAGGTGCTTAAAACCACATTCAAGAAGTTTATTAACCCTTGAGGTGCTTCACAGAAACTGAAGCAATGTGGAAGGAAAAAAAATTAACATTTAATTTTTTGCCACAAAATTTTTTTTTTATTTTCACAAGAGTAACAGGAGAAAATAGACCCCAAAATTTGTTGTGGAATTTCTCCTGAATACGCCAATACCTTAATTGTTGGGGGGGAAAACTACTGTTTGGCGCACTGAAGGGCTTGGAATAGAAGGAACATACTTTGATTTTTTCAATGTAAAATTTGCTGGAATTATTAGCCAATGCCATGTTGTGCTTAGAGAGCCCCTGATGTGCCTAAACAGTGGAAACCCCCCACACGTGACCCCATTTTGGATGCCACACCCCTCAAGCATTTTATCCAGAGGTATAGTGAGCATTCTGAATTCACAGGATGACACAGAATTTGATAACATTAGGTCGTCATACTGAATATGTCGTCATTAGTGTTGAGCGCAAGTGCTCGCTACTCCAGTTTGCATCGGGTGCTCGGATATGCGCGGTTGCTCGGGTCCTTGCGAGCATGGGATCAGGGAAATGTGGTAGATATAGTAAATCTCAACTTCAGCAAAGCATTTGATGAAGTATCTCATGTCATCCTTATTGAAATGACCAAGTATGGGATTGACAAGGCTACGGTTAGGTGGATTCATAACTGGCTCCGTGATCATACTCAAAGAGTGGTGATAAATGGTTGTACATAAAATTGGAAAAGTGTTTCAAGTGGGGTACAACAATTCCAGGCAACTGAAAGTAAACTAACCAAATTTGCAGATGATGCAAAGCTAGGAGGGTTAGCTAACACTAGAGTAGACAGAGAAAGGATTCAGAAGGATCTAGATAAAGTTGAACAATGGGCAGCGATTAATAGAATGGTATTTAACAGGGAGGAATGCAAGATTCTACATCTGAGCAAGAAAAACAAAAATTACATCTATAGGATGGGAGGAATAGAACTAAGCAACAGCATGTGTGAAAAAGACTTGGGTATACTAAAAGATCACAGACTGCACATGAGTCAACAGTGTGATGCAGCAGCAAAATAGGCAAACAGTTCTAGGATCTATTAAGAGAAGCATAGAGTCTAGATCATGTGAAGTAATTCTCTCCCTCTACCCCTCCTCGGTCAGGTCTTATCTGGGATCCTGTGTCCAGTTCTGGGCACCAAATTTTAAAAAGACATTGAAAAACTGGAGCAAGTTCAGAGAAGAGCGACCAGGATGGTCAGCGGACTGCAAAGTATGTCCTACCAGGAACGGTTTAAGCAACTTGGAATGTTTAGCTTGCAAAAAAGATGGCTAAGAGGAGACTTAATAGCTGTCTACAAATACCTGAAGGGCTGTCACAGTGTAGAGGGATCATCATTATTCTCATTTGCATACGGAAACTCGAGAAGCAATGGGATAAAACAGAAAGGTAGAAGTTACAGGTTAGATATTAGAAAAGCTTTTTGACAGTTAGGGTGACCAATGAGTAGAACAGGCAGCCACGATAGGTGGCGAGTTCTCCTTCAATGGAAGCCTTCACACAGAGGCTGGATAGACATCTGTCTGAGATGGTTTAGTGAATCCTACATTGAGCAGCGGTTCGGACACGATGACGAGGTCCCTTCCAAATCTAACATTCTAGGATTCTATGAAGACCCTCTATATACCAGGAACACCCCACAAGACCTGCCGCATACCAGAAAGACCCCACAAGACCCTCTATATACCGGGATCGCATCATTGCTCACATTCCTCCATGTTTGTGGATTGCAGTGGATCACTGACTGATCACTTACTATTTCCCCATCCCCGGGCAGTGGTATTAATGTTCTGGCTAGTGGTGTATGGTAGCGATGTGACCGCTCTGAAGGTAAATCTTCCATTGAGGAGCTGGTACTGTACCAGCCACAGTGCCCCCCTCAGTCACAGTATCCATCAGTACCAGCCACAGTGCCCCCTCAGTCACTGTCCATCAGTGCCAGCCACAGTGCCCCCCACAGTCACAGTGTCCATCATTATCAGCCACAGTGCCCTCCCTCAGTCACAGTGTCCATCATTATCAGCCACAGTGCCCCCTCAGTCACAGTGTCCATCATTATCAGCCACAGTGCCCCCTCAGTCACAGTGTCCATCATTATCAGCCACAGTGCCCCCTCAGTCACAGTGTTCATCATTATCAGCCACGGTGCCCTCCTCAGTGTCCATTATCAGCCACAGTGCCCCCTCAGTCAGTGTTCATCAGTACCAGTCAGTGTTCATCAGTACCAGCCACAGTGCCCCCTCAGTCAGTGTCCATCATTATCAGCCACAGTGCCCCCTCAGTCACAGTGTCCATCATTATCAGCCACAGTGCCCTCCTCAGTCACAGTGTCCATCATTATCAGCCACAGTGCCCCCTCAGTCAGTGTTCATCAGTACCAGTCACAGTGTTCATCAGTACCAGCCACAGTGCCCCCTCAGTCAGTGTCCATCATTATCAGCCAGTGTCCCCTCAGTCACAGTGTCCATCATTATCAGCTACAGTGCCCCCTCAGTCACAGTGTTCATTATCAGCCACAGTGCCCTCCTCAGTCAGTGTCCATCATCATCAGCCACAGTGCCCCCTCAGTCAGTGTTCATCAGTACCAGCCACATTGCCACCTCAGTCAGTGTCCATCATTATCAGCCACAGTGCGCCCCTCAGTCAGTGTTCATCAGTACCAGCCACAGTGCCCTACTCAGTCACAGTGTCCTTCATTATCAGCCAGTGTCCCCCCTCAGTCACAGTGTCCATCAGTACCAGCCACAGTGCCCCCTCAGTCACAGTGTCCATCATTATCAGCCACAGTGCCCCCCTCAGTGTTCATCAGTACCAGCTACAGTGCCCCCTCAGTCACTGTGCATCATTATCAGCCACAGTGCCCCCCTCAGTCACAGTGTTCATCAGCACCAGCCACAGTGCCCCCTCAGTCAGTGTCCATCATTATCCGCCAGTGCCCCCCCTCAGACAGTGTTCATCAGTACCAGCCACAGTGTCCATCATTATCAGCCACAGTGTCCCCCCCTCAGTCACAGTGTTCATCAGTACCAGCCACAGTGCCCCTTCAGTGTTCATCATTATCAGCCACAGTGCCCCCCTCAGTGTCCATCAGTACCAGCCACAGTGCCCCGTCAGTCACAGTGTCCATCAGGGCCAGCCACAGTGCCCCCCTCAGTCAGTGTCCATCAGTACCAGCCACAGTACCCCCCTCAGTCACAGTGCCCCCTCAGTCACAGTGATCATCATTATCAGCCACAGTGCCCTCCTCAGTCACAGTGTACATCTGCGGCGCCCCAGGGTCCTGGTCGTCGCAGTGGTATTGCTTTCCTCTCGGGGAGAGTGATACTACGTTTGGAGGCAAAGAAGGATAACTGCATCCAGGTACCACAAACATGCAACACAGTGTACACTCCAGGCCACCAGGGGGAGCTTCTGCTCCTATTTATTAGGTCACTCCCCACACATAGGTAAAACTGGTAGTTTGGAGGGAAAGTTAGTTAGTTGCTGGCTGAGCTCAGTTAGTTGGTCCCTGACAGGGGTGGGATCCTGTCAGAGAACGAAGGAGAAGGACAAGGAGCTGTGCATGCCCTCAGAGCTGCAGCTCCCAGAAAGAGACATTGAAAGCTGAACTGGATTGCAGTGAGCGTGAAGGAGAGGAAGCAAAAGGAGAGGATACCAGAAGGGAACCAGCCCCGAATAGGCTGCCTCCTTCTGAGGCGCAGGATCCGAGTAGCCGGAACACCGAGGGGGTAAGGACCTCTATGCTTTACTCCAGAGACCGTCAGGACAGATAATTCCACGTTACCTGTCCGACATTATACCCAGGAGGCACGGTGGCACCCCTCAGTGGCCGGGGCATGCTAGAGTCCCTGTAAAAAGCCTCAAGCCACCAGTCATACGGGTTTTGTCCTACCCAACCAGGGGACAGAGAAAGACATAACATCTACAACAGTTGTGAGGACCTTATGAGAAGCTTAGCAGTAAGGGACTACAACACCACGGCACTAGAGGAAGGCTTCTATTTCCCACCTGCACAAGGGAACTCTGGACTTGCCTCCAAACCGGCCGGACTCTACCTGCCCTGTGGTCTGGTGCTCTGGACTGTGGATGCTGAAGTCTTCAGTAAAGGTAAAGAGACTGCAACCTTGTGGCCTCGTTCTTCTCTGTACCGCTCACCATTCCACCATCTACACTGGGCAGCCCTGGGGATACACTTCACCTGTGGGAAGGTATACCATCTAGCTGCCATAATATCACCCCAGCGGACCCCTTAAAGCAGCGTCGGTCACCCTGACCAAATACCACAGGTGGCGTCACGAACACAAACTCTATCCCTTTAAAGACCTTTCCCTTGGACGTCCCAGGGCTATGGACTGGGTCAGCCACCGTGACATCCCCCCATGAAGTACCGGACCCGGTACAGAGTATCCCATTGCCCACTGGGGGAGCTCCACATCAGTACCAGCCACAGTGCCTCCCTCAGTCACAGTGTCCATCAGTACCAGCCACAGTGCCCCCCCCTCAGTCACAGTGTCCATCAGTACCAGCCACAGTGCCCCCCCTCAGTCACAGTGTCCATCAGTACCAGCCACAGTGCCCCCCTCAGTCACAGTGTCCATCAGTACCAGCCACAGTGCCCTCCTCAGTCACAGTGTCCATCAGTACTAGCCACAGTGCCCTCCTCAGTCAGTGTCCATCAGTACCAGCCACAGTGTCCCCTCAGTCAGTGTCCATCAGTACCAGCCACAGTGTCCCCTCAGTCACAGTGTCCATCAGTACCAGCCACAGTGCCCCCCTCAGTGTCCATCAGTACCAGCCACAGTGTCCCCTCAGTCACAGTGTCCATCAGTACTAGCTACAGTGCCCCCTCAGTCACAGTGTCCATCAGTACCAGCCACAGTGCCCTCCTCAGTCAGTGTCCATCAGTACCAGCCACAGTGTCCCCTCAGTCACAGTGTCCATCAGTACCAGCCACAGTGCCCTCCTCAGTCAGTGTCCATCAGTACCAGCCACAGTGTCCCCTCAGTCACAGTGTCCATCAGTACCAGCCACAGTGCCCTCCTCAGTCAGTGTCCATCAGTACCAGCCACAGTGTCCCCTCAGTCACAGTGTCCATCAGCAACAGCCAGTGTCCCCTCAGTCAGTGTCCATCAGTACCAGCCACAGTGTCCCCTCAGTCACAGTGTCCATCAGTACCAGCCTCATTGCCCCCCTCAGTCAGTGTCCATCAGTACTAGCCACAGTGCCCTCCTCAGTCAGTGTCCATCAGTACCAGCCACAGTGCCCCCCTCAGTCAGTGTCCATCAGTACCAGCCACAGTGCCCCCTCAGTCAGTGTCCATCAGTACCAGCCACAGTGCCCCCCTCAGTCAGTGTCCATCAGTACCAGCCACAGTGCCCCCCTCAGTGTCCATCAGTGCCAGCCTCAGTGCCCCCTCAGTCAGTGTCCATCAGTACCAGCCACAGTGCCCCCTCAGTCAGTGTCCATCATTATCAGCCACAGTGTCCCCTCAGTCAGTGTCCATCAGTACCAGCCACAGTGCCCCCTCAGTCAGTGTCCATCAGTACCAGCCACAGTGTCCCCTCAGTCACAGTGTCCATCAGTACCAGCCTCATTGCCCCCCTCAGTCAGTGTCCATCAGTACTAGCCACAGTGCCCTCCTCAGTCAGTGTCCATCAGTACCAGCCACAGTGCCCCCCTCAGTCAGTGTCCATCAGTACCAGCCACAGTGCCCCCTCAGTCAGTGTCCATCAGTACCAGCCACAGTGCCCCCCTCAGTCAGTGTCCATCAGTACCAGCCACAGTGCCCCCCTCAGTGTCCATCAGTGCCAGCCTCAGTGCCCCCTCAGTCAGTGTCCATCAGTACCAGCCACAGTGCCCCCTCAGTCAGTGTCCATCATTATCAGCCACAGTGTCCCCTCAGTCAGTGTCCATCAGTACCAGCCACAGTGCCCCCTCAGTCAGTGTTCATCAGTACCAGCCACATTGCCACCTCAGTCACAGTGTCCATCAGTACCAGCCACAGTGCCCTCCTCAGTCAGTGTCCATCAGTACCAGCCACAGTGAGCCCCTCAGTCACAGTGTCCATCAATACCAGCCACAGTGCCCCATCAGTCAGTGTCTATCAGTACCAGCCACAGTGAGCCCCTCAGTCAGTGTTCATCAGTACCAGCCACAGTGCCCCCTCAGTCACAGTGTCCATCAGTACCAGCCACAGTGCCCCCCTCAGTCAGTGTCCATCAGTACCAGCCACAGTGTCCCCTCAGTCACAGTGTCCATCAGTACCAGCCACAGTGCCCCCTCAGTCAGTGTCCATCAGTACCAGCCACAGTATCCCCTCAGTCAGTGTCCATCAGTACCAGCCACAGTGTCCCCTCAGTCACAGTGTCCATCAGTACCAGCCACAGTGCCCCCCTCAGTGTCCATCAGTACCAGCCACAGTGTCCCCTCAGTCACAGTGTCCATCAGTACTAGCTACAGTGCCCCCTCAGTCACAGTGTCCATCAGTACTAGCCACAGTGCCCTCCTCAGTCAGTGTCCATCAGTACCAGCCACAGTGAGCCCCTCAGTCACAGTGTCCATCAGTACCAGCCACAGTGCCCTCCTCAGCCACAGTGCCCCATCAGTCAGTGTCTATCAGTACCAGCCACAGTGAGCCCCTCAGTCAGTGTTCATCAGTACCAGCCACAGTGCCCCCTCAGTCACAGTGTCCATCAGTACCAGCCACAGTGCCCCCCTCAGTGTCCATCAGTACCAGCCACAGTGTCCCCTCAGTCACAGTGTCCATCAGTACCAGCCACAGTGCCCCCCTCAGTCAGTGTCCATCAGTACCAGCCACAGTGTCCCCTCAGTCAGTGTCCATCAGTACCAGCCACAGTGCCCCCCTCAGTGTCCATCAGTACCAGCCACAGTGTCCCCTCAGTCACAGTGTCCATCAGTACTAGCCACAGTGCCCTCCTCAGTCAGTGTCCATCAGTACCAGCCACAGTGCCCCCTCAGTCACAGTGTCCATCAGTACCAGCCACAGTGCCCTCCTCAGTCACAGTGTCCATCATTATCAGCCACAGTGTCCCCTCAGTCACAGTGTCCATCAGCAACAGCCAGTGTCCCCTCAGTCAGTGTCCATCAGTACCAGCCACAGTGTCCCCTCAGTCACAGTGTCCATCAGTACCAGCCTCATTGCCCCCCTCAGTCAGTGTCCATCAGTACTAGCCACAGTGCCCCCCTCAGTCAGTGTCCATCAGTACCAGCCACAGTGCCCCCTCAGTCAGTGTCCATCAGTACCAGCCACAGTGCCCCCCTCAGTCAGTGTCCATCAGTACCAGCCACAGCGCCCCCCTCAGTGTCCATCAGTGCCAGCCTCAGTGCCCCCTCAGTCAGTGTCCATCAGTACCAGCCACAGTGCCCCCCTCAGTGTCCATCAGTGCCAGCCTCAGTGCCCCCTCAGTCAGTGTCCATCAGTACCAGCCACAGTGCCCCCTCAGTCAGTGTCCATCATTATCAGCCACAGTGTCCCCTCAGTCACAGTGTCCATCAGTACCAGCCACATTGCCACCTCAGTCACAGTGTCCATCAGTACCAGCCACAGTGCCCTCCTCAGTCAGTGTCCATCAGTACCAGCCAGTACCAGCCACAGTGAGCCCCTCAGTCACAGTGTCCATCAGTACCAGCCACAGTGCCCCCTCAGTCAGTGTCTATCAGTACCAGCCACAGTGAGCCCCTCAGTCAGTGTTCATCAGTACCAGCCACAGTGCCCCCTCAGTCACAGTGTCCATCAGTACCAGCCACAGTATCCCCTCAGTCACAGTGTCCATCAGTACCAGCCACAGTGCCCCCCTCAGTGTCCATCAGTACCAGCCACAGTGTCCCCTCAGTCACAGTGTCCATCAGTACCAGCCACAGTGCCCCCTCAGTCACAGTGTCCATCAGTACCAGCCACAGTATCCCCTCAGTCACAGTGTCCATCAGTACCAGCCACAGTGCCCCCCTCAGTGTCCATCAGTACCAGCCACAGTGTCCCCTCAGTCACAGTGTCCATCAGTACCAGCCACAGTGCCCCCTCAGTCAGTGTCCATCAGTACCAGCCACAGTGCCCCCTCAGTCACAGTGTCCATCAGTACCAGCCACAGTGCCCTCCTCAGTCACAGTGTCCCCTCAGTCACAGTGTCCATCAGTACCAGCCACAGTGTCCCTCAGTCACAGTGTCCATCAGTACCAGCCACAGTGCCCTCCTCAGTCAGTGTCCATCAGTACCAGCCACAGTGCCCCCTCAGTCACAGTGTCCATCAGTACCAGCCACAGTGCCCTCCTCAGTCACAGTGTCCATCAGTACCAGCCACAGTGCCCATCTCAGTCACAGTGTCCATCAGTGCCAGCCACAGTGTCCCCTCAGTCACAGTGTCCATCAGTACCAGCCTCAGTGCCCCCTTAGTCAGTGTCCATCAGTACCAGCCACAGTGCCCATCTCAGTCACAGTGTCCATCAGTGCCAGCCACAGTGTCCCCTCAGTCACAGTGTCCATCAGTGCCAGCCTCAGTGCCCCCTTAGTCAGTGTCCATCAGTACCAGCCACAGTGCCCCCTCAGTCAGTGTCCATCAGTACCAGCCACAGTGCCCTCCTCAGTCACAGTGTCCATCAGTGCCAGCCTCAGTGCCCCCTTAGTCAGTGTCCATCAGTACCAGCCACAGTGCCCCCTCAGTCACAGTGATCATCATTATCAGCCACAGTGCCCCCCTCAGTCAGTGTCCATCAGTACCAGCACCAAAGCTGCCATAATCCCACCTCTAGAGCTGCCCCCTCCATCACCAGAGCTGCCGTCTCACCACCCCCGTAGTGGACACCTCACCAGCACCGTAACTGCTGCAACCCACCAGTTTACTGTCTCTTTCCCCATTATGCTGTAGACTTTACGACCCCCAGGGCAGGACTCTCTCCCCTCTGTACCCGTCTGTCATTGTTTGTTCATAATCATTTATATTTGTAATTTTTATGTAACCGTTTATCACATGTATAGCAGCCGGGAATCACAGGGGCTCTGGAAATTATAATAACATCTCGATGGCTGAGTGACAAGATCTCCAAAACGGCCGCTCCTGTTGGGCGTCCCCAGTACACAGATATATTTACTGTAATCCTGCCCTATTCCCAGGGCTGTATTTAGAGTTTCTGCTGCCCTAGGCACTTTTCGTGCTGCCTCCCCCACTGGTGAGTATGACTAATGCAGACACTGTCGGCAGGGACTTAGGCTACTTTCACATCAGCGATTTTTACCATTTGCGGCAGATCCGGCAGTTTTTATGCATCTGCCACGGACGTAACGCATCACTTACGGCAACACTGTTTTCGGCCTCATCATTCATTCCCTATGGGACTTTCGGACATGTGCAGCACTTGCAGGTTTTGTCGCGATCCGGCAAATGCGATACTTGCAGCAACGGAAAAAAAATGCTGCTAGCAGTGTTTTTTTGTCTCATCGTAAGTGCAAAACTGCAGGTGCTGCACATGTTCGCAAGTCCCATAGGGAATGAGTAAGGGGTCCAAATCTATGTATATGCGGTATATGTAGCTCTTTCAAAGACAATTCCAGCAGTAATTTTACATGTTCAGTCCATTCATCTGAAATCGGTTTGCAGACATATGCAAATGAGGGAGTAGATCTGTTACTCCAGCTCTATACCTGCTCAGTGCCACCTCTTCCTGATCAACTTACAGCCCTTATTTCCAGAAGGAAACACAGCATAGAGGCTGTCAGTGAAGCAAAGGAGGTGGCACTCTGTGGGAAATAGAGCTGAGCGATAGAGGGTTAACAGCCACCATAGTCGTTAGGCATTATTTATATATCAATTGAAATGCTGATTTCTGACCATATAAAAGGTATTTGTCTTTGAAAGAGCTACATACATGCACATATAAAAAGTGTGAAGGGGTGAAATCCTGCAGACAGACTGCCTTTAAATAAATCCAAAAAATAATAATATTAAAGGGAACCTGTCACCCCCCCCCAGGCGTTTTTAACTAAAAGAGCCATCTTGTGCAGCAGTAATGCTGCATTCTGACAAGGTGGCTCTTTTAGTTCTCGGTGCTGTAACCGCAGAAATAATCAGTTTTGTAATTTGTCCTAAATACCGATTTTCTTCAGTCCTGGAGGCCGGGCTTTCCCCCCTGCTGCAGATGCCACACAGCCATCACTCAAGTCTTCTTGGCGCCTCCTCCTCTCCTCTGTTTTGAAATGAGCCAGCACCTGCGCTCTTTTCTCCTGCCTTGGGCAGGCGCAGTGAGCGCTGCCTGTCTGTCCTCATATGCAGTCCAGCTGACTGCGCCTGTGCGGCCGCCCTGCCTGTGAATCCCAGCCCCGCAATGTGAATAAATCAGAAGACACTACGGGGCTGGGATTTACAGGCAGGGCGGCCGCACAGGCGCAGTCAGCTGGACTGCATATGAGGACAGACGGGCAGCGCTCACTGCGCCTGCCCAAGGCAGGAGAAAAAGAGCGCAGGCGCCGGCTCATTTTAAAACATAGGGGAGGAGGCAGCGCCCGGCGCCAAGAAGACTTAAGTGATGGCTGTGTGGCGCCTGCAGCAGGGGGGAAAGGCCGGCCACCAGGACTGAAGAAAGGTATTTAGGACTAAATTACAAAACTGATTATTTCGGCACTTACAGCAACCAGAACTAAAAGAGCCACCTTGTCAGAATGCAGCATTACTGCTGCACAAGGTGGCTCTTTTAGTTACAAACGCCTGGGGGGGGGGGGGGGGGGTGACAGGTTCCCTATAACATACAAGAACTAGTGCAATTGTAGACTTTCTTTTTAACCTTGCTTATCTACAAAAACGTGGTGAAAATAAATAATCAAAATTAACAATAATATAGTGCAAGAACCAATATATATATATATATATTTATATAAATAATAGTAATTAACAATAAACCATAATATTAACATACAATAGGAACTAGTGCAATTGTAAACTTTCTTTTTAACCTTGCTTATCTTCTAAATGGTGGTGAAAATAAATAATCAAGGAAAGTAACTGTGCATTTTGGACACATCTTTAGCATTCTGTGAAGCGGATGTTTTAAAACTTTTTACGCCGTGCTCTTTGGGCTGCAAAATGGTCAATGAGTTTGTCATAATTCAGCGACCTTACAAGATCACTTTCAATGGCCAACATTGCAAGAGCATTTAGGCGATCTTCACGCATGCTAGACCTCAAATAATTTTTAATTCGCTTTAATGCTGAAAAAGAGCGTTCTGCTGAACAGTTAGTTGCTGGTGTGCACAGAAACATTCTCAAAGCAATATCCACATTTGGATAAATGTTATGAAGGTCGACTTTACGAATTTTCCTAAGGATACTCAAAGAAGAATTATATTCTTCCTCCAGAGTCAAAAGGTGTCCACGCAAGTGTAGGCATTCTTCAACAAAGTCAGTTGCCTCAATGTCTGTGTTGTAAAGCTCTCCAAGTTTTTCAGCTTGTTCCCTTATAGCAGAAGCTTCTAGTTTGGTTAAATTTGGCAGAAATTTAAATTTTTCGAAAAACTCCTCATAGGCAGACTTTCTCCGTTCCAGTTCCGATATTAGATTGTCACAGATGACAAAGTAGGTATTCACACGGAAATCTTTTTGTAGGTCTTCTTGACTTTCAGTAGTGTTGCGCTTCTTTTTCCTAAATCGAAGATCATATTCTTTCACACTTGATTTAGCCATGGCACTCGACTCAAATGTGTCAAACATCTCCCTGATCTGCTTCACAAACTGCACAAGAGAATCATACAGTTCTATTACTAAACATATATCTATATCTATTTGTTGTAATTTGCGACTAACAGCTTGAAATCTTTCCAAAATGGACCCCCAAAAGTGTGCCATGAATACAGTTTCAAGTTGTTGTAGTTGACTAAGTAGCCCATCAGCAGAACATCGTGTAGCAGCTTTTTCACTGTTGTCTTCTGAGATTGCAGACAGTGCATTTAATATTTGTTCAAAGTCCTTGTTCAAACTGCGACAGGCCTCCTCACGAGCAGACCAGCGGGTCTCTGACAATCTTTTTACAGTTAAAGTTCCTGGATCTGCAGATAATTCTTTTTGTAAAACATCCCAACGGTTTGTGGAGGCTGTAAAAAAACACATACAAATGCTGTAAAAGTTCAAAGAAAGAACACGCTTCCTTACAGCTCTCAGCTGCACATGTACCAATTAAATTCAGGGAATGTGCAGAGCAGGGAATATAGACAGCGAGTGGGTTAATTTGCTTAATTCTTGCTTGCAGACCACTGTAGTGACCAGAGACGCTGTTGGCATTGTCATATGACTGCCCTCGACAATTTCTGATGTCCAAGTCAAAATGCTTCAGTGTGTTAATCACCGCTTCTGTCAGCCTTTCTGATCGATGGCCTGGATTTGGTATGAAGAGTAGAAAACGTTCCATAGGTGTCCCATCATCCTTGACATATCGTATTATAAAAGCAAGCTGGTCAACTTGTGAAATATCAGGAGTCGAGTCCACACTGATGGAGAAATATTTCTCAGTTTTGATCTCTTTGATGATATTTTTTGTGACTTCATCAGCCATCACAATGATAAATTCCTCACATGTGGCAAACGATAGGTATGATGTCTTTCCTTTACCCGGGTTCCCAAAACGAGTGATATGATCAGCCAGGAAAGGGTCATACTCTGCTATGACTTGCAGAAGCATTTTGAAGTTCCCACTATGTTTGGAACCAAAGCGGTCATTACTCCCTCTGAAGGCAAGTCCGTGCGTACCAAGTGCCCTTACCACAGACACTTTTCAAAACATTTCTCCAATAATTTATTTCACAAGTCAATTCCTCAGTAAGCAGTTTATTTTTCCCAATTTGCTTCCCCGTGTATGAAAAGCAAGTACACATGTTTTATGCGCCATTGACCGCTCATGTTCATTTAGTCTTGTGCCACTATTTTTCCAGTCATTAAAACCAACTAGTGCAATAGCTGCTTTGCCACCAAATAGTCGACATGGGGCACAAAAAAGCCTGCCTGTACTTTCAGAATATACCAGGTAGGGACGTGTTTTCTTTTCATCACTCACTAGCTCTTTTTCAAACATATTTTTGGTCAGCATCCTGTACTTGGTGCCAAACTGCTTTCTTGATTTGCAGAAGTCAGCATCCATGTTTTGATTAAAGCCATTGATGGCCACATAATCTCTTGTAGCATTATTTAGCAGCCATTCTGCGGGATCATTACTAATCCCTGGAAGTACAGCTGATTCATTTGCACTTGAAACATCTTCTGCAGGAGGGTAAGTCTCCTGATGAACACTGGAACTCCCAGGCTCCTGTCTGGCATCTTCACTGACATCAATAACTTCTTCTGTTATTTCTGCCACAGTGCTACTTGTGCTAGGTGTTTGCAGCGCCCCAGAGTCCTGGTCGTTGCAGTACTGTGGCTCCGCCACTAAGGGGAGCCATGGTACGTTCGATGGCACCGAAGGAGTTCCTCCAATCAGGTATCACAGACACCAATATGTTTCACAGCTGGGCCTCCGGGGGGAGCTAAGGGTGCTATTCATTAGGCCACTCCCCACCATAGTGGGTAAACTGGGGGTCAGGCAGGAAGTTAGAGAGAACGCTGACGGGATTGAACGGAGCAACACCCTGTGGCAGGGGGTGTTGTGAAGGGAGAGACTGTAGGGTCTCTGCCAGGGGTGGGATCCTGGCAGAGGCTTGGCATTGAAAGAACGTAACGGGACCGTGCCTGCTCAGCATAGCGGCGGTGCCCAAGAAAGGACTAGAAGCGAGACAGATTGTGCTGAGTGAGAAACGAGATCAAGCAGAAGGAGAATACCAGCAGGGGTTTTGTTGAAAGAGGCAGCACCTTGCTGAGGCGCAATACCGGTGGCCGGAACGCCGAGGGAGTGGATTAGAATACAGCTTCAAGCCATACTCCAAACAGCGGCAGGACAGTCGGTCTCAGGCGGGCTGTCTACCACATATCACCTATGAAGTCTTGGGGGGCAATTGCGGGAGAGGGGCGACTCTAGGGTCCCGGAAGAACTCCAGGCCTACCTGACAAACGGGTGCCATTCCAACCTGAATACAGGGAGGGGTGGATTACAGAGGAACATCAAATCGAGTTGTGAGGGAACTTAAGAAACAGACACAACCGTTGTGGGGTTACTTTCCGTGAGCACAGCAGGGAAGGACTACAACACATAGCGCTAGAAGGAAGGCACAGATTTCCACCTGAGAGGAGAACTCTGGAGGTGCCATTGGACCGGCCGGACTTGCGCAGCCTGGTGAACCGTATTCTGGACTGAGGACTCAGAGATCTCCAGTAAAGAGGTAAAGAGACTGCAACCCGGTGTCCTCGTTATTTACCGCGACTTACACCCCACAACTGCATCGCTACATCGCTACCATTACTGCCACCTATTACACCGGACGTCCCCCACTGACGGACAGGGCCACGGACCGGGTCTAGCCACCGTGACAACCCCGAGACTGAGAACTAGAGGCCCGGCTCCGGGTACCCCTCGGCCCTGCGGCGGTGTGGGGGCGCTTCAAAACTTGGCGTCACGAACAGGATCTACTTAAGCCTGAAGAATCAGGTCATGTGTGCCTAGAGACTGTGATTTGTTGTGCTTGGACTGTACTTTATTGCAAGACTGTGCTGCGCCGCTAGCCGCCAAAAGTTCCCGCCAAAAAGCGCCGCCATTGCTACACCCAAGGGGAAGGAGGGCGTGTTATGGGCGGAGACTCCCAGTGTGGCGCGAGAAATGGCTACCGCCCCCTGCACTTCTGGCTGCAGAGGAATGACCTGCCCCAAAACGGAAGAGAAACACCCCTTGATATGCAACAGCGAGAGGCTGGTGACGGAGAAGCCCGACCTCGGAGAAATGGCGGAGTTAGGTGCATGCACTGCCACCGACTATCAGGCAGCGATGATGAACGGCGAGTGCCTGAGCAAGGAAGAAGCGGTTCCGGCCTGCCCTTCTTCACCGGAGATGGATCGGAAGCCTGCGGACCCGACAGCGGAGCTACGTCCACCAATCCCGACCTCGGAGTTAGAGGAGGAGGAACCACAGCAAGCGGAGCCGAGTCCGAGCATCCCATTGGAGGAGCCCCGGTCCGGGCTGCAGCCGACTCCAGCGTCCTCGTTAATGGACCAGAGCGACACCGATGGAACCACATTAGGCGCAGGTATGGCCGACATTCCTGCTCCCCTCCACGAGCCCGCTTCCATGACCCACCTCCATCTCAGTAGGGAGCGACTTATCTCGGCAGGGCTAATGGTGCTATCCCCCGATGACCTGGGGAGGATGGTGCCACCGCTGTCGACTGGAGTGGGGGAGCCCGTGGATGTGAGCTTAGATGGAGTAGTTCTTCGGTGGGACACCCCCTGGTTTAGAGCAGATGGATCCCGGGAGAACGGGTCCACTCTTGCGGTGCTTACATGGGAACAATATAGACAGTGCTTGATTCTGCAGTGGAAAGGACGGAAAGGAGCTGAGTCGATGGGCCCATCGAAAGTACAACAACCCCCCCCGGCATGGGATGACAGAGACGCGGTAAGGCGGGGCACTGTGTTAGCCTACCATGTAAAAAGGGGGTGGGGCCTCATCCACGAGCCGGGACTGGATACTGATGTTTTCGTTGCGCATTGTAACGTGAGGGCTCCCTGTTGTGGCCGAAGCGGAGAACCGTTACAAAAGGGGGATCCAGTGACCTACAGCCGCCACTTGAACCCACTCGGGTGGTATGCACGGAATGTTCGGCGGTGTATGTCTGGAGCCGCGGCACTTGCTACCCCAGACCTGGTCCCGGGAGCACCCGAACTTGTCACCATCGCAACGGTACGCCTAGTAGCAGCCCCAGAGTTGGCCAGTCGAGTCCATCTGCATGTTCGAACTGCGGACACTGGCGCTACAGTGGCCGGGGTCCAGGAACCAAAGCCACCGGAAGAAGAATAAACCTCGATACCATGAAAAATGTAAATAGTTTTCCTTTAACTGTTCCTGTTTTCTGCTAGAACCCGTCCAGGGTTAATGGATCCCTTTGTTGACCCGGGATCCCTGTGTTTGTTCTGAGTTTTCCTAAAACTTTGCACGAGTTTAAAGAACTGCAGAAATCATGGACTGTGCATGATTCGAACTTTCTTTGTAAATAGTTTGCACCTTCTTAAAGGTGCTTCCTACTGGTTTTAGTCAAAGACACTTTGCGAAGATACCTTTTCTACTGGTCTTAGTTAGAGACACTTTGCGAAGATATCAATGCTGGAACCTTTGCATGGACTGGTAGGCTGAGAAGACGAGCTACCTCAGAAAGACTTGGTCCCCTCTAAAAGGGGATGTGAAGAATTGAACTTGAGAAAGATACTGTTGCAGAACAGTAATGCCATGATGATGCTTTGAAAAGAAATGTAACTGTTTTACATGAAAAGTTAAATGTGTTTAACCTGTTTGAAATGTGAAGTATAGATAATGTTCTTTAAAAAGAAAGATGCAGAAGGCCTGTCGAGCTAGACTTAGAGTCCTGCATGATTAGAAATAAGAAAGTAATAATGAAAGTGAGGATAGAAGGTAAACCCTGCGTCCCCATAGAAAGTTACTTTGTTACTAAGGACAGAAAGTGAACCCGTAGGGGTTAGAGAGTGAGTCCTTAAAGGAGCCGAGTAGAGCGGGCTCAGAGTTCTTTAAACGAAAGGAATGTTATGTCTATACTATGTATAGTAGCGAAAGGCAGTAGGCCCTGGCTGAACGGGGCGGTCCTGTAAAAGAAAGGAGAGGCAGTAGGTCTGGTGCCATAGGGACAGGCGGTCCTGCAGGTTCAAAGTAGGAGAATGTGAAGTTACCTTACCCTGTAATGTGATTATAGGAAGGCCTTTGGTAAACTAAGAGTGTATGTTTCTTAAAGGCAATGTTAATTTATTGTTCCAGAATTTGCACTAAGTAGAATACCCGGTTGGGTAACAGGAGTTATGTATAGCCTGTAATTTATAATGTTGACTATGTTTGTAACGTTAAAAGTGTCCTCACCTCCCATAAAGGGAAGCCTGTTCAAGTATACTTATTGTTTTGCACTCAACAAAATTGTATGTCTGTTTACTAATCTGTATTGTTGTTTTTCTTCCCAGTCCCGGAGTACTGTGTTTAACCAGGGGGGAGTGCAGCGCCCCAGAGTCCTGGTCGTTGCAGTACTGTGGCTCCGCCACTAAGGGGAGCCATGGTACGTTCGATGGCACCGAAGGAGTTCCTCCAATCAGGTATCACAGACACCAATATGTTTCACAGCTGGGCCTCCGGGGGGAGCTAAGGGTGCTATTCATTAGGCCACTCCCCACCATAGTGGGTAAACTGGGGGTCAGGCAGGAAGTTAGAGAGAACGCTGACGGGATTGAACGGAGCAACACCCTGTGGCAGGGGGTGTTGTGAAGGGAGAGACTGTAGGGTCTCTGCCAGGGGTGGGATCCTGGCAGAGGCTTGGCATTGAAAGAACGTAACGGGACCGTGCCTGCTCAGCATAGCGGCGGTGCCCAAGAAAGGACTAGAAGCGAGACAGATTGTGCTGAGTGAGAAACGAGATCAAGCAGAAGGAGAATACCAGCAGGGGTTTTGTTGAAAGAGGCAGCACCTTGCTGAGGCGCAATAGGGTCCCGGAAGAACTCCAGGCCTACCTGACAAACGGGTGCCATTCCAACCTGAATACAGGGAGGGGTGGATTACAGAGGAACATCAAATCGAGTTGTGAGGGAACTTAAGAAACAGACACAACCGTTGTGGGGTTACTTTCCGTGAGCACAGCAGGGAAGGACTACAACACATAGCGCTAGAAGGAAGGCACAGATTTCCACCTGAGAGGAGAACTCTGGAGGTGCCATTGGACCGGCCGGACTTGCGCAGCCTGGTGAACCGTATTCTGGACTGAGGACTCAGAGATCTCCAGTAAAGAGGTAAAGAGACTGCAACCCGGTGTCCTCGTTATTTACCACGACTTACACCCCACAACTGCATCGCTACATCGCTACCATTACTGCCACCTATTACACCGGACGTCCCCCACTGACGGACAGGGCCACGGACCGGGTCTAGCCACCGTGACGACCCCGAGACTGAGAACTAGAGGCCCGGCTCCGGGTACCCCTCGGCCCTGCGGCGGTGTGGGGGCGCTTCATGTTCCAGGCTTCGAAAAAAAAGAATCAATTTTACACAGCTTTTTCTGTCTCTTTTGCAGTGAGCAAAGTCTTTTCCTTAGCACGTTTACGATACTCGGCCCCGCTCAGTTTCTTCCTGCTATCGCTCATTTTGGAATAATAAAATTGCACTAAAAACAAAAAAAGAAAGTATTTGTTGGATGCTATGATACTGAGATATATAGCACTACAGTAAAGAGTAGCACACAGAGGAAACCACAGAGTTCTAAAAAAAAAAACACGCCAGATAATTAGTTTTCTACGTGAGCCCA
This sequence comes from Ranitomeya variabilis, assembly GCF_051348905.1. Classification (NCBI taxonomy): domain Eukaryota; kingdom Metazoa; phylum Chordata; class Amphibia; order Anura; family Dendrobatidae; genus Ranitomeya; species Ranitomeya variabilis. Next base: position 21,769,621 of record NC_135237.1, read on the forward strand.
ATTGAACAAAAAAATATTAAGGATGTTCGCCATTATTAAGCAGCCATTGGTTTCAAGCAATATGGGAAAGAAAAGGGATCACTCTGCTGCCAAAAAATGTTGAATAGTGCAATGCCTTGGATAAGGTATGAAAATATCAGATATTTCACAAAAAAAGTAGGTGTGATCATTGTACCGTGAAGAGATTTGTGGGTAATACACAGCACAGATGGGTTCATATTGAAGGTTTCTGCCATACAAATTAATCAGTTTAAGAGAGTTGCTGTTAAAATACCATTAGAAAGGGCAAACATTTTCAAAGCTGCTGGTGTCTCTGGAGTCTGGGAACCCCAAGGTGCAGGATTCTCCAGAGGTTGCAGCTGTGCATAAACCTACTGTTCAGCTGCCCCTAACATACCCCTGCGGGTGTATGGGCTGTACGGTCTGGGCCCGGGCGCATGCGCAGTGCGCATATTGAAGCTGGCCCGTACACCTGATAAGCTCCCACAATGCACCGGACCAGAACTGATGTCCGTCTGTGCATCATACTATGAGGAGGTGGGAATTTCAACATAGGGGGCGAGAAGAGAAGGAATGATGACGCACAGCGGGGCGTGATAAGACCAGTGAGGGGGAGAGAATGGAGACTGCCCATCTCAGTCTACGCCATAACCTGGAGCCCTCATTATCATAGGAATATGTAAGTTAATACGTTGTTTTTCTAAAGCTTTATAACGCAAACCGTGCTGCACATGTACATATGGAGAACACACTTTGAGGTCCTCCGTGTGCACGGCTGGCCGGCTGGGAAGTAGCGCTAATGTAAGCCGCTCTCCCCGGCGGCTGGTGCTGATGTAGCGCCCCCCACCGCCGCAGGGCCGAGGGGTACCCGGTACCGGGCCTGCGAGTCTCTGCTCTGGGGTTGTCACGGTGGCTAGGCCCCGGTCCGTGACCCTGCCGTGGGGCGCACAGTAGATAGGGGCGGAGTGTGATGATAATGGTGCAGTTGTGGGGTGCAGGTCGCGGTAAATAACGAGGACACCAGGTTGCAGTCTCTTTACCTCTTTACTGAAGATCTCTGGGTCCTCAGTCCAGAATACGGTTCACCAGGCTGCGCAAGTCCGGCCGGTCCAATGGCACCTCCAGAGTTCTCTTCACAGGTGGAAATCTGTGCCTTCCCCCTAGCGCTATGTGTTGTGGTCCTCCCCTGCTGTGCTTACGGAAAGTCCCCACAACTGTTGTGTCTGTTTCTTAAGTTCCCTCACAACTCGATTAGATGATGTTCTGCTAATCCTCCGTCCCTCCCTGATGTTCTGGTTGGGACGGCACCCGTTTGACGGGTAGGATCGGAGCTCTTCCGGGACCCTAGAGTCGCCCCTCTCCACAAGTTGCCCCCCAAGACTGCATAGGTGATTTAAGTGAGACAGCCCGCCTTAGACTGACTGTCCTGCCGCTGTTTAGAGTATTGCTTGAAGCTAGATATTGTGATACTCTCTCGGCGTTCCGGCCACCGGTTGTGCGCCTCAGTAGGATGTTGCCTCGGTCTTACAGCACGACTCCTACTGGTATTCTCCTATTGCTTTGATCTCGTTTCTCACTCAGCACAATCTATCTCGCTTCTGATCCTTCCTTGGGCAACGCCGCTATCCTGAGCAGGCACGGTCCCGTTACGTTCTCTCAAGTTGCCAAGCCTCTGTCAGGATCCCACCCCTGACAGAGACCCTACTGTATCTTCTCCCGCAACACCCTCTGCCACAAGGTGTTGCCTGGTTCCAACCCAGTCAGCTTTCTGATCTAACTTCCTGCCTGACCCCCAGTTTTACCAGTATGTGAGGAGTGGCCTAATGAATAGCACCCTTAGCTAAGGGGAGCTATGGTACGTCTGATGGCACTGAAGGAGTTCATCTGACCAGGTATCACAGACACCAATACATTTCACAGTCGGGCCTCCGGGGGGAGCTAAGGGTTCTATTCACTAGGCCACTCCCCACCATTGTGGGTAAACTGGGGGTCAGGCAGGAAGTTAGGAGAGAAAGCTGACTGGGTTGGACCAGACAACACCTGGTGGCAGAGGGTGTTGTAGGGGAAGATACAGTAGGGTCTCTGTCAGGGGTGGGATCCTGACAGAGGCTTGGCAACTTGAACGAACGTAACGGGACCGTGCCTGCTCCGGGTAGCGGCGGTGCCCAAGGAAGGATCAGAAGCGAGATAGATTGTGCTGAGTGAGAAACGAGATCAAAGCGATAGGAGGATACCAGTAGGAGTCGTGCTGTAAGACCGAGGCAACATCCTACTGAGGCGCACAACCGGTGGCCGGAACGCCGAGAGAGTATTATAACATTCAGCTTCAAGCAATACTCTAAACAGCGGCAGGACAGTCAGTCTAAGGCGGGCTGTCTCACCTAAATCACCTATGCAGTCTTGGGGGGCAACTTGTGGAGAGGGGCGACTCTAGGGTCCCGGAAGAGCTCCGAGCCTACCCGTCAAACGGGTGCCGTTCCAACCAGAACATCAGGGAGGGACGGAGGATTAGCAGAACATCATCTAATCGAGTTGTGAGAGAACTTAAGAAACAGACACAACAGTTGTGGGGACTTTCCGTAAGCACAGCAGGGAAGGACCACAACACATAGCGCAAGCAGGAAGGCACAGATTTCCACCTGTGAAGAGAACTCTGGAGGTGCCATCGGACCGTCCGGGCTTGCGCAGCCTGGTGAACCGTATTCTGGACTGAGGACCCAGAGATCTTCAGTAAAGAGGTAAAGAGACTGCAACCTGGTGTCCTCGTTATTTTCCTGCACTGCACCACTACAGCGTCACTACCATCATCCACACTCTACCTATTCCCTGTGCGCCCCAGCGGCAGGGTCACGGACCGGGGCCTAGCCACCGTGACAACCCCAGAGCAGAGACTCACAGGCCCGGTACCGGGTACCCCTCGGCCCTGCGGCGGTGGGGGCGCTACAAACTTGGCGTCACGAACAGGATCTACTTAAGCCTGAAGAATCAGGTCATGTGTGCCTTGGAACTGTGATTTATTGTGCTTGAACTGTACTTTATTGCAAGGACTGTGCTGCGCCACTTGCCGCCAAAATCCGCCGCCATTGCAGCGCTGAGGAGAGCGCGGGAAGAGAAGAGGGGCGTGGAGTGGGCGTAGGCAAGCTGAAAAGCGGGAAAAACAATGGCCGCCCAGTCTAAATATTTCTGCACTGTGAGGACGTGCCCGTCAGCAGCAGAGATCCGCCTCCTAATCCTCAATGGAGGGCGGAGACCGAGAAAACGACACCGCCCACGAAGGAGAGAGCGGGAAAGAGACCAGGAAGCGACCCACGTGGAGGACGCCATGGCCAGCAGCTCTGAACCCGACAGTGGGGTTGAAGTGGAAATCTCCCCCAACTACCCGGATGAGCATAGCAGCCCGTTCTCCGTGGACAGCACTGAATTTCTGCGGGTCGAGATGGAGAGCCTGATCGACCAACTCCTCCAACTGAGCATGAAGGCCCAGGCTCCGCACCAGGCAGCGCCGGAAGAAGGTCCTCAGGCGCTGGATCCTGCACCGTCACCGGAGCAGCCGCTGGGATCCTCGTCAACACCACCGGAGGAATCTGCCGCGGAGGAGGCCCCTGCATCGGCTGGTGAGTCCGCTGACCCCGTCCCACCGGCCGAGGGCTTACTAGTAGGCCCCGTTGCGGCACCCCCTCTCCCCGGGACCCATAGACTCCAACGCCTGTTACCCTGGGAGGAGGCCACGGGCATGGAACACCGCATGAGGGCCCCGATTGCGCCAACCACCCTTCGGTGTGAAGTCCGTGCGGAGCGCACAGTGTGTCGCTGGATGAACCCAGGCTCTAACCTTATGGGGTTCCCCGGGGTGGAGACCCAGGAAGGGGAGGTGGTGCAGGCCTTAAGCTGGGAGGAATACCGGGCCCAGCTAGAGCAACAGTGGAAAGAGGAAGAGAAGACATACCAGGCTGGGCTGGAGGCTCACCATCAACAAGACCTGGCGGTTAAGGACCGGGCCCGCAAGGATCCCGCTGCTCAGCAGGCCCCGCGCAGACAAGGCACCGTCATTGACTTTAAGCTCCGTGGAGGTTGGGGCTTTATAAAGGAACCGGGTCTATATGCCGAAGTTTTTGTTAACCGGCGAGATGTAGAGTCACATCTGAGGGAGGGCCACCCAGGCCGGGATCTTTATCCGGGGGATGATGTCGTTTACACCCGACACCTTGGGGAGAAGGGGTGGTTTGCCCTGAACGTCCACAAGAGGCACAGTTCCATGACCCCCGTGGCCAGGGTACCCCCTTGTGACCGGCGCACGGTTACCACTGAGACCACCGTGGTCACCCCAACAGGCACCATTGTGAAAACCACGACTTGCCGTGTCATGACCTCCACCGCTGTCGTGGCCACGCCGGCACCTCCTCAAGTGACCAGCGTGTCTACTGCCCGCACTGCTGCAGAACTGAGGACTGTGGGTACACAGACCCCCAGATGGGACGACAGACCTCCCTATGCAGTACCGGGCGGATCGCAATACCCAAAGGGGTTGCCTCCGCCGGTGCTGCCCCCTGGGTGGTTCTGAGCAGACGTTCCCGTATACTGCTTTAAAGATGTATATAGTTACTGTTCTCTGCTGTTTTGCTGCTGAACCCGTCCAGGGTTAACTCTTAAGGGGATCCCTTTGTTGACCCGGGATCCCTATTGTTTTGCTTTTGTTTGATTTTTCCAAGTTTTTGCACAAAGTTTCCAGAACTGCTGAAATCATGAACAGTGCATGATCCGAACTTCTTGTATATAGTTTGCACCTTATTAAAGGTGCTCCCTACTGGTTTTACTTAAAGAAGGACTCTTTGTGAAGATACCACACTGGAACCTTTGCTGAGTATAGACTGGTAGCTTGAGAAGATATGCTACCTCATAGAGACTTGATCCCCTCTTAAAGGGGATGTTCATCTGCGTACTTATGAGTAATACTGCCTTAAAACAGTAAAGCGATGATGATGCTTTGAAAGAAGATGATATTGTTTACGTGTAAAAGTTATATGTATTGAACTGGTTAATTGTAAAAGGGAAATGTTGATAATGTTGATAGAAAATGGGGATAGAAGGTAAACCCTGAGTCCACCGTAGAAAGCTAGTTTATTGAAAGGAAGAGTTAATAATGTGTTACCGAGGACAGAAAGTGAACCCGTAGGGGTTAGGTAGTGAGTCCTCCTAGGAGCCATCTGAAGAAGGCTCAGTAGTCCTAAACTGAAAGAATGTTATGTTCTATACTGTGTATAGTAGTGGAAAAGACAGAAGGCTCGGGCTGAAAGGAGCGGTCCTGTAAGAAAGGAGAGGCAGTAGGTCTGGTGCCGTTAGGACAGGCGGTCCTGCAGATTTAAAGAAGGAGAATGTGAAAGTTAAATTACCTTATAATGTGATTATAGGAAGGTCTTTAGTGGATTTAGAGTGTATGTCCTTAAAGGCAAAGTTAAATTATTGTTCAATAATGTTGCACTTAGTAGAATACCCGGTTGGGTAAGAAAAGTTGTTTGTAGCCTGTTGCTATGATATTTAACCATGTTTGTAACGTTCAAGTGTCCTTACCTCCCATAAAGGGAAGCCTGTTCAAGTATACTTAGTGTTATTACACTCAACAAAATTGTATGTCTTTTTGCTAACCTGTATTGTTGTTTTCTTCCCAGTCCCGGAGTACTGTGTTTAACCAGGGGGGAGTGCAGCGCCCCAGAGTCCTGGTCGTTGCAGTACTATGGCTCCGCCACTAAGGGGAGCTATGTCAACACACTTCATGAAAGGAAACATCACAGGATGTTTTTAAACTATAAATACAATCATGGCGGTACTGTGATGATTATCGCTAAGGACCTAAGACCGAGACCAGTCGCAAAAAGTCAATACCAAAACACGAAAACAACACGACTAAAAAAGCTCCAAGATTATTTATATTAATCCAATATATATATTTTATTAAGGGAAACAGGTACAGATGAAAAACAGAAAAAAGGAGGGGGTACAACAACTAGCACATGCCAGAAATGGACGCTCTACAAGACATGTGATAATGTGACAGGCAGAGAAAATAACGGTATTCAATATACCTATTGCACTGATACCACACAGCCTGACTTAAATATTAACCCAGCACAAGAAGAAATAAATAGGTAAAAGACATGGCACATTAGGGTGGCATATTACCTGTATATACGGCCAGGAAATGTCCAGGAGCGTCCTCCCTGACGCGCGTTTCGGCGCTGTAGCCTTTCTCATACTGCCCCTATGTACAAGAATATAACTACTATAATACTGCCCCTATGTTTTATACATACCTGTTCCCGGGGTGGACGGGGATATTCTGATGGAGGATGCGCTTGGCGGTGATGTGGACGCTGAAAAGAAAATGAAATGAAATAAATTATACAAAAGAAGTGATGAATGATTTGAGTATCTAATATTTGCCATCTGTGAGGCTATAAAAGTAGTGAAACATCTGTTCTTTATTAACTGCTTGTGTGTGTATATTTATATTATGAATAGCTGTTTAAATTTTATTTATATTTATTTGTAATAGGGTGGAAGTATTATAGGTTGTAAATCTCTTGCGGAGTTGGTCCACTTAGGTGGATAATAGATGGCCCTTTAATTTCTTTATTATATAGGAGACTTGTACTATCGCTGGCCTGAGTGATCCGCATTTATTAGTCATATGCATTACTGAGAATAGTTATTCTCTACCGCTGAGCAATTTGCATTCATTAGTCACATGCACCACTTAGAAAATCCAATCCTCGCGGGAGTCTTAGGGATATTACCTCCTATACTTCCTCCTGGTGGTGCGCATGCGCTGTCTGTGGCCTGGGGCCCGGGATCTTGCGCTCCAGTGACCTTGGTAACGTCGGGACGCTGTCCTGTGCGTCCGGTCACGTGGGGCGGGATCTCGGACTTCCGGGTCCTCCTGACTGCGCATGCGCCGGCGTAGCCAGGTGTGAAGGGATGGGAAATATGCAACACATATAAAATGGATTAGTTTGGACCACTATAGGACCCCCTGACGAAGGAAGGAATCCGAAACGCGCGTTGGGGTGCGTTTACACAGGACACGGCCACCCATAGGTATTTACCTGCGATTTCCCCTCCGCAATATTGTTACACTGTGTGTGGGTCTGAACGGGCTGAATGCAATGCCGGAGCACTTTGCACTTTTATAAGCCATCTGCACTTAATATACTTTTCAGCACATTTGCACTTTGAGATTTATATAGTATTTACTAGGATTTTCTATTATCCTTTTTTGAGGTTGCATTTTTTATCACGTTTGCACTTTTATTCATTATAAATTTTCACACATATATTGTGAGGATTTGGGATTGCTCATGTGGAAGTGGCCGGTATATTATATCCTATTATTATTTTGTCCTGTGTTCTATAGATTCTAATTGATTTTAAAATTGATTTTATTACACAATATGTATGGAGTTATTCTAATGTGTATCAAATAAAGTAATATACTTATACACCTCCTTGTCTTGGTGCTTTTCTGGTGATCCATATAGTGGTGTCTGGGTTGTTAGTCAAGAATATAACTACTATAATACTGCCCCTATGAACAAGAATATAACTACTATAATACTGCCCCTATGTACAAGAATATAACTACTATAATACTGCCCCTATGAACAAGAATATAACTACTATAATACTGCCCCTATGTACAAGAATATAACTACTATAATACTGCCCCTATGTACAAGAATATTACTACTATAATACTGCCCCTATGTACAAAAATATAACTACTATAATACTGCCCCTATGTACAAGAATATAACTACTATAATACTGCCCCTATGTACAAGAATATAACTACTATAATACTGCCCCTATGTACAAGAAAATAACTACTATAATACTGCTCCCTATGTACAAGAATATAACTACTATAATACTGCTCCTATGTACAAGAATATAACTACTATAATACTGCCCCTATGTACAAGAATATAACTACTATAATACTGCCCCTATGTACAAGAATATTACTACTATAATACTGCCCCTATGTACAAAAATATAACTACTATAATACTGCCCCTATGTACAAGAATATAACTACTATAATACTGCCCCTATGTACAAGAATATAACTACTATAATACTGCCCCTATGTACAAGAATATAACTACTATAATACTACTCCTATGTGCAACAATATAACTACTATAATACTGCTCCTATGTACAAGAATATAACTACTATAATCCTGCCCCTATGTACAAGAATATAACTACTATAATACTGCCCCTATGTACAAGAATATAACTACTATAATACTGCTCCTATGTACAAGAATATAACTACTATAATACTGCTCCTATGTACAAGAATATAACTACTATAATACTGCCCCTATGAACAAGAATATAACTACTATAATACTGCCCATGTACAAGAATATAACTACTATAATACTGCCTCCTATGTACAAGAATATAACTACTATAATACTGCCCCTATGTACAAGAAAATAACTACTATAATCCTGCTCCCTATGTACAAGAATATAACTACTATAATACTGCTCCTATGTACAAGAATATAACTACTATAATACTGCCCCTATGTACAAGAATATAACTACTATAATACTGCCCCTATGTACAAGAATATTACTACTATAATACTGCCCCTATGTACAAGAATATAACTACTATAATACTGCCCCTATGTACAAGAATATTACTACTATAATACTGCCCCTATGTACAAGAATATAACTACTATAATACTGCTCCTATGTACAAGAATATAACTACTATAATACTGTCCCTATGTACAAGAATATAACTACTATAATACTGCTCCTATGTGCAAGAATATAACTACTATAATACTGCCCCTATGTACAAGAATATAACTACTATAATACTGCCCCTATGTACAAGAATATTACTACTATAATACTGCCCCTATGTACAAGAATATAACTACTATAATACTGCTCCTATGTACAAGAATATAACTACTATAATACTGTCCCTATGTACAAGAATATAACTACTATAATACTGCTCCTATGTGCAAGAATATAACTACTATAATACTGCCCCTATGTACAAGAATATAACTACTATAATACTGCCCCTATGTACAAGAATATAACTACTATAATACTGCTCCTATGTACAAGAATATAACTACTATAATACTGCTCCTATGTACAAGAATATAACTGCTATAATACTGCCCCTATGTACAAGAATATAACTGCTATAATACTGCTCCTATGTACAAGAATATAACTACTATAATACTGCTCCTATGTACAAGAATATAACTACTATAATACTGCCCCTATGTACAAGAATATAACTGCTATAATACTGCCCCTATGTACAAGAATATAACTACTATAATACTGCTCCTATGTACAAGAATATAACTGCTATAATACTGCTTATTGACAGTTTCCATCCCCTATCCAGTGTCCCCCCTATCGCTGCACCTGTCCCCCCTATCGCTGCACCTCTGCACCTCCTATAGCTGCACCTGTCCCCCCTATAGCTGCACCTCTGTCCCCCTATAGCTGCACTTCTGTCCCCCTATAGCTGCACCTCTGTCCCCCTATAGCTGCACCTCTGTCCCCCTATAGCTGCACCTCTGTCCCCCCTATAGCTGCACCTCTGTCCCCCTATAGCTGCACCTCTGTCCCCCCTATAGCTGCACCTCTGTCCCCCCTATCGCTGCACCTGTCCCCCCTATAGCAGCACCTCTGTGCCCCCTATATCTGCACCTCTGTCCCCCTATAGCTGCACTTCTGTGCCCCCTATAGCTGCACCTCTGTGCCCCCTATAGCTGCACCTCTGCGCCTCCTATAGCTGCACCTCTGTCCCCCTATATCTGCACCTCTGTCCCCCCTATAGCTGCACATCTGTGCCCCTCTATAGCTGCAACTCTGCGCCCCCTATATCTGCACCTCTGCGCCCCTATAACTGCACCTCTGCACCTCCTATAGCTGCACCTCTGCATCCCCTATAGCTGCACCTCTGTTCCCCTATAGCTGCACCTCTGTCCCCCTATAGCTGCACCTGTGCCCCCTATAGTTGCACCTCTGCGCCTCCTATAGCTGCACCTCTGTCCCCCCTATAGCTGCACCCCTGTCCCCTTATAGCTGCACCTGTCCCCCTATAGCTGCACTTCTGTCCCCCTATAGCTGCACCTCTGTGCCCCCTATAGCTGCACCTCTGTCCCCTATAGCTGCACTTCTGTCACCTATAGCTGCACCTCTGTCCCCTATAGCTGCACCTCTGTCCCCCTATAGCTGCACCTCTGTCCCCCTATAGCTGCACCTCTGCATCCCCTATAGCTGCACCTGTCCCCCTATAGCTGCACCTCTGTCCCCCTATAGCTGCACCCCTGTCCCCTTATAGCTGCACCTGTCCCCCTATAGCTGCACTTCTGTCCCCCTATAGCTGCACCTCTGTGCCCCCTATAGCTGCACCTGTCCCCTATAGCTGCACTTCTGTCACCTCTATAGCTGCACCTCTGTCCCCTATAGCTGCACTTCTGTCCCCTATAGCTGCACCTCTGTCCCCTATAGCTGCACCTCTGTCCCCTATAGCTGCACCTCTGCTAATCTGATAGCTTCTTCTTCTTATATTATCATCCTGCCCTTACTGTGATGGAAATCATATCTCCACATCCCAACTTCTTCCTGAGCCAACCTGAAAAAGCAGAGCTGCAGTGTAAAGCATGGGCTGGGCAGGGACTAAAGTCCAGACCTGGGATTGAAAAGCGCACTGGTCCATCCTGCCCCCTCCACTTCTACAGATCGGGGGTCACTATGGCTCCACGACAGTTGTTAATGGTATCTGTGTCCGGAGGGTGTGGCGGCCCACCTCTCTTTGGCCAGATGGGCAGTCCGGGTCTAGTGCAGAGCAATAATAAGGAGCAGAGGATCCGATGGGGACGAATGTGGACTGGGGACGGTCAGAACAGCAACTCGAGGCTCTGGCAGCGGTTGGGCTGAATTTTGGGTTTCCTCAGATAATGTTTCTGTAGTCACTGGTCTTAGTTGTTTGCTAATGGTGTAAAGCTGCAGTGTAAAGCATGGGGGATATACACTGTGTTCCAAATTATTATGCAAATAATATTTCCTCATATTTTCTCTAAATTACCTATCTGAATTGCAGTCATTGTTATTTTCCAGTCATCTACTATTCTAGTATAATTACAATGTTTTGGAACAAACTGCCTATGAAAACAGTATCTTTTTAAAAAAATAAACACTCAAAATGCATGTTCCAAATTATTATGCACAGCAGAGTTTTCAACCTTTTTTTTTTTTATTTTGAACAAAATAATGGCCAATTGTGAAGTTACAAGCATTATCAGCTTATTACAAAATGAAATCAAACAGTTTTCAAGTGAAAACTTTATTCTAGGTGATGTTACATTTGCACATAGGACCCCTTGTTGGAAAGAAGCCTCAGAACTCTCTCGTCCATTGAATGTGTCAGTTTTTGGATGGTTTCTGCTTCAATTGTTTTGCATGTGGACACAATACCCTCCCAGAGCTGTTGCTTAGATGTAAACTGCCTCCCGGCATCATAGTGTCACGGGGGTACTGGGTAGACTAAGGCTGGTTACCCGGGCCCCTGCGATATCCCTCAGGCTAGGAAAACCCTGTCTGTCCCTCTCCCAGAGTTTACACTGATGGTGTGCTTGTCTGGGCCACCAGGCCTGACCCTGACTCCTGTTTCAGCCCTATGCTGAAACCACCACCCGCCACCCAGTGATTAGACCACACACCAACCCCCACAGAAAGCACAGACAGGGAAAACTAAAAACGCACCACGCCGCAGACACACAGGAAAACACTATAATGTGCACAGGGCAAAACAAATACAAATATAGGAAGGAGAAATATGACAAAGGATAATACACCACCAGATACGATATTTCCTCTCCTAGACCACCACTCCAGACCGGAATCACCAGGCATGAGGCACAAGCTATAATCGGCGACGCCCAAAGTCCAGCAGAACTATTTAAAGGCAGTGGGCGCGTGACCCAGCCTTCAACCCGAGTACCAGCTAGATTAACCCCGGACAACCTAGATAAAATCTAGTCGGCGCCACTGAGCGTATAGTGGACAAATGTGGAATTACCGCTGTCTGTCGGACGCCCTAGTGTGAATAGCGTCCGACATGACAGTACCCCGCCTTCTACGAGGGACCCCAGGGCCCTCACAACTTATAGGACCCGGCTTGTCCGGATGGCGACGGTGAAACATACTGACCAGCCGGTCCGCATGAATGTCCGAGGCTGGTACCCAAGACCTCTCCTCCAGCCCATAACCACGCCAGTGTACCAGGTACTGTAATGTGCGGCGCACTACTAGAGAGTCAACCACCTTGGAGACTTCAAATTCCAAATTGCCATCCACCAAGACTGGAGATGGCGTCGGCGTCGCGTCCACGGAACCCACCACCTTTTTTAATAACGATCTGTGGAACACGTTGTGTATCTTATAAACTGTAGGAAGCTCCAATCGGTAGGCTACCGGGTTAATGATGGCGGCGACCCTAAATGGACCAATAAATCTTTGACCTAATTTCAGGGATGTTATTTTGAGTTTTATGTTTTTTGTGGACAACCACACCCAGTCACCCACACTCAGGTCCGGACCTGGCACCCGTCTACTGTCAGCCACACGTTTGTACCTAGCACCCACACTCAGCAAGCGCTGTTTCACTCTCCTCCAGACAGATGACAGTTGTGCTCCTAGCTGGTCCTCCTCCGGGATACCAGCAGAGCCCCCCTGATGCAGAGTACAAAATTGAGGATGATGCCCGTAAACACAAAAGAACGGGGACTCCCCAGACGACTCCTGGCGGTGATTATTGATGGCAAACTCCGCCAAAGGAAGGAACGTCGACCACTCCTCCTGATTATCAGAAACAAAGCAGCGTAAATACTGCTCCAAATTCTGGTTCATACGCTCGGTCTGACCATTTGACTGAGGATGAAACGCCGAAGAATGCGATAACTTGATCCCCAGCCGTGAGCAAAATGCTTTCCAAAATTTTGCCACAAACTGAGTACCTCTATCAGACACGATGTCAGACGGAACCCCGTGAAGTCTGACCACCTCCTGCACAAATACCTGAGCCAGAGTCTTAGTGTTAGGCAACGAAGGCAAGGACACAAAGTACGACATCTTTGAGATCCGATCAACAACCACCAAGATGACCATGTTCCCAGCTGAGGAGGGCAGGTCTGTAATAAAATCCATGGAGATCTCAGTCCATGGCCTACTGGGTACCCCTAGAGGATGTAATGTGCCAGCAGGATGGGAGCGAGGCGTCTTAGCCCTAGCACACGTGGTACATGTTGATACGTACGAGACCACGTCCTGTCGGATTTTGGGCCACCAAAACTGACGTGACACCAACTCCAAGGTACCCCTAACCCCTGGATGGCCAGCCAGAACAGCATCATGATGCTCACCCAACACCTTTAGGCGAAGATAGAGCGGTACAAATGATTTGTTAATGGGAAGCTCTGGTGGTACTTCCTCCTGAGCCTCGGCAATCTCAGCCTCAACCTCTGTCGTGAGAGCCGAGACCACTACACCCTTTTGGAGGATGGGTACCGGATCTTCCCGAGGTTCTCCCACCGGAAAACACCTGGATAAAGCATCTGCCTTAGTGTTCTTAGACCCCCATCGGTAAGTAACAAAAAAGTTGAATCGCGTGAAAAACAACGCCCAGCGAGCCTGCCTGGGGGACAGACGCTTGGCTGACTCTAAATAAAGCAGATTTTTATGGTCGGTGATAACTGTAACCTGGTGGACCGACCCCTCCAAGAAGTGTCGCCATTCCTCAAAAGCCAACTTGATAGCCAACAACTCCCTGTTGCCGATATCGTAGTTACGTTCGGCGGGCGACAGCTTCTTGGAAAAGTAGGCGCATGGACGCAACTCGCCCAAGGATGAGCCGTGTGACAGCACCGCCCCCACTCCAACCTCAGACGCATCAACTTCCACGGTAAATGGTTTTGATACGTCTGGTTGCACCAGAATGGGGGCCGAAGCAAAACTGTTCTTCAGAAATTCGAATGCGCGCACAGCAGCCTCAGGCCAGGCGGAGAAATTGGTACCATTTTTCGTCATGTCAGTGAGCGGTTTAGCAATGGTAGAAAAATCTTTGATAAACTTCCTATAGTAGTTAGAAAACCCAAGGAACCGCTGAAGCGCTTTTAGGTTATCATTCCGTTCCCAACGCAGCACCACTTGCACCTTAGCGGAGTCCATTTTAAACCCTGAAGCAGACACAATATAACCCAAGAAAGGCAACTCCTGGACCAAAAATACACATTTCTCCAATTTAGCATAGAGCTTATTTTCCCTGAGTAGCTGTAACACCTGCCTAACATGCTCTAAATGAGTATCACGGTCGCATGAATAAATGAGAATGTCATCTAGGTACACAATAACGAATTTCCCCAGGACATGCGAGAACACATCATTTATGAAATGTTGAAATACTGCAGGCGCGTTTGTCAACCCAAATGGCATCACCAAATTTTCAAAATGACCCTCAGGGGTATTAAAAGCCGTCTTCCACTCGTCATCACCTTGACGGACTCTTATGAGGTTCTACGCCCCCCTGAGGTCAAGCTTGGAGAACCACTTAGCACCAGCCACCTGGTTGAACAAACCAGGTATCAGTGGCATAGGGTATGGATCACGAACCGTAATCTGGTTTAACTCCCTGAAATCCAGACACGGGCGTAGTCCGCCATCTTTCTTCTTAACGAAGAAGAACCCTGCTGCTACCGGCGAGGCAAGGCCTGATGTGCCCTTTGCTCAAACTCTCAGCAATGTAGTCTTTTAAAGCTTGTCTCTCCGGACCGGAGATGTTAAACATCCTTGCTTTCGGCAATTTGGCCCCTGGTTTAAACCTAATAGTACAGTCATAGGGGCGATGTGGTGGCAACTCTGAACAACCCTTCTCTGAGAACACATCCGCAAAATCCAGCAGTGACTCAGGAATGCTTGGAGTCACAGCGAACACACATGTGGCCAGGCAATTCTCCTGGCAAAATCCACTCCACTGGATTATGTCCTGAGTTTTCCAGTTAATCACCGGGTTGTGCATAGATAACCACGGAAAACCCAAAACCATTTGTGCAGGAAGATTACCGACTACCTAACATGTAACCTGCTCGAAATGTAGGACCCCAATGTGGAGTTTCACCTCAGCCACAAACTCAGTAATCTCCCCCTGTGGAAGAGGAGCAGAATTGATGGTAACCACCCGGGTAGGATGAGGCAGTTTTTCGACCGTGAACCCGGCCGTGCACGCAAACTCCTCATTAATGAGATTAGTGGCCGACCCACTATCCACAAAAACAGTGATTGGCAGCTCTCTGCCAGCGACCTTAACCCTGGCAGGGAGCATACATTGAGAGACCACAATGGAAGATATGCATAAGCTCAGATTAGCCTCTTCCACACCCTCTGAGCTTAGTAGTTTTCCGCCGTTGCGCTTTTCTTAGATAACAGAGGACAAGCATTTACATAATGCCCATTTTTACCACAGCAAAAACAGGCTCCCTGCTTCCTGAGTGAGGGGGCTCGATGATGTGACACCCTTGCGATGTGCATAGGCTCCGTGGTCTCACCTGCAGCAACCTCATGTGTACCTATGCCCTCCCCCATAGGCGGCGTCTCTTGCACCCCCTGACGCAAACGGAGATCACTGCGGACAAGACTCATAGCAGACTTTAGAGAAGCAGGAGTCTCGTACATCAGGAGGGCTTGTTTAACCCTTCTCGAAACCCCATGAACAAACTGACTCCGCGGCGCGGGGTCATTCCATTGTGTGTCCACCGCCCAGCGGCGAAATTCAGAACAGTAATCCTCCGCCATTCGCTCCCCTTGGCAGAGAGCGCAAATTTTAGATTCTGCTAGAGCCATTCTGTCAGGATCATCATAAATGAGCCCAAGAGCAGAAAAAAAAATCTCCAGAGTTAAATGCAGCTGAATCAGATGGGAAAGAAAATGCCCAAGCTTGGGGGTCTCCGTTCAGTAATGACAATACCAGGCCCACACGCTGAGCCTCATTACCTGAGGAAACCGGGTGCATACGAAAATATAATTTGCAAGCTTCACGAAAAACAACAAATTTACTGCGTTCCCCAGCAAACCTCTCAGGTAAAGGGATCTTTGGTTCTGCAACTCTACCTGCAGTTTCAGCTTGCACATTAGATACTACAAGACCCTGTTGTTGAACCGCCCCCTTCAACTCAGTAACCTGAAAGGACAGCACCTCCAACTGGCGGGTTATGGAAGTCATGGGATCCATGGAATACAAAATTTTGGGGCCGATTATAATGTCACGGGGTACTGGGTAGACTAAGGCTGGTCACCCGGGCCCCTGCGATATCCCTCAGGCTAGGGAAAACCCTGTCTGTCCCTCTCCCAGAATTTACACTAATGGTGTGCTTGTCTGGGCCACCAGGCCTGACCCTGACTCCTGTTTCAGCCCTATGCTGAAACCTCCACTCACCACCCAGTGATTAGACCACACACCAACACCCACAGAAAGCACAGACAGGGAAAACTAAAAACGCACCACGCCGCAGACACACAGGAAAACACTATAATGTGCACAGGGCAAAACAAATACAAATATAGGAAGGAGAAATATGACAAAGGATAATACACCACCAGATACGATATTTCTTCTCCAAGACCACCACTCCAGACCGGAATCACCAGGCATGAGGCACAAGCTATAATTGGCGACGCCCAAAGTCCAGCAGAACTATTTAAAGGCAGTGGGTGTGACCCAGCCTCCAACCCGAGTACCAGCTAGATTAACCCCGGACAACCTAGATAAAATCTATTCGGCGCCACTGAGCGTATAGTGGACGAATGCGGAATTACCGCTGTCTGTCGGACGCCCTAGAGTGAATAGCGTCCGACATGACACAGACACTCCTTTTGATGATGCTCCAGAGGTTCTCAATGGGGTTGATGTCAGGGGAAGATGGTGGCCACACCATAAGTTTGTCCTCTTTTATGCCCATAGCAGCCAGAGATGCAGATGTGTTTTTTGCAGCATGAGACGGTGCATTATCATGCATGAAAATGATCTTGCTGCGGAAAGCACAGTTCTTCCTCTTGAATCATGGCAGGAAGTGTTGTTTTAGAAACTCCACATAGATTATGGAGTTCATCTTTACCCCTTCAGGGATCATAAAGGGGCCAACAATCTCTCTCCCCGTGATTCCAGCCCAAAACATTACTCCACCTCCTCCTTGTTGGCGCCTTAGCCGTATTTTCATGGGGTGTCCATCAACCAGCCATCCTCCACTCCACCCATCTGGACCATCGAGCGTTGCATGGCACTCATCGGTGAACAAAACAGTTTGGAAGTCAGTCTTCATGTATCGTTTGGCCCACTGGAGCCGTTTCTGCTTGTGTGCAGTGGATAGAGGTGGTCGACAGGATGGCTTACGCACCTCTGAAGAACCCTGCATCTTGTTGTTCTGGGGACGTTGGAGGCACCAGCAGCTTCAAAAACTTGTCTGCTGCTATGACAAGGCATTTTTGCAGCTGCTCTTTTAACCTTACACAATTGCCTGTTGGAAAGAGTCCTCAATTTGTCCTTATCAGCACGCACACGTGTGTGCTGGGAATCAGCTACATACTTCTTGATTGTGCGATGATCACGATGAAGTGTCTTGGCAATGTTGATTGTAGTCATGCCTTGACCTAAATACTCCACAGTTTGTTGCTTCTCAGCAGCCGACACATCCTTTTTCTTTCCCATTTTGGCAAAAAATATAGGCTGCTTAATAATGTGGAACAGCCTTCTTAAGTAGTCTTGCCTTTATTTGGACACACCGGCCAAACTAATGTGCACAGGTATCTGCAATTGCTGTCAGTGATATAAAGAGCCCTGACACACATCACCATCAATGAGTGTACATGACAAACCAAAAAATTCTAACCTTATCACTCCTAAACTCTCTGTGCATAATAATTTGGACACAGTGTAGAGCATCAGCCTGGGATTCTTAAGAGACAGGCGTGGCTTTTTTTACTACCGTAGACTCCAATAGACAGGGCCTACTTAGTGCTGGAGCATGTAGAATGCCCTTCAGTGATTGAGGAGCCTGAAGACCCCCAGAGTAATGTTTGGGGGGCTGAGGTAGAACTGACCCCCTGCATCTCCTCCGCTTCCAGGCTTCCCGGTCAGCACGCTGTCCATCCTGTTTGTGACGTACTGCGGAGTTCAGCTCATCAAGGAGCGGGAGCGCGTCCTGGCCCTAGAGGAGGAGAGGAACGAGAAGCTGAAAGCCGCCTGACCCTACACCCAAAGACCCCCAGATCCCGACCCCCCGCAGATCAGTGCTGCAGGACGCCCCCTGCACAGGAGCTGTGAATCTCCACCCAGAACCAATAAATATTTTATATAAGGATGAATTCTGTTACTTTGTATCAACAGGTGGAATCATTTAAAGGGCCAGCGTCCAGACTTCATCATCACACACAACTGGGCAGCTGTGTACTTTGTATGTCAGCTTTTCATTCTGTGCAGGATCTCTGCTTGCTGTCATTGATTGAGAATATTGCATATCGGAGGACAAAAATCCTTTCTGACCTAATACTTGTCACTGCTGAGGGTTTGCTACAGTTGTGTCCAGTGCAGCCAATCCTCTGTGTAAACTATCAGGATAATGTTGCTGATGCCTAGACAAGTGTAACAAATCCTCTGCTGTAATAAGTATTAAGTCTGTGCAGGTTTTTAGCCTCTAGATGGAAACAGGAATGTTCTCGTTCACTGACAGCAAGCAGATTTATGGAACAGAAATCTGAAGTATTTCAGACAAGTAACCTGGAATCCCCATGATTATTGGGTCTGCAGGATGTTTTTCCGGAGTATTGGACTCAGTCCCATAATCTGCCATACAGGTAGTGATGGAGCGTCGCCAGCAGAGGTTGTCAGCTGACAACGTCCAGGCTCAGAGATATCTCAGATCCCGGCTGTTTAACTGTTTGTGTGCTGCAGTCTTGAGTATCACAGCTTGTAAACGCTTTGTATAGATCACATAAGAAAACCTCGCATTGCCCTCGCTACAATGTTATTCAGTTAGGCAGTGCTCATCTCTGAGTATTTCCTCACCTCGAATTGGAGGAAAAATTTGCAGCTTGCTGCGATCGGCCACATGAAACTGCCGAGACTCGTACGGCCCACGGACCATGTGTGTGCACACCCATCTCATGGGAAACCCAATATTTCATCAGCCGAGTACTGTAAATTCACAGCGTAACCCATTAGAATAGAAGAGATAGAATAAAAGAAAAAAAATGGCTTTGGGTCCCCCATATTATTCCTAACCAGCTGAGAGAAAGGCGACAGCTGGGGGCCGATGTTTATAGCCTGGAAAGGGGGTAATAAACATGGAACTTCCCAGGCTATTAATGCCAGCTCACAGCTGTATACTTAGCCTTTTCTGGCTATTAAAGTGGGGGAACTCCCCAAAAAAGATGAAGGATTTTTAAGAACCAGCATGATGTGACTGCAGCGCCCCAGAGTCCTGGTCGTTGCAGTAATGTCGTTCTTCCACCAGGGGGAGTGATGTTACGTCTGAAGGCAATAAAGGAGATCTTCCTACCAGGTATCACAAACCATACACCACACTTCACACTCCAGTCCACCAGGGTGGCCTTGCTCCTATCTACTAGGGCACTTTTCACAATTAGGTAAAACTGGTGGGCTGGATAGAAAGTTAGTCAAGCTGACTGGGCTTCACCCAGGCAGTATCCAGGAGCGAGATGCTGACTGGGCCTCTCCCAGGCAGTTCCTGTCAGGCAGACAGGGGGAAAAGAGGAACATCAGAGCTGCAGACAGAGAGGTCCCTGACGGGTGGGATTCTGTCAGAGGCCTAGATAGAGTGCCACGGAGCTGCGCCTACCCCACGTGCGGCAGCATCCTAAGGAAGGACACGAAGAGAATTGTATTGTAGCGGGTGAGAAACGAAGTCATAGCACAAGGAGAGGAATCCAGAAGGAGTTCTGCCCTGCAAAAGGCTGCCTCCTTCTGAGGTGCAGAATCCGGTAGCCGGAACACCGAGGGAGCAATTGTCTCCAAGCCTTGCTTTAGAGACCGGCAGGACAGTCAATTCCACGTTGGCTGCCCGACCATATACCCAGGAGGCACAGTGGCAACTTGTGGGGGCTGGGGCGTCTCTAGGGTCCCTGTAAAAAGTCTCATTCCACCAGTCATACGGGTTTGTCCTATCCACACCATCTGGGGGACAGAGAGGAAGACATAACATGTAGAACATCTACAACAGTTGTGAGGACCTTACCGAGAAGCTCAGCAGGGAGGTACTACAACACACAGGTGCTAGTGGAAGGCTATTGATTTCCACCTGGATAAGGGGACTCTGGATTTGCCTTCGGACAGGCCGGACTCTGCCTACCCTGTGGTCTGTACCCTGGACTGTGGATGCTGAAGCTTCCAGTAAAGTTAAAGAGACTGCAACCTTGTGTCCTCACTCTTCACCGCATCTTACATCATCCACCGTCACCACCTACACCTCTGGGAAGCCCTGGGGATACATTTCACCTGTGGGAAGGTATACCATCTAGCTGCCATCACATCACCCCAGCGGACCCCTAAGCAGCGTCGGTCACCCTGACCGAACACCACAGGTGGGTGGTTGGTGAGGTGGCAGCTCTGGCAGCTGGTGAGGTGGCAGCTCGGGTGGTTGGTGAGGCGGCAGCTCGGGTGGTTGGTGAGGCAGCAGCTCGTGTGGTTGGTGAGTCGGCAGCTCGGGTGGTGGTGAGGCGGCAGCTCGGGTGGTTGGTGAGGCGGCAGCTCGGGTGGTTGGTGAGACGGCAGCTCGGGTGGTAGTGAGGCGGCAGCTCGGGTGGTGGCGAGGCGGCAGCTCGGCTGGTTGGTGAGGCGGCAACTTGGGTGGTTGGTGAGACGGCAGCTCGGGTGGTAGTGAGGCGGCAGCTCGGGTGGTTGCTGAGGCGGCAGCTCGGGTGGTTGCTGAGGCGGCAGCTTGGGTGGTGGTGAGGCGGCAGCTCGGGTGGTTGGTGAGGCTGCAGCTCGAGTGGTGGTGAGGCTGCAGCTCGAGTGGTGGTGAGGTGGCAGCTCTGTTGGTGGTGAGGCGGCAGCTCGGGTGATGGTGAGGCGGCAGCTCGGGTGGTTGGTGATGTGGTAACGGCTCGGGTGGTTGGTGGGGTGGCAGCTCGGGTGGTTGGTGAGGAGGCAGAGTGGTTATTGCAGGCTGTAGGCTTTCCTGAAGAGATGGGTTTTCAGGTTCCGTCTGAAGGATCCGAGGCTGGGGGATAATCGGACATGTTGAGGCGTGAAATTCCAGAGGATGGGGGATATTCGGGAGAAATCTTGGAGGCAGCCGTGCGAGGAACGAATAAGTGTGGAGGACAGTAGGAGGTCTTGGGAGGATCGAAGATTACGTGAGGGAAGATAGTGGGAGATTAGTTCAGAGATATAGGGAGGGGACAGGTTGCGGATGGCTCCGCAGATCAGTGTCAGTAGTCTGAACTGGATTTGCTGGGGAATCGGGAGCCAGTGGAGGGATTCGCAGAGGGGAGAAGCAGGGAAGTAGTGAGGAGAGAGGTGGATTAGCCGAGCAGCAGAGTCGAGGACAGACCGGAGTGGTGCAAGAGAGCCAGCGGGGAGGCCACAGAGGAGAGCGCCACAGCAATCGAGGCGGGAGACGATGAGGGCATGCATAAGAGGCTATCTATTATCTATCTATTATTTACAGGTGGGTACGGAAAGTATTCAGACCCATTTAAATGTTTCACTCTTTGTTTCATTGCAGCCATTTGGTAAATTCAAAAAAGTTCATTTTTTCTCATTAATGTACACTCTGCACCCCACCTTGACTGAAAAAAACAGAAATGTAGAATTTTTTGCAAATTTATTAAAAAAGAAAAAATGAAATATCCCATGGTCATAAGTATTCATACCCTTTGCTCAGACACTCATATTTAAATCACATGTTGTCCATTTCCTTGTGATCCTCCTTGAGATGGTTCTACTCCTTCATTGATTGGGAAAGGCGCACACCTGTCTATATAAGACCTCACAGGTTACAGTGCATGTAAGACCGAATGAGAATCATGAGGCCAAAGGAGCTGGCCAAGGAGCTCAGAGACAGAATTGTGGCAAGGCACAGATCTGGCCAAGGTTACAACAGAATGTCTGCAGTACTCAAGGTTCCTAAGAGCATAGTGGCCTCCATAATCCTTAAATAGAAGAAGTTTGGGACCACCAGAAGTCTTCCTAGACCTGGCCGTCCAGCCAAACTGAGCATTCGTGGGAGAAGAGCCTTGGTGAGAGGTAAAGAAGAACCCCAAGATCACTGTGGCTGAGCTCCAGAGATGCAGCAGGGAGATGGGAGAAAGTTCCACAAAGTCATCTATCAGTGTAGCCCTCCGTCAGTCGCGCCTTTATGGCAGAGTGGCCCAACGGAAGCCTCTCCTCAGTGCAAGACATATGAAAGCCACATAGAGTTTGCTAAAAAACACATGAAGGACTCCCAGACTATGAGAAATAAGATTGGTCTGATTAGATGAAGATAGACCTTTTTGGTGAAAATTCTAAACGGTATGTGTGGAGAAAACCAGGCACTGCTCATCACCTGCCCAATACAATCCCTACAGTGAAAACCTCTTCTAGAGTACTCTGGACCTCAGACTTGGCCAAAGGTTCACCTTCCAACAAGACAATGAGCCTAAGCACACAGCTAAAATAACAAAGAAGTGGCTTCAGAACAACTCTGTGACCATTGTTGATGGGACCAGCCAGAGCCCTGACCTAAACCCAAGGTTTTTTTTAGTCAAGGTGGAGTGCAGAGTGTACATTAATGAGAAAAAATGAAAATTTTAGAATTTACCAAATGGATGCAATGTGTTGTGAATTCTATTATTGGGCTTCCTCCGGTGGTTATCAGTGGTAGCGCTGCTGTCTGTTCTTCACAGCAGTTATCAGGTGTGTCCTCTCTGGACTGGGCTATTTAGTCTGGCTTCACCCTTTAGTGAGTGCCAGTTGTCCATTGTATCTGGAGGATTCACATCTCTTCATGGTCTCTCCTGCTTCCTGGTCTTTTCACCAAGATAAGTCCTGCTTGTTTTGCAGCCCACATTTTGTGGGCCTAAAGGTACCGTCACATTAAACGACGATGCAGCGATAGCGACAACGATGCCGATCGCTGCAGCGTCGCTGTTTGGTCGCTGGAGAGCTGTCACACACACCGCTCTCCAGCGACCAACGATGCCGAGGTCCCCGGGTAACCAGGGTAAACATCGGGTTGCTAAGCGCAGGGCCGCGCTTAGTAACCCGATGTTTACCCTGGTTACCAGTGTAAAATGTGAAAAAAACAAACAGTACATACTCACATTCGCGTCCCCCGGCGTCCGCTTCCTGCACTGACTGAGCGCCGGCCCTATCAGCACAGCGGTGACGTCACCACTGTGCTGTACTTTCTCTTTACGGCGCTCAGTGTGGGAAGCGGACGCCGGGGGACGCGAAGGTGAGTATGTACTGTTTGTTTTTTTCACATTTTACACTGGTACCCAGGGTAAACATCGGGTTACTAAGCGCGGCCCTGCGCTTAGTAACCCGATATTTACCCTGGTTACCAGTGTAAAACATCGCTGGCATCGTTGCTTTTGGTGTCAAACACGACGATAAACGCCGGTCTGACGACCAAATAAAGTTCTGAACTTTGTTCAACGACCAGCGATATCACAGCAGGATCCTGATCGCTGCTGCGTGTCAAACTAAACGATATCGCTATCCAGGACGCTGCAACGTCACGGATCGCTAGCGATATCGTTTAGTGTGAAGGTACCTTTATTGTTCAGTGCATTTTATGTTTTTTCTTGTCCAGCTTAATCTGTGTAAGGATTTATGCAGTTAAGCTGGAGTCTCTGGAGAGGCAGATATGCCCTCCATGTCTTTAGTTAGATGTGGATTTTTTGTATTTTCTGTGGTGGATATTTCCTAGTAGTCTTCCGAGCACAGTCCTGAGCCTATGCAATGTGATAGGATTGTGTCTAGAGCTGAACAACAAGGATTCAGACGTCAGAATAGGTTGTGTTTTTATTGCGGCGATTCTGCTCATGTTATATTTGATTGCCCTAAGCGTACCAAGAGAATCGCTAGTTCCGTTACCATCAGTTCTGTACAACCTAAATTTCTGTTATCTGTGACCCTGATCTGCTCATTATCGTCGTTTTCTGTCATGGCGTTTGTGGATTCAGGCGCCGCTTTAAATTTAATGGACTTAGAATTTGCCAGACGTTGTGGGTTTCCCCTACAGCCTTTGCAGAATTGGCTAAAAATAAACCTCAGTTCTGGACACAGGTGACCATGTGTATGGCGCCAGCCCATCAGGAAGATTGTCGTTTTCTGGTGTTGCATAATCTGCATAATGTTATTGTGCTGGGGTTTCCATGGTTACAGGTGCATAATCCGGTGTTGGATTGGAAATCTATGTCTGTGACTAGTTGGGGTTGTCAGAGGGTTCATGATGATGTTTCTTTGATGTCAATTTCCTCCTCCCCCTCTTCTGAAGTTCATGAGTTTTTGTCAGATTTCCAGGATGTTTTTGATGAGCCCAAGCCCAGTTCCCTTCCACCGCATAGGGACTGTGATTGTGCTATTGACTTGATTCCAGGCTGTAAGTTCCCTAAGGGCCGACTTTTCAATCTGTCTGTGCCAGAACATGCCGCCATGCGGAGTTATGTTAAGGAGTCTTTGGAGAAGGGGCATATTCGGCCATCTTCTTCTCCATTGGGAGCAGGTTTCTTTTTTGTTGCCAAGTAGGATGGCTCCTTGAGACCCTGTATTGATTATCGCCTCTTGAATAAGATCACGGTCAAATTCCAATACCCTTTGCCTTTGCTCTCTGATTTGTTCTCCAGGATTAAGGGGGCTAGTTGGTTTACTAAGATTGACCTTCGAGGGGCATATAATCTTGTTCGTATTAAGCAGGGCGACGAATGGAAAACTGCGTTTAATACGCCCAAGGGCCATTTTGAATATCTTGTGATGCCATTCGGACTCTCTAATGCTCCATCTGTGTTTCAGTCCTTCATGCATGATATATTTCGGAATTATCTTGATAAATTCATGATTGTATATTTGGATGATATTTTGATTTTTTCGGATGATTGGGAGTCTCATGTGAAACAAGTCAGGATGGTATTTCAGATCCTTCGTGATAATGCCTTGTTTGTGAAGGGGTCTAAATGCCTCTTTGGAGTACAGAAGGTTTCTTTTTTGGGCTTCATTTTTTCTCCTTCATCTATAGAAATGGATCTGGTTAAGGTTCAGGCCATTCATGATTGGATCCAGCCCACATCCGTGAAGAGCCTTCAGAAATTTTTGGGCTTTGCTAATTTTTATCGCCGTTTCATTGCCAACTTCTCCAGTGTGGTTAAACCCCTGACCGATTTGACGAAGAAAGGCGCTGATGTGACGAATTGGTCCTCTGCGGCCGTTCTGCCTTTCAGGAGCTTAAACGCCGATTTACTTCTGCCCCTGTGTTGCGTCAGCCGGATGTTTCTCTTCCTTTTCAGGTTGAGGTTGACGCTTCTGAGATTGGGGCAGGGGCCGTTTTGTCTCAGAGGAATTCTGATGGTTCCTTGATGAAACCGTGTGCCTTCTCTCGAAAGTTTTCGCCTGCGGAACGCAATTATGATGTCGGTAATCGTGAGTTGTTGGCTATGAAGTGGGCATTTGAGGAGTGGCGACATTGGCTTCTGTGTTGGCTGGCCATCCTGGGATTTTTGGTACCAGAGATTTGGTTAGGTCATTTTGGTGGCCTTCTTTGTCATGGGATGTGCGTTCCTTTGTGCAGTCCTGTGGGACTTGTGCGCGGGCCAAACCTTGCTGCTCACGCACCAGTGGGTTGCTTTTGCCTTTGCCGGTCCCTGAGAGGCCTTGGACGCATATTTCTATGGATTTTATTTCGGATCTTCCGGTTTCCCAGAGGATGTCGGTTATCTGGGTGGTTTGTGACCGGTTTTCTAAGATGGTTCATTTGGTACCTTTGCCTAAATTGCCTTCCTCTTCTGAGTTGGTTCCGTTGTTTTTTCAGCATGTGGTTCATTTGCATGGCATTCCGGAGAATATTGTGTCCGATAGAGGTTCCCAGTTTGTTTCCAGGTTTTGGCGGGCCTTTTGTGCTAAGCTGGGCATTGATTTGTCTTTTTCTTCCACATTTCATCCTCAGACAAATGGCCAAACTGAGCGAACTAACCAGACTTTGGAAACTTATTTGAGATGCTTTGTGCCTGCCGATCAGGATGATTGGGTGGCTTTCTTGCCATTGGCCGAGTTTGCCCTTAATAATCGGGTTAGTTTGCTACCTTGGTTTTACCTTTCTTTTGCAATTCTGGGTTTCATCCTCGTTTTTCTTCGGGGCAGGTTGAGCCTTCTGATTGTCCTGGGGTGGACTCTGTGGTTGACAGGTTGCAGCAAATTTGGGCTCATGTTGTGGACAATTTGGTGTTGTCTCAGGAGGAGGCTCAGCGTTTTGCTAACCGTCGGCGGCGTGTGGGTTCCCGGCTTCGGGTTGGGGATTTGGTCTTGTTGTCTTCCCGTCATGTTCCTATGAAGGTTTCTTCCCCTAAGTTCAAGCCTCGGTTTATTGGTCCTTATAGGATTTCTGAGATTATCAATCCAGTGTCTTTTCGTTTGGCCCTTCCAGCCTCTTTTTCCATCCACAATGTTTTTCATAGATCTTTGTTGCGGAAATATGTGGTACCCGTCGTTCCCTCTTTTGATCCTCCTGCCCCGGTGTTGATTGATGGGGAGTTGGAGTATGTTGTTGAGAAGATCTTGGATTCTCGTTTTTCAAGGCGGAGGCTTCAGTATCTTGTCAAGTGGAAGGGTTATGGCCAGGAGGATAATTCGTGGGTTGTTGCCTCTGATGTTCATGCTGACGATTTGGTTCGTGCCTTCCATTTGGCTCGTCCTGATCGGCCTGGGGGCTCTGGTGAGGGTTCGGTGACCGCTCCTCAAGGGGGGGTACTGTTGTGAATTCTGTTCTTGGGCTTCCTCCGGTGGTTATCAGTGGTAGCGCTGCTGTCTGTTCTTCACAGCAGTTATCAGCTGTGTCCACTCTGGACTGGGCTATTTAGTCTGGCTTCACCCTTTAGTAAGTGCCAGTTGTCCATTGTATCTGGAGGATTCACATCTCTTCATGGTCTCTCCTGCTTCCTGGTCTTTTCACCAAGATACGTCCTGCTTGTTTTGCAGCCCACATTTTGTGGGCCTTATTGTTCAGTGCATTTTATGTTTTTTCTTGTCCATCTTAATCTGTGTAAGGATTTATGCAGTTAAGCTGGAGTCTCTGGAGAGGCAGATATGCCCTCCATGTCTTTAGTTAGATGTGGAGTTTTTGTATTTTCTGTGGTGGATATTTCCTAGTATTTTAATACTAACCGCATAGTACTCTGTCCTATCTTTCCTATCTAGCTAGATTGGCCTCCTTTGCTAAATCCTGTTTTCAGCCTGTGTATGTTTATTCCTCTCCTCTCAGTCAATATTTGTGGGGGGCTGCCTATCCTTTGGGAATTGTCTCTGAGGCGAGATAGCTTTCCCTTTTCTTTCTATAGGGTTAATTAGTCCTCTGGCTGTGTCGAGGTGTCTAGGATCAGTAGGTACATCCCACGGCTACTTCTAGTTGCGGTGTTAAGTTCAGGGTCCGCGGTCAGTACAGATACCACCATCTCCAGAGCACGTCTCATGCTGCTCCTAGGCCACCAGTTCATAACAGCAATGAAACAAAGAGTGAAAAATGTAAAGGAGTCTGAATACTTTCTGTACCAACTGTATCTATTATTATCTATCATCTATTATCTATCTACATTACGCGTCTCGGAAAGTGGCGCTTTTTTGTTGTTGCAAACTTTGCATTTTTCTTTTGACCACTTAAATAAAACAGAACCTATACATGTTTGGTATCTGTGAACACGTAATGACCTGGAGAATCATAACGGCAGGTCAGTTTTAGCGTTTAGTGAGCATGGTAAAGAAAAAAAAAAAACGAAATTTGTGGAATTGCCTTTTTGCAGATTCACTGCCCTTCGATTTTTTTTTTCCTGTTTTCAATATACGATATGGTAAAATCAATGGTGAAGTTCAAAAGTACAACTCGTCCCGCAAAAAAAAACAAGCCCTCACGCGGCCATATTGACAGAAAAACATTAAAAAGTTATAGCTCTGGGAAGACGGGGAGCAAAAAACAGAAACTCAAAAACAGAAAATCCCACGGTCATTAAGAGCTTTTTGTTTTACTGCAAAAAAACTTGCACATTTTGCAAAATGTCGCAAAGTTTGGCAAAAATGTTCTGCTTTATATAAAATCAATTTTGGTGGAGGCTGCTGTACATTTCCACAAACATTTTAGTGACTTTTGAAAAAGTTTAAAATTAAAAAAAAAAAAAAATCGCATGAAAACTTCTGGAAAGTCTAAACCCTGCCTTAAAACAAAACAGACGTACACAAAACAGGGAGTTTAGGAAAGGTACAAATGAAAAGATGATCATGGTGCAAATGGAAAGCTGGCAAAATCTGCCCCAATCAATGGTGAATCGGCCCCTTCATCTCTAATGAGTAAGTCTGTTCTCCGCCGACATCTGCTTATGATCAGTCTGTCTCTGCCATCTCTAATCCATATTTTCCTTTACAGAAGTTCAGTTCTCACATGGCGCGGTCATTGGCCTGGTTATTCCCATCATTCTTGTTCTTGCTGCCATCGACTCTGCAATTTCTTCTACGTAGCAAGAAAGTGATCAGGCCACAAGCATGAAATGGTTTCACCAACAGCTGCAGTGTCTGACAGAACAGGCACAGATTGTGGGTAGAGTGCAAGAGACACCTTCTAGTGGGTAGAAAGACCCTGCGCTAAAGCTGTAATATAACTGATCCGTATGTGCACGATGCGCAGCGACCTTACAGAGGCCTGTAGTATGCCAGCATGCAAGGATGTGTGACAGAGTGGTGAGCGCAGTGCTCGTGCCAGGAGTCCGGTGATGCTACCGGCACATGTAAAACACATTCCCTAGTGGTGTGCAGCTTACTTCTGGTAGCGGTGAGCGCAGTGCATGTGCCAGGAGTCCGGTGATGCAACTATCTGGAGAAGTGGAGAGCACGGTTTGTGTGCTGAGCCTCCGATGGTGCTGAAGGATTACTGCGGAGGGTAGGACGGCGGAAGACCTGGGGAGCGTCCTACCGTGGTGTCAGGTTCCCTCCGTGCCCTCCGTTAGCCAATGCAGTAGACTGGCGGTGCGCTTCGGCCAAAAAGCGCAGAAGCGCAGTGGCGAGGTTGGAGGTGGTCATGGTCTGGGTGACGTCACCAGAACTGGGGGACGGGTGCATGAGAGGGCCAGTAAACCAACACGTTTCAAAGGACTCAGTCCTTCGTCAGTGCTGCTGACCCCACCTTAAACCTGGCCATATATATATATAGACGTGCGCCCCCCACTGTGTCCCACTGATGCCTATTGATGAAATGTGCACTTAGTTAAAGGAGGACAGGTGACCAATCTGCATATTCAATTATCTACTTTTCATACCGTTTCCCCGAAAATAAAACATCTCCCGAAAATAAGACCTAGCTGTGGTTTTGCAAAACTGCTAGATATAAGGCCTCCCCCGAAAGTAAGACCTAGCAAAATTGTTTTTTGGTAGCATGCCCGCTAGAACACCAGAGCATACAGCTGTGATTCTTTTTCGCCCGCCACCGTTGTCCCCTACCTTCACTGTCTGTTGCAGGACATGAAGACCGGTGCCCAACCCTGATGTTCCGTTCTGCGGCCATCACTTGTAAAGGTGCAGGCAATGCATCAAGAGGCCCGTCACCTGCCGCCTTCCCCGTTGTCAATTGTCAGCCTGTCGTTAACCCGTCTCCTGCTGCCATACCGTACTGTAGTCTCCAGGGCCGGACTGAGCATCGGGCACTTCTGGCAAATGCCAGAAGGGCCGGTGATTGTAGTGGGCCGCTCGATCTGTTCCTGCTTCCAGGGCACACCACGCAACTACGGGATCTCCCTCCTGCAATGATGCCACATGGATGTTCCCCTGTACTGTGAATGGAGAGCGGCCATCCCATCCCCATGCAGAGAAGCAGCACCGGCAGCCTCCGCCCGCAGAGCATGAGCACACCGTCAGGGAACCACGCACAGACAGCACAGAGTGATGACGCTGCGGTCACCCGACCACGAGGGGGCATGAGCGCTCATTATCCCCTGCAGCGCCGGACAAGTGTGTGAGGTGCCGTGCCGCAATAGTGATTGCAAGACCCCAACGACTCCCACACACATTAGGCCCCACACACAACAGATGGAAATTATTGGCAATTATCAAGACACCCTCAATAAAGGAGAGGTTCTGCAGGTGAGGACCACAGACCACATCTCGGTACCAATGCTTTCTGGCTGATGTTTTGGTCACTTTTGCATGTTGTTTGTGCTTTAACACTCGTGGTAGCATGAGACGGACTCTACAACCCACACAAGTGGCTCAGGTAGTGCAGCTCATCCAGGATGGCACATCAATGCGAGCAGAGGCAAGGTTTGCTGTGTCTGTCAGCTTACGGTCTAGAGGCTGGAGGTGCTACCAGGAGACAGGCCAGTACACCAGGAGACGTTGATGGGGCCATAGAAGGGCCCCAGCAGCAGGACCACTACCTCCACCTTTGTGCAAGGAGGAACAGGAGGAGCACTGCCAGAGGCCTGCAAAATGACCTCCGGCAGGCCACAAATGTGCATGTGTCTGCACAAATGGTTAGAAACTGACTTCATGAGGATGGTCTGAGTGCCCGACGTCCACAGATGGGGGTTGTGTTCACAGCCCAACACCGTGCAGGACTCTTGGCATTTGCCACAGAACACCAGGATTGGCAAATTCGCCACTGGTGACCCGTGCTCTTCACATATGAAAGCAGGTTCACACTGAGCACATGTGACAGACGTGACAGAGTCTGGAGACGTCGTGGAGAGC
Source organism: Ranitomeya variabilis (assembly GCF_051348905.1). Classification (NCBI taxonomy): domain Eukaryota; kingdom Metazoa; phylum Chordata; class Amphibia; order Anura; family Dendrobatidae; genus Ranitomeya; species Ranitomeya variabilis. The sequence goes on from NC_135237.1 coordinate 21,800,676, forward strand.
GATCTGCTGCCTGCAACATCCTCCAGGATGACCGGTTTGGCAGTGGGTCAGTAATGGTGTGGGGTGGCATTTCTTTGGAGGGCCGCACAGCCCTCCATTTGCTCGCCAGAGGTATCCTGACTGCCATTAGGTACCGAGATGAGATCCTCAGACCCCTTGTGAGTCCATATGCTGGTGTGGTTGGCCCTGGGTTCCTCCTAATACAGGACAATGCCAGACCTCATATGGCTGGAGTGTGTCAGCAGTTCCTGCAAGATGAAGGCATTGAAGCTATGGACTGGCCCACACGTTCCACAGACCTGAATCCGATCGAACACATCAGGGACATCATGTCTCGCTCCATCCACCAACATCATGTTGCACCAGACTGTCCAGGAGTTGGTGGGTGCTTTAGTTGAGGTCTTGGAGGAGATCCCTCAGGAGACCATCCGCCGCCTCATCAGGAGCATGCCCAGGTGTTGTACAGTAGGGAGGTCACACAGGCACGTGGAGGCCACACACTATACTGAGCATCTTTTCCTTGTCATGAGGCATTTTCACTGAAGTTGGATCAGACTGTAATTTGATTTTCCACTTTGATTTTGAGTATCATTCCAAATGAAGACCTCCATGGGATATTCATTTTGGTTTACATTGATAATTATGTTTTATTGTTCTGAACACATTCCACTATGGAATGAATAAAAATTTGCAACTGGAATATTTCATTCAGAGATATCTAGGATGTGGTATTTTAGTGGTCTCTTTATTTTTTTGAGCAGTGTGTATATATATATATATTGTGATGCAGTGACCAATGTTACAGCTAGGGGGCGCTGTGTGTGCTCCTTGGGATATGCATGGAGGCATAGCTGTTGTGATAATGGTGGTAAAACAGTGACTGGCAGTGTTGTGAATGGCCGATATGTGTCGCAGAGGGAGTCTGCGTGGTAAGTCTGATGTAATGTGGTTGTTCTGGAACTTGTCCCTCAAGAGTTTGTGTAGTGTTGTATAATAGTCAAGGGAGACTTACTAGGCTAGTTGTGTGAGATGGGCAGGACAAACTAGCCACACATCCACACTGGTGGGAGTGGTTAAGGGTATATAATGTGACCAGGGTGTGGGTCACATGTCCCTCTATGGTTCCAGTGTTTGGACCTGAGTGGTGAAGGTCCTGGAAGTATGTGTTGGATTTCCTGGGAGGAGGAATCCTGAAGAGCACAAGGTGGGACTTTGTTATTGGTGGCCCGGGTATTGGACATCCTGAATAGTACCCGGACTGGCCACCTGTGTGATCCTGTGTAACATGGGTGTTGGCAGGTCCTGGGAGTAGGACCAGATCCCTGAATAGCACGAGGTGAGGACCAGGATCTGCAGAGCCAGTGACAGCTACTGTGTGGGGAAGCTACAGTCCTTTGGTGGGTCTGGACTGACTAATGTGTGCCGGCCAGGCAAGTTGGTGATCCCTGTGAGGCAGCTTACCCGGAGGAGTGGACTGACAAGGAGTCAGCAGGTGGAGCAGGAGCTCCCGTCAGGTACTATATAGACTGTTTGCGCCTGTGATGTTCTATGAACTGTGTGGTCTCCCATGGAAACTGAACGGAGTGAGGTTCAGCATATTTACAGACCGCGACCCAGGGTCATATGCGCTGTATGTGACTTGGGACATTGGTGAACTGTTCGGCGTACGGACACCCATGGTAACTGGGCGAAGTGAGAGGTCCAGCATGTTTAGTGTCCGTGAGTCAAAGCCGTAAATGAAGTGTTTGAGATAAAGTTGCAAGTTAATATCACCAGTTGGTGCCTATTGTGTTCTATGGAATGTATATAACAAACTGTGCATAACCCGGTTTATGACATTTTAATAAACCGTATGGACTGTGTTTAAGCGAAAAATCGTGCCTGACTACGTTATCCCATGCCAAGCGAGTGTCCCCCAATACACTCAGTGAGAGCAATCCTACAATATATACATATGCCTGCCTTAACCTTTTTGGATAAGTATTTGCTAGGACTGGTATATACCTGTGAGGCGTCTGTTCTCTACCTCTTAACTGTGCTTTTTTTCTAATATATATATATATATATATATATATATATATATATATATATATATATAGTATATGTACTACCAACCAGTCAAAATGTGAAAAGAGCATGTATTGAATGTTGTTGCAAAATATTATTGGTGTATATCGCAGCAGTGAAGTAGTGGCTTACAAATGTATTAACCCCAACTCCTGGCATTTTTCGTGTTTTACTACCTCACAACCTGGAATTAAACAGTTTTTTTAAGGGTTTGCGTCAGTTCATGTAAAGAACATGCCGACAACTGTGAACATTTGATTTTTTTTTTTTATTGTGAAGCAAACAACAAATAGGACAAAATAACTGAAAACTTCAGTGTGCAAAGCTATTCACCCCCCTAAAGTCAGTACTTTCTAGAGCCTCCTTTTGCAGCAATTACAGCTGCAATTCCCTTTGGGCAAAACTTTATAACAGGGGTCTCAAACTCGTCTGGGTATATGGGCCGCACACAGAAAAACATTTAATTTCGGGAGCCGCATTATTTGCATGTCAAAATGACATTTTTAGTGATACCATTTTTTTCTCTATACACCTTTTCAACTGGTCCCTATCTTGTAGTAATGCCCCATGCCGGTCCCTATCTTGTAGTAATGCCCCATGCCGGTCCCTATCTTGTAGTAATGCCCCATGCTGGTCCCTATCTTGTAGTAATGCCCCATGCCGGTCCCTATCTTGTAGTAATGCCCCATGCCGGTCCCTATCTTGTAGTAATGCCCCATGCTGGTCCCTATCTTGTAGTAATGCCCCATGCTGGTCCCTATCTTGTAGTAATGCCCCATGCTGGTCCCTATCTTGTAGTAATGTGCCCCATGATCCTTCTCACCTCTCCTCTGTTCCCTCGATGTCCTTTCTGCTCCTGTGGCCCGCAGGCACATAGACCCCTTGATGATCGCAGCCCGCTCCAGCAGCCGCCGACATCCGCGCTGTAGTGCAGTGTATTGCCGCGCAGAAACCGGCTCTCCGCACAGCATTACCGGTGTCAGGCGCCGGCCTATCAGGGGCCCACAGCTGACATCTGCGTCCCGGCGCAGCGGCGTATGACGTCACTACCACGCGCAGATGTCAGCTGCTGGGCTCTGATAGGCCGACGGCTAACACTAGTATTTCTGTGCAGAGAGCCGGTCTCTGCGCAGCAATACACTACACTACAGCGTGGATGTCGGCGGCTGCTGGAGCGAGCGCGATCGTTACAGGGTCTATGTGCCGGCGGGCCGCATGAAGCAGCCGGAGGGGCCGTGTGTTTGAGACCCCCTGCTCTATAAGCTTTCCACATCTTGCCACTGGGATTTCTGGCCATTCCTCAATGCAAAACTTCTCCAGTTTATTCAAGTTAGATGGATTCCTTTAGTGAACAACAATCTTCAGGTCTGACTATAGATTCTCAGCTGGATTAAGGTCCGGGCTGTGAATAGACCACTCCAAAACTATTACATGTTTCCCCTTAAACCACTGGAGTGTTGCCTTAGCAGTATGCTTTGGGTCACTGTCTTCTTGGAAGGTGAACCTCCGTCCCAATCTCAAATCACTGATAGACTGAAACAGACACTAAGGCCGGTTTCACAAGTCTGTTTTTTTCCGGTACCGGAGTCCAGGTGTTTAATACTTGCGGCAACCGTGTCCACACGGATGGGTGCCAGGGAAGAAGCGTTGCAGTAAGCCCCAGGCGCCTGGTGCTGAAGACGGCTCTCATCATCCCCCTGCTCTGTTGGTGATCAGCGTGAGCAGGGGAGAATGATGAGAGTTAGGCCGGGGTCACACATGCGTGTTTTACGGACGTAAGAGCGCAGAAACTACGTCCGTAAAACTCCCATAACATACGGCACAATGATTCTCAATGGGTCTAGTCCTATCAGGCGTATATTACGGATCCGTAATATACGGCGTTGTACGGGCGTAGAAAATCGCAGCATGCTGCGTTTGTCAGCGTATTGCGCAAAAAAATCGCCAATGAAAGTCTATGGGGGCGAGAAAAATACAGATTCCACACGGACCAGCAGTGTGACTTGCGAGAAATACGCAGCGGTGTTAGTGAAAAGTCGGTAATTCAATTGCCGGCTTCTCATTTCTCCTGCACAAACCCGACAGGATATGAGACATGATTACATACAGTAAACCATCTCATATCCCCTTTTTTTTTGCATATTCCACACTACTAATGTTAGTAGTGTGTATGTGCAAAATTTCAGCGCTGTAGCTGCTAAAATAAAGGGTTAAATGGCGGAAAAAATTGGCGTGGGCTCCCGCGCAATTTTCTCCGCCAGAATGGTAAAACCAGTGACTGACGGCAGATATTCATAGCCTAGAGAGGGTCCATGGTTATTGGCCCCCCCGTGGCTAAAAACATCTGCCCCCAGCCACCCCAGAAAAGGCACATCTGGAAGATGCGCCTATTCTGGCACTTGGCCACTCTCTTCCCACTCCCTGTAGCGGTGGGATATGGGGTAATGAAGGGTTAATGCCACCTTGCTATTGGAAGGTGACATTAAGCCAGATTAATAATGGAGAGGCGTCAATTATGACACCTATCCATTATTAATCCAATTGTTTGAAAGGGTTAAAAAACACACACACACATGATTTAAAAGTATTTTAATGAAATAAACACAGCGGTTGTTTTAATAATTTATTGCTCTCTCAATCCATTTTCAGACTCTCGCTTGGCAAAACAATAAATGCACAAGATACATACCTTCTGATGTCCTATCACGTCCCACGAGGTAATCCATCTGAAGGGGTTAACTAATATTACAGGCACGAGCTGCGATAAACCACTCGCTCGTGCCTGTAATCCCCGGGTGCTGAAAGGAAAGCAGAGTGATCTGTACTTACATTGAGTCGCGGTGATGCGCCCCTGCTGGATGTTCTCATGAACTGCAGCCTGGGAACTTTTTCCCACGCTCCAGGTCATATGAGGACATCCACCAGGGGGCGCATCACCGCGACTGAAGGAAATGTAGGTCAATGACCTACATTTCATTCATTCGCCGGGGAATTACAAGCACGAGCACACAGCTGCATTAGCAGGGCTCCTGCCTGTAAAATATTTTAACCCCTTCAGATGGATTACCTCGTGGGACGTGACGGTTCAGCTGAGGGTATGTATCTTGTGGGTTTATTGTTTTGCCAAGCGAGGGCCTGCAAATGGATTGAGAGAGCAATAAATTATTAAAACAACCGCTGTGTTTATTTCATTAAAATACTTATAAATCATGTGTGTGTGTGTTTTTTAACCCTTTCCTACAATTGGATTAATAATGGATAGGTGACATAATTGACGCCTCTCCATTATTAATCTGGCTTAATGTCACCTTACAATAGCAAGGTGGCATTAACCCTTCATTACCCCATATCCCACCGCTACAGGGAGTGGGAAGAGAGTGGCCAAGTGCCAGAATAGGCGCATCTTCCAGATGTGCCTTTTCTGGGGTGGCTGGGGGCAGATGTTTTTAGCCACGGGGGGGGGGGGGGGGCAATAACCATGGACCCTCTCCTGGCTATTAATATCTGCCCTCAGTCACTGGCTTTACCATTCTGGCGGAGAAAATTGCGCGGGAGCCCACGCCAATTTTTTCAGCCATTTAACCCTTTATTTTAGCAGCTACAGCGCTGAAATTTTGCACATACACACTACTAACATTAGTAGTGTGGAATATGCAAAAAAAAAGGGGATATGAGATGGTTTACTGTATGTAATCATGTCTCATATCCTGTCGGGTTTGTGCAGGAGAAATGAAAAGCCGGCAATTGAATTACCGGCTGTTCACAGATATCGCGCTGAATGAAATCTAAATACAGAATACATATATATGTGTCTCAATGACATATATATGTATATATATATATATATATATATATATACTGTATATATGTTTTCCCGAACATTTGAGCACATAAATCCATTAGATGTCGGTTTTGCAAGCCTGCGCGAAAATCTCGCAGTACGGATGCCATACGGATTACATACGGAGGATGCCATGCGCAAAATACGCTGACACACCCTGACTACGGATCAATATTTTGGGAACATTTCTCCGTATTACGGCCGTAGTACGGACGTATAATACGTGGCGTATTGTCTTACGCCAAGTGTGACCCCAGCCTTATAGTCCAGGGATAACAATGACAGCGGGCAGACTCTTACTCCCATGAGGCTGCACCTGTTGCCGCTAATAACAGTGACAGCAGGAGCGGATGATGGGAGTATTCATCAGCCGACTCCTGTGCTGTAAATACATTTAAAAAAACGGCGTGGGTTCCCCTGTATTTCCTATAATCAGTCAGGCAAAGCTCACAGCTGGGGGCTGGTTATCTAGAATAGAGGGGGCCCCATGCTTTTTTAAATGAATAATCAAAAAACGGTGTGGGGTCTGCCCCCATTTTTAACAACCTGCCTTGCTGACAGCTGGGAGCTGGTGTTCTCAGGCTGGCAAGGGGCCATTCATGTACACCCCCCAGTCTCCAAATAGCAGCCCGCTGTTGCCCAGAAAATGCATCTCTATTAGAGGCGCCGATTCTGGTGCTTTGCCCGGCTCTTTCCACTTACTCTGTAGCGGTGGCAAGTGAGGTTCATACGTGTGGGGTTGATGTCACCTTTGTATTGTTAGGTGACATCAAGCCTATAGATTACTAATGGAGAGCCGTCTATAAGACACCTAGCAATTACTAATCCTGTAGTTATATGGTAAATAAAGACACTTTCTTTTTATTCAATAGGATTAGGTGAGTAGAACTGTGTTTGTTATTTTTAAATAACAATGGAAAAGTGTGTTTTGTTTTATTTCTAATAAAAGACTTTATTCTTGCTGTGTCTTTATTTACCACGTGAAAACGGTCACCCCACGTACCGCAGACAAGGATGTGTGAAAGTGTAATAACGTGCAGGTACTGAGTATGTCACCACGGAACAGGCAGGCCAACAGTTGAGGGGTTTAATAACAGGAATTAGGTTCTCCTCGCAGGGAGGAAGCAATGGAAAATAACTAGCAATAAAACAATGCAAGAATACGGGAGTTAAACAATAAAACAGAATTAAGCAGGATTTCTTGAGAAAAGAACACTTATCAGTCTCATGAGGACTTGCTTGGAGGGTCGTCTTCTCCAACGTAGGCGCCGAGAATCAGTGGCACTTGTCGTCCCTCTGTGGTCCGTGAGCAGAGTAGTCTATGAGAGCCTGCTGCCTGGGGTTTCGGGAGTTAATGTGGTATGCACAGGCTCTGAGTCTTTAACTTTTATAGCACAGCCAGAAAATCAGGGCTCCGCACGGTTGTCTCTGTACCAGGAAAACAAGGGACTCTGCACTGTTAAGTCTCTGTACCAGGAAAACAGGGGCTCTGCACTGTTAAGTCTCTGTACCAGGAGTCAGGGGCCAGGGTGTAGTAGTCTCTCAACGGGTCTCAAAGCGCCCCCCTAAAGTCACAGCAGAGTCCGCTTTAAGTACTCACTGGATGCAGTCTTTCTGGGCAGTCTCTACAAGATGCAGTCTTTCTGGGCAGTCTCTACAAGATGCAGTCTTTCTGGGCAGTCTCTTTCTCTCTCTCTTCTGGAGCGCAGCTGCACCCGGCTCTGCACGCTGCTCTGCACGCTGCTCTCTCTCCTGCATGCGTCCCTTTCCCGCTCTCTGGCTGCTTCCCTCGTGTCCCAGTCTACAAGTCTCTCCCCTAGGGAACCTGCGGCACAGCTCAAAGGTTCCGGGCACAGAGCCGAGAAGGTAACCGCCCCCAGACTCTTCTGGTGCTTTTAACTCCTTACATTCCCCCGCTCTTTCTGCTCGCCATTCCACGGGCGAGATCTTCAGGAGCTCCTGTTGGCAATCTTCTAGTCCTTGCACAATCTGCTGCCAGATGAACTCATCCTGATTGTAGCGAACAGGGGGTACACCAGCCGTTGAACGTTCAGAGCGTCTAAAACCAACAGGGGCGGTGGTGTCAGCTGCTGTGGGAGGAGTCGAGGCTTCCTCCGATACGTTGGTAGAATCTGGCACCAGCCCTGTTCCTGGGTTCACTGGAGGAGATTCGAAGTCTTCCTCATCTTCCACATCTACATTGATCACTGGCGCAGCCGGTGGGGGTGCTGGAGCCAATTGGACTGATTCAGGATCTCGAGACAAACATGGACGCAACATATTCCTGTGCAGCGTGCGGGTGGGAGTCCCTTCTTCCGTTTTGGGCTGGACCTCATAAACGGGACCCCCGTTGCCGAGCCGCCGCTTCACTCGGTACGGCCTTTTCTCCCATCGGTACTCCAGTTTGTTGTGTGGGCGCTTTTCCCTCACTAAGACTCGGTCTCCAGGCCACAGGGCTGTCCCCTTCCAATTCTTGTAGCCGGTCCTGCACTAGACGTTGAATTGTCCGCAGCCGACGACGATGTTCTTGAACCCAGGAGTACACCCCCGTCCGTGGGTAGTCCTCCTCGGGTTCCAGCACCAGCTCTGCCAGTCCCTTCCCGGGTCGGCCAAAGAACAGAGAGTAGGGGGTGAATCCGGTAGTGCTGTGTTTACGATTGTTATATGCCCACACCAATTCAGGGACGGACTCAGTCCACTTCGCCTTCTGGTCCTCCTCCAGAGTCCTCAGCATTTGAATCAGAGTGCGGTTAAATCTTTCACAAGCCCCATTCCCCTGTGGATGATAAGGGGTGGTCCGGGACTTATCTATTTTGTACAGCTGGTGCAGCTCCTCCATCACTCTTCCGAGGAAGCAGGCCCCTTGATCAGAATGGATGCGCTTGGGACACCCGTACACCTGAATGAAGTGTTTGCAGATTGCGTGAGCCGCAGACTCGGCAGTTTGGTCCCGCGTGGGCGTCACTACGGCAAATTTAGTAAAGTGGTCTATCATCACTAAACAATGCTCATAACCTTGATGTGCTGGTCCAATTGTCAAGTAATCTATTGCCAGTAGGTCCATGGGGCCAGAAGACCTCACCGTCTCTGTGGGAGCTCTTTGTTCTGGTGGTTTGACCAGCTCACAACTTCTGCATTGCCGACATACTTTATCCACAGTGTTCCTTAAGTGGGGGTGATAAAATAGGCGCTGTAACCACTGGAAAGTCTTTTCTGGCCCAAAGTGTGCTCCTTTCTCATGTGCTTCCTTAGCCACCTGGTCTATCATGGACGAGGGAATCACTGTCTGCCATACAAGACTGAGTTCTGTTTGCAGGAATACCTTCCGGTACAGGATACCATCCCGCAACTCGAGCCTCTCCCACTGGCGTAGCATCTTCAGTACTTCAGGTGACATGGACCCCCTCTCACGTCGATTGGGCATTTGTTCAGACACGACCCACCTTCTCAACTGAGCTAGCTCCGGATCCTCCTGTTGTACTCGGACCCACTCATCGCGGGGCTGCTCCAGCAAATTCACACAGGCCTCTTCCTGTTCAATTTCCCGCGCCGCTGCCACTGTCCTGGCAGTCTTTACAAAACCTGGAACCTCTACATCTTCCAGTTCTTCATCCTGGCTGGGTGCTGGTTTGCGATAGTTTACTCGAGAGAGGGCATCCGCATGTACATTCTCAGCTCCTCTTTTATACGAAATTGTGTATCGGAACTTGGCCATTCGGGCTACCCAACGTTGTTCTAGGGCGCCTAACTTGGCATTCTCGAGATGGGCCAACGGATTGTTATCGGTGCGTACATGAACTTCTGAGCCAGCCAGATATTCAGCGAACTTCTCAGTCATTGCCCACACCAGCGCCAACAACTCCAGCTTGAATGAACTGTAATTTTCTGGATTCCTTTCTGAGTCATGCAGAGACCGACTGGCGTATGCGATGACGCGCTCTTTCCCGTCCTGCATCTGTGACAGTACAGCCCCGAGGCCCTGCAGGCTCCCGTCAGTGTACAAGATGAACGGTTGTGTGAAGTCAGCGTAGGCCAGCACGGGGGCCTCCGTCAATGCCTTCTTCAAAGCCAAGAATGCCTCCTCCTGATGCTTCCCCCACTGTATGTTCCTGTTTTTGGCGCAAGAGGGCACTCCCCTCAACAACTCCTGGAGTGGATTAGCAAGGCGGGTAAAGTCTTTTACAAAGCGTCTGAAGTATCCCGTGAGTCCCAGGAATGCACGCACATCTTTCACCGTTTTTGGAGTTGGCCACTCTTGTACCGCAGCGATCTTCTCCTGGGAAGGCCTCACCCCTTCAGCGGAGACAACATGTCCCAAGTATTCAATCTCGGTACGGAAGAGGTGACATTTCTGGGGTTTCACTTTCAAGCCATACTTCTGTAGCCGGCTCAGAACTTGCTCTAATCTCTGCAGATGCTCCTCAAAGGTGGGGGCAAAGACGATGATGTCATCCAAGTAGATCAAAGTGGCTTCAAAGTTCAGGTCTCCCAGACATCTCTCCATGAGTCGCTGAAATGTTCCTGGGGCGTTTGCTAGGCCGAAGGGCATCCGGTCAAACTCATACAGTCCCATCGAAAGGATGAAGGCCGTCTTGGCTCGGTCTTGCTCAGACATGGGAACCTGCCAGTAGCCGCTGGCCAAGTCTAACGTGGAGAAATATCTGGCATTCCCTAGTGCCGTCAGGGACTCCTCTATCCTGGGCAGTGGGTACGAGTCCCGCACTGTGCAAGCATTGAGCCACCGATAGTCCACACAGAACCGCAAGGACCCGTCTTTCTTTCTCACCAAGACGATAGGGGCAGCCCACAGGCTCTGACTCTCACGTATAACTCCCTTCTTCAGCATGTGTGACAGCATTCCCTTCACCTCCTGGTACATCTGTGGAGGTATTTGGCGGTACCGTTCCCGGATTGGCGCCGCATCCCCGGTGGGTATCTCGTGGGTAATGGCCGTGGTACGTCCAAAGTCATCTTCATCTTTGGCGAATGCATCCTGAAATTTCCCCAATACAGCTTCTACCTGAGGTACCTGCTGCGGAGTAAGTTCCGAGAGCTCCGCCCTCATGCGTTCCAGTATCTGGCGCCCTTCTTACATTAACCTGGGGTCCGGAGCTGCCTCCGCCTTGACGGTCACCAGCCACGGATCTTCTGGCCTTGCTGTCAGCTGTACCGCCTCAGTGGGGACCAATTCGTCTGGAAGGCCCAGGACTTGAGCGACTTTGCTTCTAGGGGGCAAAGTTATATCTGTCTCCCCCAAATTGATGCAGCGCACAAGGACAGTTCCATCCCGCACGGTAGCCAGGGACCGTGCGACCAATATTCCTGACGGCAGCTGGTCGGCTCTGCTGGGCTCAATTTGGACTTCGACTCCCTCCAGCGGGATGCCAGCTCGTACAGGCAGGGGAAGCACTGTCTGCCCAGGGGGCAACACTCGATGGACTGAGGTGGGGACGACGACTTTGCCGAGTTCCTTTCCGTCGCTGTATGCTTTCCGGACCTGGGCGGTCCGTATCAGTTGTTGGAAGACCCTTCTCTGGGGAGTTTGGTCGCTCCATTGTTGTAGGAACTGTTCCGGGGACTCGTTGAAAACGAGGCTTCCGAGGTCTTTTAACACATTCATGCCCAGGGTCACGGTATGGTCTTTAGCTACCTCTCCATCCACAAATACCACTCCTCTCCTCCCGAGGTCTTTTCCGCAGACCTCTATGTTCATCCATACCACCCCTGCGACCGGGATGGGCAAGTGATTGGCCGCCATAAGTTTGATCACAGGACCCCATTCGGGCCGTAGCGCCTCTGTGAAGTGATGGCGGAAATATCTCTCAGGCATGGTGGTCACTTGTGAGCCGGTGTCTATCAAGCATCGCACTGCTCTTCCATTGATTTCTGCCCAGGCCAGAGGGCACGTGGAAACAAGGCTGTGGGGACTTTTACTCCTCCTCCTCTGTTCTTCACGCTCTGAGCGGCGCCCCTCAAGCCCAGAGCCACCTAGTTTAAAGGAGGATGCGGGGATGGTCGGCTTCGCCGGGGACACCATCGAGCAATGTGGCCGGACTCTCCACAAGTGTAGCATGTAAGAGGGCTTCTCCTCCTGGTAGTTTCACCCTCCCTTCGGGGGGCAGCTTCTCTGTCTCGCACCAGAGGGCCGGGCCCCTCTGCCAGAGTTCTTCTGGAGGCCGCCATTTCTTCACGGACCTGTCTAATCTCCATTCTCAGGTCCTCCACCCACTTAGGAATATTGCCTGCGGTGGTGGTTACCTCCCCGCTCTGCACCCTTCCTACCAGCCCCGCTCGCATGCGCTCTCGCAGTGCCTGTTTCATCATTGCGTCACGCAGTCCTGTCACTAGCTGATCTCTGAGCACCACATCAACTGACCCTACCCCTACACCGTCCTTTCGTCTGATAGCAGTGTGAAGCTCTTGTAGGGCGTTCATGAATTGGGTCACGGTGTCCCCCTCCCGTTGTACCCGGTGAAACAGTCGCATGCGAAGTTCCCCTACGTCAGTGGGGTCCCCATGCGTTTCCTCAAGTATGCGCAGCACTTTGTCCAGGGTATCTCTCTCCCGGGGGGACCTATGCATGACAGAATCCCGCGCCTCCCCCTCCAGAGCCATCAATGCAATTTCTGCCTCCAGGGCTGGTGTCATGGGGTGCATCCGCATCATTCCCCGGATACGCTCTGTCCAACTCCACAACATTACATTGTTCCCAGTGAACCTTGGCAAATTATTCAACATGGCTCCCAGGGAAATGCTAGACCTGGGAACTTCCCCCGCTGCTTGGTCTGCCATGTCCGCGCTACCGTGTGACATCCTGCCGACTACGCCAAATGTAATAACGTGCAGGTACTGAGTATGTCGCCACGGAACAGGCAGACCAACAGTTGAGGGGTTTAATAACAGGAATTAGGTTCTCCTCGCAGGGAGGAAGCAATGGAAAATAACTAGCAATAAAACAATGCAAGAATACGGGAGTTAAACAATAAAACAGAATTAAGCAGGATTTCTTGAGAAAAGAACACTTATCAGTCTCATGAGGACTTGCTTGGAGGGTCGTCTTCTCCAACGTAGGCGCCGAGAATCAGTGGCACTTGTCGTCCCTCTGTGGTCCGTGAGCAGAGTAGTCTCTGAGAGCCTGCTGCCTGGGGTTTCGGGAGTTAATGTGGTATGCACAGGCTCTGAGTCTAACTTTTATAGCACAGCCAGAAAATCAGGGCTCCGCACGGTTGTCTCTGTACCAGGAAAACAAGGTGCTCTGCACTGTTAAGTCTCTGTACCAGGAAAACAGGGGCTCTGCACTGTTAAGTCTCTGTACCAGGAAAACAGGGGCTCTGCACTGTTAAGTCTCTGTACCAGGAAAACAGGGGCTCTGCACTGTTATGTCTCTGTACCAGGAAAACAGGGGCTCTGCACTGTTAAGTCTCTGTACCAGGAGTCAGGGGCCAGGGTGTAGTAGTCTCTCAACGGGTCTCAAAGCGCCCCCCTAAAGTCACAGCAGAGTCCGCTTTAAGTACTCACTGGATGCAGTCTTTCTGGGCAGTCTCTACAAGATGCAGTCTTTCTGGGCAGTCTCTACAAGATGCAGTCTTTCTGGGCAGTCTCTATAAGATGCAGTCTTTCTGGGCAGTCTCTTTCTCTCTCTCTTCTGGAGCGCAGCTGCACCCGGCTCTGCACGCTGCTCTGCAAGCTGCTCTCTCTCCTGCATGCGTCCCTTTCCCGCTCTCTGGCTGCTTCCCTCGTGTCCCAGTCTACAAGTCTCTCCCCTAGGGAACCTGCGGCACAGCTCAAAGGTTCCGGGCACAGAGCCGAGAAGGTAACCGCCCCCAGACTCTTCTGGTGCTTTTAACTCCTTACAAAAGAGCCCTTAGACTGCACACAGGTGGACTTCATTCAATAAGCATGTGACTTTTGAAGGTAATTGTTTGCACCGAATTTTTAGGGGCTTCATCACAGAGGGGGTGAAGACATATGCACATGACAATTGTAGGTTATTTGATCCCATAAATTTCATTTAGGCCTATATTTCTCTCACTTCACTTCACCAACTTAGACTATTTAGTGCTGATGCATCACACACCAATCAGATTACAAAAATATTTAAACAAAAGTTGTAATGCAACAAAATAGGGGGTGTATACTTTTGCAAGCCACTATATAGCAGCTGTATAAGTAGCTCACAGTGTTTGATTTTGGTCAGACACTATATACACACACTATTAAATACACGCTATTTGTTAGGGCTGACCCACACGTCCAGATAATTCCGGTACCGGAATAAATCGGTACCGGAGTTATCCGTGTCCGTGTGCCTGGGAACTCACGGAGGCCATACCTGCGGCACACGTGTGCCGCCCGTATGGCGAGTGGGTACCACACGGAGCGTGTGGTACCCACTCTGCATGGTGCTGAAGCTGCGATTCATATCATCCCTGCAGCAACGTTTGCTGCAGGGAAAATATGAAGAATAGTGTTTAAAATAAAGATCCATGTGTCCGCCGCCCCCCCACCCCCTGTGCGCCCCCCCGCTGGTCAGAAAATACTCACCCGGATCCCCCGTCGGCAGTCGCTCCTTCCTGGTCTGGCCGCGGCTTACTGTATGCGGTCACGTGGGGCCGCTCATTTACACTCATGAATAGGCGGCTCCGCCCCTATTGGAGGTGGAGCCACATATTCATGAGTGTAATCGGCCGCATACAGTAGGAGGCGCGGCCAGACCAGGAAGGAGCGACTGCCGACGGGGGACCCGGATAAGTATTTTCTGACCAGCGGGGGGGGGGCGCACAGGGGGTGGGAGGGCGGCGGACACATGGATCTTTATTTTAAACACTATCATTCATATTTTCTCTGTAGCAAACGGTGCTACAGGGAAGATATGAATGGCGGCTTCAGCACCATGTGGGGGGGACAGCGCTTACTGTAGCGCTGTCTCCGGCACGCCACACGGACCCCAGACGGAGAATGTCCGTGTGAGGTGCGTGTTTTACACGGACCCATTGACTCTATTGGGTCCGTGTAATCCGTGCGCTCCCACGAACACTGACATGTCTCCGTGTTTGGCACACGGAGACACGGTCCGCACACGGTCCGCACAAAATCAATGACATCTGAACAGATGCATTGATTTTTATGGGTCTACGTGTGTCAGTGTCTCCGGTACGGGAGGAAACTGTCACCTCACGTACCGGAGCCACTGACGTGTGAAACCGGCCTTACAGTGTAAGGGAAGGTGCACACAACATTTTTGCTGTGAATAGCTGAGAATCTTACTGTCGCAGCAAAGTGAATGACATTTCTGAGATCTTGTGCACACTTTGCTTATTTTTTTCCTTCAAGACAAAAAGTCCTTACAACTAAATTATTGGCCCATCAATACGGGCATCACTTCAGATACATGAAACCCTACCATATTTTTTTTGCACATCCATTCAAATATATTTCATAAGGGGCAAAAAATATATAAAAAATTGAAGTGACAACACAAAATGAATTATCATAAATACAATTTTCTATTAATTCATACAACAAACAGTACGATATTAAAATTCAGAGGCAAGGTACTGGAAAAACAGAGGTTACTCTATATACTGACCATCCCATTACATAGATAGTAATTACATACAAAGTCTTTTAATATATATATGTTCAACTGTCCATCTGGTGTACATACAAAAATAAAGTAATAAAGTGTCTAGTGCCATAATTTGTAGGTATAAGAATACCTTAAAGGGAAGGTGCCACCAGTTTTCTTGTAGTTTGTTTTTTTGTGAAATTAAGCTTAAAATAGTAAATAAAATGTACTAATGCAATGTTTGCACTGTTTGCAAACATTTCTATATGAAAAATATTATATATTTTCTTACAAATATATATATTGACCACTAGGGGGAGCATTTTCCGTTTTAGACCTCAAGCAGCTATAGTGAGACTTAGGCCGGGGACACACTTAATGTATAAAAAAACGGTCCGTTTTTCACGGCCGAGAATCGCACAAATGTTTCAAAAACAGTGATCCGTGTGCAGTGCGAGGATGCGATTTCCTTGCATCAAATGATCCGTATGGCATCCGTATGGCATCCGTACTGCGAGATTTTCGCGCAGGCTTGCAAAACCGACATCTAATGGATTTATGTGCTCAAATGTTCGGGAAAACATATATACAGTATATATATATATGTCATTGAGACATATATATATATTCTGTATTTATATTTCATTCAGCGCGATATCTGTGAACAGCCGGTAATTCAATTGCCGGCTTTGCATTTCTCCTTCACAAACCCGACAGGATATGAGACATGATTACATACAGTAAACCATCTCATATCCCTTTTTTTTTGCATATTCCACACTACTAATGTTAGTAGTGTGTATGTGCAAAATTTGGCCGCTGTAGCTGCTAAAATAAAGGGTTAAATTGCGGAAAAAATTGGCGTGGGCTCCCGCGCAATTTTCTCCGCCAGAGTGGTAAAGCCAGTGACTGAGGGCAGATATTAATAGCCAGGAGAGGGTCCATGGTTATTGGCCCCCCCGTGGCTAAAAACATCTGCCCCAGCCACCCCAGAAGAGGCTCATCTGGAAGATGCACCTATTCTGGCACTTGGCCACTCTCTTCCCACTCCCTGTAGCGGTGGGCTATGGGGTAATGAAGGGTTAATGCCACCTTGCCATTGTAAGGTGACATTAAGCCAGATTAATAATGGAGAGGCGTCAATTATGTCACCTATCCATTATTAATCCAATTGTTTGAAAGGGTTAAAAAACACACACACACATGATTTATAAGTATTTTAATGAAATAAACACACAGGTTGTTTTAATAATTTATTGCTCTCTCAATCCATTTCCAGGCCCTCGCTTGGCAAAATAATAAACGCACAAGATACATACCCTCAGCTGAACCGTCACGTCCCACGAAGTAATCCATCTGAAGGGGTTAATTATTTTATAGGCAGGAGCCCTGCTAATGCAGCGGTGTGCTCGTGCTTGTAATTCCCCGGCAAATGAATGAAATGTAGGTCATTGACCTATATTTCCTTCAGTCGCGGTGATGCGCCCCCTGGTGGATGTCCTCATATGACCTGGAGCGTGGGAAAAAGTTCCCAGGCTGCAGTTCATGAGAACATCCAGCAGGGGCGCATCACCGCGACTGAATGTAAGTATAGATCACTCTGCTTTCCTTTCAGCACCCGGGGATTACAGGCACGAGCGAGTGGTTTATCGCAGCTCGTGCCTGCAATATTAGTTAACCCCTTCAGATGGATTACCTCGTGGGACGTGATAGGACATCAGAAGGTATGTATCTTGTGCGTTTATTATTTTGCCAAGCGAGGGTCTGAAAATGGATTGAGAGAGCAATAAATTATTAAAACAACCGCTGTGTTTATTTCATTAAAATACTTTTTAATCATGTGTGTGTGTGTTTTTTAACCCTTTCAAACAATTGGATTAATAATGGATAGGTGACATAATTGACGCCTCTCCATTATTAATCTGGCTTAATGTCACCTTACTATAGCAAGGTGGCATTAACCCATCATTACCCCATATCCCACTGCTACACGGGAGTGGGAAGAGAGTGGCCAAGTGCCAGAATAGGCGCATCTTCCAGATGTGCCTTTTCTGGGGTGGCTGGGGGCAGATGTTTTTAGCCACGGGGGGGCAATAACCATGGGCCCTCTTCTGGCTATTAATATCTGCCCTCAGTCACTGGCTTTACCACTCTGGCGGAGAAAATTGCGCGGGAGCCCACTCCAATTTTTTCCGCAATTTAACCCTTTATTTTAGCAGCTACAGCGGCCAAATTTTGCACATACACACTACTAACATTAGTAGTGTGGAATATGCAAAAAAAAAGGGGATATGAGATGGTTTACTATATGTAATCATGTCTCATATCCTGTCGGGTTTGTGAAGGCGAATTGCAAAGCCGGCAATTGAATTACCGGCTTTTCTATAGAACACCGCTGCGTATTTCTCGCAATGCACACGCATGGTCCGTGTGTAATCCGATTAATTCTCGCCCCCATAGACTTGCATTGGCGAGTCTCGGCTGAGATACGCTGACAATCGCAGCCTGCTGCGAGTTCCCTCGGATCCGAAATACGGTGGAGAAAATATCGGATGATGGGAGCTGAACCATAGATTAACATTGGGCCGAGTGCTATGCGATTTTTTATCGCATAGTACTCGTCCGTATTACGGTCTAGTGTGACCCCGGCCTTACCAGCTTTACTGTTAGCTGGAAAATCTGGGCAGTAACTGCTGACATCAGCATTTCCCTCCCCTTTTGGGTGGTCTAATATCCCTGGGGCAGAATGAAGAGCAGCATCACAGGGCAGAGCCATTTTGTGTGTGACTGCCCTGTGATCTGCTATCACCAGCAGTTTATAGTTTATGTGGTGTGTATGTATGGAGCAGCATTGTCTGTGCAGAGCTGTCTGTGACTCATCCCTCAGTAAGATAAGAAGGAGCTCCAGGTCTGCAGTGAATGGCCAGGCATTGTGGAGGGAGGGGAGAGATACATTGTATCAGGTGTCGCCTCTCTCTGCAGGCTGGGAATGCAGCTTAATGGAGTGAATGGAGCTCCTGTGATAGAGAGTAAGTGGAGCTGGGCAGAGAGCACTGGGCTATAATAAAATGGCAGCTAGTCACACCTACAGCAGTGAGTTGTGCAGCCCACAGAGGCGTGCCCAGCTCACTGCTAACACCTCTCCAATGTTAAAGATAGGGTCAGCGCCGGTCTATTAGCTCCTATGTCCATGGGGTGCTGTAAAATGACACTGCTAGTGTCGTGAACTGCTGTGAAACCAAGATGTCAGCCCCCAGTTCCTTCTTTAAACACATATAACACACGAAATCTGTTTCACATGCATTTAAAACTTGGTTATAGCAGCATGTTATGCTACATTACAGTGATTTATTAATGATCTACAAACGCGGTACCTTACCTTTAACTATGTATGAGCACTAGATGGCGCTGTTGTTGTATTGTTACAAATTGCTATATAAACATTTTATTACAATGAAACCTTACGGAAATGCTCATAGTTATTGTTGGGTATTGCTGGTGTTGACTTATATAGGTATACTTTGTATTAAGACTATCACAAACAAATATATCATAAGTCCACCATTAATGTAAACATCTCATCAAGAGAGTGTATTCTAAATATGGATTCCGTAAAGATCATAAGGGTAAAAACACATACAAGTATCAAAAATCAATAGAAAGTATGCTTTACCGTATATATCACTGTAACCTAGGTGGGATATAGAGAACACCAGCAATACCTAACAATAACGATCAGCATTTCCGTAAGGTTTCATTGTAATAAAAGGTTTATATAGCAATTTGTAACAATACAACAACAGCGCCATCTAGTGCTCATACATAGTTAAGGTATTCTTATACCTACAAATTATGGCACTAGACACTTTATTACTTTATTTTTGTATGTACACCAGATGGACAGTTGAACATATATTATATATATATTAAAAGACTTTGTATGTAATTACTATCTATGTAATGGGATGGTCAGTATATAGAGTAACCTCTGTTTTTCCAGTACCTTGCCTCTGAATTTTAATATCGTACTGTTTGTTGTATGAACTAATAAAAAATTGTATTTATGATAATTCATTTTGTGTTGTCACTTCATTTTTTTATATATTTTTTTGCCCCTTATGAAATATATTTGAAGAGATGTGCAAAAAAATATATGGTATGGTAAATTTTTTTCCTTGCAGAGTTGAAACAGTCTGAATTTGGCGGCCTGACAATTGTTTTCAGCTTTCTGACAGAGATCACTAGATAAAGCATACCTTTTGGCTAAATAAAGGTATTTAGAAAAATGTTCCATTTTGTAATGTGTATTATTTCTTTTATTCCGTGTCTCGGAGAACCCCTTTAACCCCTTCCCGACATGTGACGGAATAGTACGTCACATGTCGGGACCCCCGCTTTGATGTGCGCTCCGGCGGTGAGCGCACATCAAAGTCGCGACATGTCAGCTGTTTTTTACAGCTGACATGTGCGCGCAATAGCGGCGGGTGAAATCGCGATCACCCGCCGCTATTAACTAGTTAAATGCCGCTGTCAAACGCAGACAGCGGCATTTAACTACCGCATCCGGCCGTGCGGCCGGATATGAGCGCATCGCCGACCCCTGTCACATGATCGGGGGTCGGCGATGCTCCTCCATTGTAACCATAGAGGTCCTTGAGACCTCTATGGTTACTGATTGCCGGTGGCTGTGAGCGCCCCCCTGTGGTCGGCGCTCACAGCACACCTGCATTTTAGCTACATAACAGCGATCTGATGATCGCTGTTATGTAGCAGAGCCGATCGGGCTGTGCCTGCTTCTAGCCTCCCATGGAGGCTATAGAAGCATGGCAAAAGTAAAAAAAAAAAGTTTTTAAAAATGTGAAAAAAATAAAAAAAACATAAAAGTTTAAATCACCCCCCTTTCGCCCCAATCAAAATAAATCAATAAAAAAAAAAACAAACCTACACATATTTGGTATCGCCGCGTTCAGAATCGCCCGATCTATCAAATAAAAAAAAGCATTAACCTGATCGCTAAATGGCGTAATGAGAAAAAAATTCGAAACGCCAGATTTACGTTTTTTTGGTCGCCACGACATTGCATTAAAATGCAATAACGGGCGATCAAAAGAACGTATCTACACCAAAATGCTATCATTAAAAACGCCAGCTCGGCACGCAAAAAATAAGCCCTCACCTGACCCCAGATCACGAAAAATGGAGACGCTACGAGTATCGGAAAATGGCGCAATTTTGTTTTGTTTTGTTTTTTGCAAAGTTTGGAATTTTTTTTCACCACTTAGGTGAAAAATAACCTAGTCATGTTAGGTGTCTATGAACTCGTAGTGACCTGGAGAATCATAATGGCAGGTCAGTTTTAGCATTTAGTGAACCTAGCAAAATAGGCAAGCAAAAAACAAGTGTGGGATTGCACTTTTTTTGCAATTTCACTGCACTTGGAATTTTTTTCCCGTTTTCTAGTACACGACATGCTAAAACCAATGATGTCGTTCAAAAGTACAACTCGTCCCGCAAAAAATAAGCCCTCACGTGGCCAAATTGACGGAAAAATAAAAAAGTTATGGCTCTGGGAAGGAGGGGAACGAAAAACGAAAACGGAAAAACGGAAAAAGCTCCGGGGGTGAAGGGGTTAAGGCCAAAGTCCGCTGTGTCCATAAGAGGACAGAAGCCCATTCCATGTACAGGGCATTGGCTGCAGGTGATTGTCGATTATGAGGTCACGGAATGTTGTGACGGTGACTCGGCAACTGGCGAGCGGAATCCTCAGAGAGCTCCAGCTAGCGCAGGGTGAGGAGCCTTCCATTATCTGCTGGTTTATGTCCTGTCCTATCCCTCGTGTCTGTGACTTCCTCTCCTCATTTCCCTCATTCTCTAATAATATCTGAACTTTTATTTCACTAATGAGCAAAATGTGTCATTCATGCAACCGGCCTTCTGTCTTTGTATCCAGCATCCATACGTGGGTACAATGCAGAGCAATGTAAAGATAACTCATAATTAAGAATTTATCATCATTTCCATAAATCTTTATTTTTTACCAGTTACTTAAAGGGCCACTGTCACCCCCCTCCAGCCGTTATAAACTAAAAGAGCCACCTTGTGCAGCAGTAATAATAATGCATAACACAGTACGGGGCGGGGATTCCAAAGGTGGCTGGCCGCGATGCCCGCGCAGGCGCAGTGTGCAAGCCTGGCTGGGACGTCAGACGGCCAGAGCTTACTGCGTCTGCGCAGGACACCAGTACACAGCGCAGGCGCCGGTTTTGAAACGATAACGGCGCTGAGGGGGCGGCGCCGAAAGCGCAGGAAGATTGGAGTGACGGCAGAGGAGCTGGCCAAGCTGGGGAGTGAGGACCCGCCTCCCTGGCTAGAGACAGGAATTGTGGCTAAGTATAAAAACGCTTTATTTGGGGTATACTTGAACCTAAAACTAAAAGAGCCACCTTGTTAGAATGCAGCATTACTGCTGCACAAGTGGCTCTTTTAGTTTATAACGGCTGGAGGGGGGTGACAGTGGCCCTTTAATGTTTAGAGAGTGCAGGAGATCAAGTTGTTCCTCGTGAAGGGGCCCAGTTGGTGTAAGGAGACTTATAGGCCAGTGCTGCTCTGGGAATTATAAGATGCAAGTTGCCCGTTTAGGTGAAGAGGACAGGAGCTCTAGTGCCCCCTATTGGCAGTAGGTTTGCACTGATAGGAAGCAAAGCACCCGAAACACTTGTCAGTAAATGGAGCTTCCTATCCTGAGTCATGTGCCGCGGCTCATTAAAGGGTCGATATTCACTTTTAGCATTGCTACCTCCGATGGGTGGCACTAGTGCTCCTGTCCTCTTCCTCTGTGAAGTGAATATTTGCTTGATATTTGGATAATTACTTTGATATCTCTGATATAAGGTTTCGGCTTAAGGTAAAGAATCTAAGAGGGTTGTACAAGATTTGAAACATTCTGCTTTGTTTCTTCGAAAACCAGCGCCACACCTGTCTGTTGGCTGTGTGTAGTATTACAGTCCTGCTCTGCTCACTGCTATGACGCAGAGTTACAATGCCACACACAGGATAGGAGTGGCGCTGTTTTTGGAAGAAAGCAGTTATGTTTTTGTAATCCTGCACATTCCCTTCAATCACCATTTCCCAGATACGGGATTGGTTGCAGGTTTTTGTCCCTTCCGATGGTTCCTGTTATTACTGATGATTAGTAATCCAGGGCGAGTGATGGCATCACACGGTGACATCACGGTAACTGCCGAGGGGACACTCACTAGAGGGAAGCAGTTGGCAGTGAAGTGTGAGATAACTTTGTATTGGCCTCTTTCTATGTCCTTTATTATGTTCTGTTCGTTTCTCCTCACTCTGTAGGTATTAACCCTGTAATGTCAGGACGTCACTTACCCGTCCTTATAGATTCTTGTTCCCTTTAAAAAGTGAATCTTTATTTAATGAGCCGAGGTGTCGGTAACCGACTGATCCCCCTTTACTTCTTCACAAATATCCAAATAGGAATGAAATACAACGTCTGCTAACATTGGTTTTTTTTCTATCCTTTTATTATTGTAGTGAACCTGAGCATTTTAAGAGGAGAATAAAAAAGCATTAAAAAAGAGGAGAATAAGGTAAATGCTTACTTATCCTAAATCTGCAATTTGTCTGATAGACTGGGGCCTCTCGGAGTCACCTTCCATGTCATCCATAATCTCCTGCAATTCTGCTTCCCACAAGGAAACATTCAGGGTATGTTCCCACGGTCAGTAAACGCTGCGGGTTGAACGCTGCATACCTCCACAGAGTCCAGCCCGCAGCGGCCAGATGTTACAGCATAGTGGATGGGATTTCAAGAAATCTCATCTCCACTATGCGTGCACGGACACCTCTGGCTTCCCTGCAGAGACGGACATACGGCGCGTCTTTCTAGACCGCAGCATGTCTATTTATCTTGCGGAAACACTCAGTCTCTGCAAGATAAATGCCATCCGTCCAATGTATAGGACACGGCGATTCCGCTCGGTTCAATGAACACATGCAGAATCCCCTGCGTTCAAAAGCCGGGCAGCGCTTTGGACGGAGCGAACATGTGATGAGTCCAAAGGGCTGCCAATTACTGACCGTGGGGACGTAGCCTGAAGCTCCATGTAAGGAGAATGGCAGGTGACTCTGTATTACTGCCGAGCAGTAGCCTAAGGCCACGGTCACATGTTCAGTATTTTACATCAGGATTTGTAAGACAAAATCAGGAATGAGTGAAAAATACAGAAGTGGTGACGTGGTTCTATTATAATATTCATCTGATTGTTCCATTCTGATGTAAAATACTGACCACATAATGAATGTGTGAACGTGGCCTCATGCCAATTCAGATGTGGCAGATTTGTAGTGTCCACATTTTTGGAAATTCAGTCATAGGGTAAAATTCATCTTAGCACTCATAACCATATGGGACAAAAGAAAGGTTCCGATATCTGGACCGAAAAAGCAGACGAGTGTCATGCGAGTACAATGCGATTTTCACATCTAGCATCCGATTTACATCCGATTGCAATGCGGTTTTAATATGCGCTTTTACATATAGGAGTTCTCTGTCATTTACACATCATTTTCAAAGGAAATATTCATCAAAAACACACACATATATATATAAACAACAGAATATAACTCCAAGAAAATCAAACCACATCTCAGTACCAATGCTTTCTGGCTGATGTTTTGGTCACTTTTGAATGTTGGTTGTGCTTTCACACTCGTGGTAGCAGGAGACGGACTCTACAAAACACACAAGTGGCTCAGGTAGTGCAGCTCATCCAGGATGGCATATCAATGCGAGCTGTGGCAAGGTTTGCTGTCTGTCAGCGTAGTCCAGAGGCTGGAGGCGCTACCAGGAGACAGGCCAGTACACCAGGAGACGTGGAGGGGGCCGTAGGAGGGCAACAACCCAGCAGCAGGACCGCTACTTCAGACTTTGTGCAAGGAGGAATAGGAGGAGCACTGCCAGAACCCTGCAAAATGACCTCCAGCAGGCCACAAATGTGCATGTGTCTGCACAAAAGGTTACAAACTGACTCCATGAGGATGGTCTGAGTGCCCGACGTCCACAGATGGGTGTTGTGCTCACAGCCCAACACCGTGCAGGACGCTTGGCATTTGCCACAGAATACTAGGATTGACAAATTTGCCACTGGCGCCCTGTGCTCTTCACAGATGAAAGCAGGTTCACACTGAGCACATGCGATAGACGTAACAGAGTCTGGAGATGCCGTGGAGAATGATCTGCTGCCTGCACCATCCTTCAGCATGACCGGTTTGGCAGTGGATCAGTAATGGTGTGGGGTGGCATTTCTTTGGAGGGCCGCACAGCCCTCCATGTGCTCACCAGAGGTAGCCTGACTGCCATTAGGTACCGAGATGAGATCCTCAGACCTCTTGTGAGACCATATGTGGTGCGGTTGGCCCTGGGCTCCTCCTAATGCAGGACAATGCCAGACCTCATGTGGCTGGAGTGTGTCAGCAGTTCCTGCAAGATGAAGGCATTGAAGCTATGGACTGGCCTGCCCGTTCCCCAGAGCTGAATCCGATTGAACACATCTGGGACATGATGTCTCATTCCATCCACCAACATCACGTTGCACCACAGAATGTCCAAGAGTTGACGTTCTATTTAATTAAAAAACTTTATTCTGGCTGTGTCTTTATTTAACATGTAACAACTATAGGATTAGTAATGGATATGTTTGGGGTGAAAATTGCAGAAAAAAGGATTTTTTTATAAGATGGGGGTCCGTCTTATTGTCCGAATTTAAGATCTCTTACCTGAGGGCAGGCAGTGGCAGAGCAGGGTCACAGGAGGCATGGTGGTGGCAGAGGTGAGGTGATGCTGAGGTGCGGTGGGCGGAACGGCGTGCACCTGAGCAGGGTCCCATCCTGCTTAGGTGGGCGACGCCATGGCCTGGTGTCCATGGGGAGGTTGCGGCAGTGCTGTGGCGGCGGCAGATGTGCGGTCACTTCCTCAGGTGGCGGCGGCCGCCAGGGTCCCTCCCACATTTGAGGTGAATCCGCGGCCCGGTATTAAAGGAGAGCAGCAGAGCTGGGTGAGTTACGGTTTTCCCGGTGGCGGCGGCCATCTTTCTGAGGCCACGCGTGCGCAGATTCAGTACTCTGCTTCCCAGGGCTTCAGAAAAATGGCCGCGGGAGTCCGCGCGTGCGCAGATGGAGATCGCGGTGGCCATTTTCCTGAAGCCGAGATCTCAATCTGTGAACTCGGCTTCAGGAAAATGGCCGCCACGATCTCCATCTGCGCACGCGCGGCCTCCCGCGGCCATTTTCCTGAAGCCCCAGGAAGCAGAAAACTCAATCTGCGCACGCGCGGCCTCACGAAGATGGCCGCCGCCACCGAGAAAACCGTAACTCACCCAGCTCTGCTGCTCTCCTTCAATACCGGGCCGCAGATTCGCCTCAAATGTGGACGGGACCCTGCTCACGCCATACCGCTCACCGTGCCACATCATCCCCACACCTCTGTCGCCGCCACAATGCCGGTAAGCCTGCGTTCCAACTATAAGACGCACCCCCCATTTTCCTCACAATTTTTTTGGGGAAAAAGTGCGTCTTATAGTTGGAAAAATACGGTACATACATGTCCCCTAATTTGCGCACACACACACACAATACTAATTGGATTGGTCACTGACATCTACAGTATATATCTACCTATTCTGCATCTGTTTACTCTATGTAAACCATGTCTTCTATCCTGTCGGCTTCTGTAAAATCACTAGAATTAATTACCGGCTAGCCTTCTATCTATCTCTCTATGAAATATTTTATATATATCTAATATATAAAGCTGAACGTGTGTATGTATGTGTGTGTGTCTGAGATTGGCATCTGAACCGTCGCAGCTACAGACACAAAATTTTGCACAGTCACACGTCTGGACCCTGAGAGCGTCATAGGCTATGTTGTGAGGTGAAATTTTAACCCCGCGCTTTCCAATTCACCAAACAATTTTGCCCCTATCTACATAATGGGGAAAAAATGAAAGGAAAAGTGTTGGAGGCAAATTAACAGCTGCCAGATGTGAACAAGGGGGACTTAAAGAATGACAGCGATGGCGCCAAAGAGTATATACTGTACAGTTGCTAAGGTGGGGCCGCGACATGGGATAATCACCACACCACCACGGGGATATGAACACACACACAAAATGCGCCACACACTACCACGTGCTCGAACACATATACCACCCTCAGCGCACATTTCACCACACATACACCAACCTCGCCACATAAAAGTCGAAACACAAAAGTCGCCGCTCAAAACTCGCCACATGCAAAACTCGCCATATGCAAAACTCGCCACACGCAAAACTTGCACACGCGGAAAAATTGCCACATGCACAAAAGTTGCAACACATGCAAAAGTTGCCTCACACAAAACTTGCACATACTCAAAAGGCACCACACATAAAAATCGCCACGCGCAAAACTCGCCATGCGCAAAACTTGCTGCACACAACTTGCTACACTAACCTGTCACATGCAACTCGACACACAAAAAGTCGCTACACGCATGTCGCCACACAAAACTCATCTCACAAAAGTCGCTACATGCATGTCGCCACACGCAACTCAACACACACAACTTGACACATGAAACTCGCCCTAAAACACACACAAGTCTGGTATTATCCTTCAAAAATAAAAATCTGATTAATAAGCAGACAAACTACAAGAGCAACAAATGTACCATATAGGAATCCGGCAGCTGTCAGTCACATGACCTGTCTATTATGTGTATGTGTGAGCTAATATATACTGCCAGGGGGGAGGGCTTCCTGTTGGCTGGGGATTTATCAGGCTGCCAATAGCAACCAATCACAGCTCAGCTTCTATTTTGCTACAGTTAATTAACCTGAGCTCTGATTGGTTAATATAGGCAACAAAGACATTCTCAGTATAACAAAGCTAATATATGTTAAGAAATGCTTCTATTAGCTTAGTTTTTGCCTTTTAATGATTACATTTCTATCTATTTGTTTTGTGGTTTTTGTGTGCAGAATAAATTTTTGTTAACACATTCTATTTTGCTAACAGCAGTCATTAACCCGGGCGAAGCCGGGTAGTACAGCTAGTATATATATATATATATATATATATATATATATATATATATATATACTGTCGCTATATAAATATATATATAAATAATATGTGTCACTGACATGTGTATATACGGTATATATGTATCCTATGTGTATATTTCTATTCTATTCTAACCTGTCAGTGTGATTTTACTGTATGCAGCAGATGAGTTACCGGCTTTTCAAAGGACACTGGTGCGTAAAAAACGGACAGCACTCGCATGGTGGGAGTGCTGAGTGTTTTTTTCTCGCACCCATTGCCTTGCATTGGCGAGTCTCGTCTAAGATACGCAGCAAATCACAGCATGCTACGATTTTTTTCTCAGTCCAATTTCAGCTGAGAAAAAAGTCACAGATGAGATGTAACCCATTGAATAACATTGGTCAGAGTGCAATCCGATTTTTTATCGGATTGCACTCGTCCGTTTTTTTTGCAAATGAGTATGAGCCCTTAGGCCCCCTTCACACGTCCGTAGAAAACAGGTATTGGAAAAACGGTACCGGTGCCATCAGTGTGCTATCAGTGAGCCATCTGTACCATCAGTGTTCCATCAGTGTCTCATCAGTATCTCATCAGTGTGCCATCAGTGTGCCATCAGTATCTGATCAGTGTGCCATCAGTATCTGATCAGTGTGCCATCAGTATCTCATCAGTATCTGATCAGTGTGCCATCAGTGTGTCATCAGTGAGCTGTACGTGTTTTACATGGACCCATAGACCTGTATTGGCTCTTGTCATCAGCGCTGACGGTAAAATACGGACATGTGAGCAGTCCCACATGTTATACTGGGTACGTGTGGATATCTTCTCCAGTACATGAGAAGATGGATGACACACGTACATGTGAAGGGGCCGTACACTACGCCAGTTTTCTTCATGCAAAAGTTGTAAATTTTAGTGACCGTTGATCTTCTGTTATCATCTGATACAATCATTGCTAATTGTCTTCCTTACTCTTCTATAGGATGATGTCAGATCAAGAAGAGGAGGAATTCCTGTAAGTATAACATGTAATTGGGATCATTGATTCTCCTAGACTCTCCCTGTAATAATCCACCGCAGAGATGTTCGCTATCAGTCTGCACTGGTTATATGAAGGCTCAATAGGATCATCTGTCTTCCTACTATTTTGGAGAATGTGTAAGAGTAATATTATTCATTCTTTTTTCTTGTCTTTTTCTTTAGTAAATGGATTGAATCAGTGAAGGCATGGAAGCCAAAATACAAGTATGTATCTTACTACATCTCTCCACATCCATCCATTAGTAGTATGTGTAGAATAAGGGGAGGACTCCATAGTGATGGTATCATGACATTACTGCTCTCTATCACGGGCATTTACAATGTTTCCATATGAACGATAAAATTGCTTTCAATAATAAAGAATTTAGGCCACGTTGAATTCTTCTTACTGCTCCTCATCCCTTTTCTTCATAGGATAACAATGAGGTTATGAGTAAATTATGGTCAGGCCGGAGTCACACTAGAGAGGACTACGGAGGAGTGCTAAGTGAGAAGAAATCGCATGGCACTCGGACCAGTGTTACTCTATGGGGCAGCTCCCATCATCCGTTGTTTCCTCAGCCGTATTTTAACTGGGAGGGAAATTGCAGCATGCTGAGATTTGCACCGTATATCGGCCGAGACTCGCCAGTGCAAGTCTATGGGGGCGAGAAAAACTCGCTCACCACACGGACCATCAGGGTGACTTGCGAGAAATACGGACCGGTGTCCTATAGAAAAGCCGTTAATTCAGTGCGGTGTACAGTAAAATCACACTGACCGGTTACAATAGAATAGATAGAATAGAAATCTACACATAGTATAGGTGTATATATATACTGCATGTCAGTGACACACATATATGTATCTTTATATGTCATACAGAGCTAGATAGCAGAATAGCCGATAATTCATTTGTCGGCTTCTAAAAAATTTGGTGCCAAAACAGAAACCAACACCACAAGATAAAAAAGGAAAGTGATTTTAAAAAAGCTGCAAATGATGAGCCAAGGTGTAAATGATTCTGTTAAAGGAAGGGATTTCCACTTACTAAATTTATAGTTATCAAATGGAGGATCTCTCCTTACACCTCGATATCGATATCAACTATTATCGCCGAACTTGGCTATTAATAATTAATATACACTAAATATGCCTCAACGTTATCTTTCCTTTATGCTATACACTGACTGAGACAAAACAGTGTAACGATAAAGGATATTTATTACACACACACAAGTCTGCAGTCTAGAACATACATATATATTTATACCCAAGCTAGCGACTATAAATATATATATATACACATATACGGATACTACAACTCTAATACAGTAATATCACTACAGTATACAGTGATATCCCAGCAATAACACAGTAATAACCCACAATATCCAGGTAATATCACAACAATATCACACAATATAAAAACCCACAATTAACTGCCCGATTACCCAAATCACGCACACAATATCAGCCCTCCCATCTATAGCTTACTAACCCTAAGGCCTAAGAGGTTACAGGGCCTAGTAAGAAAAGGGGGTACAGAGTATACTTATCCACCATCCATGATCATTCCAGCATGCAGGCACAGCAAAAAAGAGAGAACCAGCTGGTCTTGTCCCTTATATGTGACCAGCTAAAAGCGGTGTGTCCAGCCTCAGGTGTGGGGGATGAGGTCACAAGTCTATTGTCCACTGGCAAAGGTACATCCCCTCAATCCTAAAGGAAACTTGTTTTTCCAGCTCATGGCAGCTTTGTTTTACAGCAGGCTGGAGGGGGAGCTTCATGTGGAACACATGGCAGGATTATATCACTAAACACATCTCTATGTAAAGATATACATTTTGGGGCACTTCCCCTTCTACAGATTCTCACCACAGCTGTATGTTCTTTTATAGGCACAAAAAATCGAAAAGATTTATAAGACCTTCCCGCGTCCCGGCTCTGGAGACTATTTTGTAAGTTGGTGTAATAAACGGTAATATTTATTAGAGGTTCCTCCATATAATCTATTGCCATAATCAATGTATCTATAAGGGGGAACGATGTAAAAAAGCGTAGGAAATGCAGGAGGATTTCACATAGGGCGCAGTCAGACAGCCATATAACAGGGATGACGATTGCATCGCAATGCTCGGACTGGCCGGCGGCTATCCCAGCCCTAGTGTGACAGTTACATAGAAATACATGGTGTCATGCTCAGGTTCGGAGAGCCGCCGGCCAGTCTGAGCATTCCCATGCAACAGTCGTCCTTATTTTACGGCCGTCTGACTGCGCCCATACCCTCATTGTCACTGTGCCACCAGCAGCCGACACAGGGGCACTCATGTTTAAAAACTGTTCTAAGACAAAGTATCAGTGTGGCCCATCAGAGCCAATCAGATTCCAGGTTTTAGCATCAGTTTCCTTTAACCCCTTAAGCCCCAAGGGTGGTTAATGACCGGGTCAATTTTTACAATTCTGACCACTGTCCCTTTATGAGGTTATAACTCTGGAACGCTTCAACGGATCCCGGTGATTTTGACATTGTTTTCTCTTGACATATTGGGCTTCATGATAGTGGTAAAATTTCTTTGATATTACCGGCATTTATTTGTGAAAAAAAGCGGAAATTTGGTGAAAATTTTGAAAATTTTGCAATTTTCCAACTTTGAATTTTTATGCCCTTAAATCACAGAGATATGTCACACAAAATACTTAATATGTAACATTTCCCACATGTCTACTTTACATCAGCACAATTTTGGAACCAAATTTATTTTCTGTTAGGGAGTTATAAGGGTTAAAAATTGACCAGCAATTTCTCATTTTTACAACACCATTTTTTTAGGGACCACATTACATTTGAAGTCATTTTGAGCAGTCTATATGATAGAAAATAACCAAGTGTGACACCATTCTAAAAACTGCACCCCTCAAGGTGCTCAAAACCACATTCAAGAAGTTTATTAACCCTTCAGGTGTTTCACAGGAATTTTTGGAATGTTTAAAAAAAGAATTAACATTTAACTTTTTTTCACCAAAAATTTACTTCAGCTCCAATTTGTTTTATTTTACCAAGGGTAACAGGAGAAAATGGACTCCAAAACATGTTTTACAATTTGTCCTGAGAACGCCGATACCCCATATGTGGGGGTAAACCACTATTTGGGTGCATGGCAGAGCTCAGAAGGGAAGGAGCGCTATTTGACTTTTCAATGCAAAATTGACAGGAATTGAGATGGGACGCCATGCTGCGTTTGGAGAGCCACTGATGTGCCTAAACAATGAAACCCCCCACAAGTGACACCATTTTGGAAAGTAGACCCCCTAAGGAACTTATGTAGATGTGTGGTGAGCACTTTGACCCACCAAGTGCTTCACAGAAGTTTATAATGTAGAGCCGTAAGAATAAAAAATAATATTTTTTCACAAAAATGAAGTTTTCGTGCCCAATTTTTTATTTTCCCCAGGGTACCAGAAGAAATTGTACCCCAATAGTTGTTGTGCAATTTGTCCTGAGTATGCTGATACTCCATATGTGGGGGTAAACCACTGTTTGGGCGCATGGCAGAGCTCGAAAGGGAAGGAACGCCGTTTGACTTTTCAATGCAAAATTGACTGGAATTGAGATGGGACACCATGCTGCGTTTGGAGAGCCCCTGATGTGCCTAAACATTGAAACCTCCCACAAGTGACACTATTTTGGAAAGTAGACACCCTAAGGAACTTATCTAGATGTGTTGTGAGAGCTTTGAACCTCCAAGTGTTTCACTACAGTTTATAACGCAGAGCTGTGAAAATAAAAATTCTTTTTTTTGCCACAAAATTTTTTTTTTAGCCCCCAGTTTTGTATTTTCCCAAGGGTAACAGGAGAAATTGGACCCTAAAAGTTGTTGTCCAATTTGTCCTGAGTACGCGAATACCCTATATGTGGGGGGGGGGAACCATCGTTTGGGCGCATAGCAGAGCTCGGAAGGGAAAGGGCGCCATATGGAATGCAGACTTAGATGGATTGGTCTGCAGGCGTCACGGTACATTTGCAGAGCCCCTGATGTACCTAAACAGTAGAAACCCCCCACAAGTGACCCCATATTGGAAACTAGACCCCCCAAGGAACTTATCTAGATGTGTTGTGAGAACTTTGAACCCCCAAGTGTTTCACTGCAGTTTATAACGCAGAGTCGTGAAAATAAAAAATCATATTTTTTTCAACAAAAATTATTTTTTAGCCCCCAGTTTTGTATTTTCCCAAGGGTAACAGGACAAATTGGACAACAACGTTTGGGGTCCAATTTCTCCTGAGTATGCCGATACCCCATATGTGGGGGGAACCACCGTTTAGGCGCATGACAGAGCTCGAAAGGGAATGAGCGCCATTTGGGATGCAGACTTAGATGGATTGGTCTGCAGGCGTCACGTTGCATTTGCAGAGTCCCTGATGTACCTAAACAGTAGAAACCCCCCACAATTGACCCCATATTGGAAACTAGACCACCCAAGGAACTTATCTAGATGTGTTGTGAGAACTTTCACTACAGTTTATAACGCAGAGCCGTGAAAATAGAAAAACATTTTTTCCCTCAAAAATGTTTTTTTAGCCCCGCAAATTTTTATTTTCCCAAGGGTAACAAGAGAAATTGGACCCCAAAAGTTGTTGTCCAATTTGTCCTGAGTACGCTGATAACCATATGTTGTGGTAAATCCCTGTTTGGGCGCACGGGAGAGCTCAGAAGGGAAGGAGCACTGTTTTACTTTTTCAACGCAGAATTGGCTGGAATTGAGATTGGACGCCATGTCGCGTTTGGAGAGCCCCTGATGTGCCTAAACAGTGGAAACCCCCAATTGTAACTGAAACCCTAACCCAAACACACCCCTAACCCTAATCCCAACCACAACCCTAACCCCAACACACCCTTAATCCCAAACACTAACCACACCCCTAACTCCAACACACCCCTAACCCTAACTTTAGCCCCAGCCCTAACCCTAACTTTAGCCCCGACCCTAACTGTAGCCCTAACCCTATCCCCAACCCTATCCCCAACCCTAACCCTAGCCCTAACCCTAATGGGATAATGGAAATACATTTTTTTTATTTTATTATTTTTCCCTAACTAAGGGGGTGATGAAGGGGGGTTTGATTTACTTTTATAGCCTTTTTTTAGTGGATTTTTATGATTGGCAGCTGTCACACACAAAAAGACGCTTTTAATTGCAAAAAAATAGTTTGTGTGTCTCCGCATTTTGAGAGCTATAATTTTTCCATATTTTGGTCCACAGAGTCATGTGAGATCTTGTTTTTTGCGGGACGAGTTGACGTTTTTATTGGTAAAATTTTTGGGCATGTGACATTTTTTGATCGCTTTTTAGTCCGATTTTTGTGAGGCAGAATGACCAAAAACCAGCTATTCATGAATTTCTTTTGTGGGGGGCGTTTATACCGTTCCATGTTTGGTAAAATTGATAAAGCAGTTTTATTCTTCGGGTCTGTGCGATTACAGCGATACCTCATTTATATATTTTTTTTAATGTTTTGGCGCTTTTATACGATAAACTATTTTATAGAAAAAATAATTATTTTTGCATCGCTTTATTCTGAGGACTATAGCTTTTTTACTTTTTCGCTGATGATGCTGTATGGCGGCTCATTTTTTTGCAGGACAAGATGACGTTTTCAGTGGTACCATGTTTATTTATATCCGTCCTTTTGATCGCGTGTTATTCCACTTTTTGTTCTGTGGTATGATAATAAAGCAGTGTTTTGTGCCTTTTTTTTTTTTTTTTTACGGTGTTCACTGAAGGGGTTAACTAGTGGGACAGTTTTATAGGTCGGGTCGTTACGGACGCGGTGATACTAAATATGTGTACTTTTATTGTTTGATTTTTTTATTTAGATAAAGAAATGTATTTATGGGAACAATATATAGATGTTTTCTTTATTTAGGAATTTATTTTATTATTTTTTTACACATGTGAACATTTTTTTTTTTACATTATCACATTGTCCCATGGGGAGGACATCACTTTATAGTGACAGATCGCTGATCTGACACTTTGCAGAGCACTGTGTGCTCTGAGCAGGCGCTTGTAAGCCACCTCCCTGCAGGACCCGGTAGTAGCCCCGTGGCCATTTTGGATCCGGGGCCTGCAGGGAGGAGACGCTCGGTACAAGGTGAGTACATCACCTTGTACCGATCGTCTCAGGGAAGCCCGTAGGGAGCCCCCTCCCTGCACGATGCTTCCCTATGCCCCCGCAATGCTGCGATCATGTTTGATCGCAGTGTGCCCCGGGGGTTAATGTGCCAGGAGCGGTCCGTGACCGCTCCTGGCACATAGTACCGGATGTCAGCTGCGATAGTCAGCTGACACCCGGCCGCGCTCCCCCCGTGAGCGCGGCCGATCGCATATGACGTACTATCCCGTCACTGGAAATTAAGTCCCAGGTCACCTTGATGGGTTAGTAGGTCATATGGGATTAAGGGGTTAAAATAAGAGCAATGATCTGATTGGTTGCTGTGAGAGGCCCTGACACTTTTTCTTAGAGCTATTTTCATGGATCTTACCTGGGAGGTTCATGAAACCATTTATGTCCTCCATACACAGTCCACCATAAATTTCAGCCTTCATTCTGCCACTGGTTGGCAACTGGAGGATAACATCGACCATGGAATAAAAACTGTAAATTTTTGAGAAAAATATATTGTATAAAATAAGTGATTGTAACACTGGTAGTTTATGAGAGTTGATAAACAGAGTCTGTTATATATCCAATAGTGAGGAAGAGGAGGAAGTGGAGGAAGTGGAGGAAGCAGAGAGCAGTGAGGACAAGGAATCGTAAGTAGAGAGATAGTGAGGTTAAAACTTTCTCGCCAACACTCCCAGAACATCCCCGAGTCTCCCGGAAAAAGATACTCAAGGATCCATCTATAGCAGCTGTATACAGGCAGAGGACTTTATCCGTAGGCTTCCTAAGCATCATTTCTTCTAACCAGAGCTGTATGGTTTTATTTCAGGCGCTTTGGATGCCGTATTGAGGCCATGTGCACACGTTCAGTATTTTTCGCTATAAAAACGTGATAAAAACGCAAAAAAAACGCTTACATATGCCTCCCATTATTTAAAGTGTATTCCGCATTTCTTCTGCGAAAAAATTGCATCGTGGAAAAAAAAGCAACATGTTCATTAAATTTGCGGAATTGCGGGGATTCCGCACACCTAGGAGTGCATTGATCTGCATACTTTCCGCATGTGGCTGTGCCCACGATGCGGGAAGTAAGCAGATCATGTGCGGTTGGTACCCAGGGTGGAGGAGAGGAGACTCTCCTCCACGAATTGGGCACCATATAATTGGTAAAAAAAAAAAAGAATTAAAATAAAAAATCGTGATATACTCACCCCCGGAGTCTTCCCGCCTCTTATCGGTGCATGTGGCCGCTTCCGTTCCTATAGATGGTGTGTGTGTGAAGGACCTTCCGTGACGTCGCGGTCACATGACCGCGATGACGTTGCGGTCACATGACCGCGACGTCACGGAAGGTCCTGCACACACACACCATCTATAGGAACGGAAGCCGCTGACGAGATCGGCTGTCTGCAGATGAGTATAACTATTTTTTTTTATTATTTTTAAACATCTTTTACTGTTGATGCTGCATAGGCAGCATCTATAGTAAAAAGTTGGTCACACTTGTCAAACACTATGTTTGACAAGTGTGACCAACCTATCAATCAGTTTTCCAAGCGATGCTACAGATCGCTTGGAAAACTTTAGCATTCTGCAAGCTAATTACGCTTGCAAAATGCTTAAATAAACGTGAAAAAAACGGGAAAAAACGCAAAAAAAAAAATGCGGATTTCTTGCAGAAAATTTCCGGTTTTCTTCAGGAAATTTCTGCAAGAAATCCTGACGTGTACACATACCCCAAGAACACATGGTCCAGTGATAGCAACACCACAGAAGAAATGCTAGCGCAGGCTTCCAGTGTCTGATGTTTCAGATGCTGCACATCTCGTATCTTCACAGCATAGACAATTGCCTTCAGATGACTCAAAGATAAAAGTCTAAGGAGGTCAGATCGGGAGACCTTGGTGGCCATTCAACTGGCCCACTACAACCAATCCACTTTCCAGAAAACTATTCATGTAGGAATGTTCGGACCTGACGCCCATAATTGATAGTATGGTGTGATATATGGGGTCCAAAGATAGTGGGGCCATTCTTCATCAATGGAAACCTCAACGCCACTGGATATCTGAAATTGCTACATGATGATGTGTTGCTCTCTTTATGCAGTGAAGATGGCAGATTCCGCGAGTTTTTCCAGCAAGATGGTGACCACCACATTATGGGTGTCAGGTCCGAGCATTCCTACAAGGAATCTGACCCCCTTAGACTAGCATTTCTTCTGCAGTGTTGCTATCAGTGTGTCAAGAGTGGGAGAAGAGGGCTGCATTGACAATCCAACACAATGGGTAGCACTTTGAACACATTTTATAAGTGGTCATAAACTTGTAAATATCTCATGAAAGAATAAAGTTACGTTAAAGCCAAGCACACCATTGTTTTTCTTGTGAAATTCTCAATAAGGTTGATGTGTCACATGACCCTCTTCCCATTAAAAAAATAAAGTTGGATCCAAATTGGCTGAATTCAAAATGGCTGCCATGGTCACCACCCATCTTGAAAAGTTTCCCCCTCCCATATAGAAAAATATTTAGAATTGAGAGTCCTCAGTGGTTGATACCTTTTAATGGCTAACTGAAAAGATGGTAACAAATTGCAAGCTTTTGAGACTACACAGGTCTCTTCATCAGGCATAGACTAAAACAAATTCTGAAGAATCACATATTTATGCACAACAATACTACAACAAACTAAGGGACCTTCTGATTCATAACAAGGAAAAGAAACTGCACAGATTGCGCCTCAATTCAGGACTCTATGCAAACAGATACAAAACAAAGCCAAAACCTGACAACTTGGACAACCACTCCATTCCAGACACAAAAGCCTCTAACTGTGTCATTAATCTCTCAGGTTATAAACCCGACAAAGTGGAGCTGGCCGTGCTCTCCAGAGGATTCTCATTTTGTCCTACTAAGGCCCTGGATAAAACTGAACTCTGCAGTGATATGGAACATTTTTTCAGGAGACCGCGCCTGAGGGAATATTTCAATGATACAGAAGATTCAGAACCCACCTGGACTGAAGGAAAAGGGATCCTAACAACAAAGAAGAAGTCAGACTGGACACCTCCACCGGGACGCAACCCTCATTTGGATAAATATATAGACTCCTTCAGACATGTGATAAAATCCATCATCACAGATACTAACAGGAGACAAGCATCCAACATCAGTGCCCAGGAGAGAAAGGCCATACAGTCTCTGAAAACCAGCAAAGAAATCATCAGGGCCGGACTGGCCATTTGGCAAATGCCAGAAGGGCCTGTCTGGTTGTGGGCTGCCTTGTGTGCTACGTTGTTAACAGAATCAATGTTCTCAAGACACCCATACTGTTAACAGTTGTGACGGAGCACAAAGCCGATCACTCTGTCACATACCTCAGCATGCCGTGGGTATCATTACAAATATTAGTCTTGTAGTAAAGCTTCCTTTCCCTCATCCAGGGTAATATTAGTTATATATCCCATCTGGTTATTGGGGACGGTGACACCATGGGCCTGTGTGATTTCAAATGCCAGGGCTGAATTTCGTCCCCAGTCTGTACCTGGAAATCATCATCAAACCTGCTGACAAGGGAGGTGCAATAGTCCTGATGAACACATCAGACTATATGAAGGAAGCAAACAGACGACTTATGGACACATGCTACTACAAAACATTGGAGTCGGATCCTACACAGGACTATTACAAGGAACTAAACAAGTTAGTATCTTGTCTGCCCGACGAATCCATAAGATCCGATGACTTGATACCAGAAAGCCCAAGAACAGGGACATTCTACATGCTCCCAAAATCCACAAATCTGGAGATCCAGGAAGACCAATTATTTCATGCGTGGGCACCTTACTGAGCAGGTATCTGGATGGGTAGAGGGTGTTCTTAAACCCCTGGTAAAGGACACACCCAGCAATAGGTCCTCTACCAGAAGGAACCATCCTGGCCACCATGGATGTGCAATCTTTATACTCCAATATCCCACATCAGGATGGACTAAATGCCTGCAAACTCTTCCTGGAAAACACAGGGACTGATGCAAATTCTGTGGTGAAACTTATAAAATTCATCCTCACCTACAATTACTTTGAATTTGACAAGAAGATCTACAGTGCCTACAAGTAGTATTCAACCCCCTGCAGATTTAGCAGGTGTACACATTTGGAATTAACTTGGCATTGTGACATTTGGACTGTAGATCAGCCTGGAAGTGTGAAATGCACTGCAGCAAAAAAGAATGTTATTTCTTTGTTTATTTATTTTTTTTTTAATTGTGAAAAGTTTTTTCAGAGGGTCATTTATTATTCAACCCCTCAACCCACCAGAATTCTGTTTGGTTCCCCTAAAGTATTAAGAAGTAGTTCAGGCACAAAGAACAATGAGCTTCACATGTTTGGATTAATTATCTCTTTTTCCAGCCTTTTCTGACTATTTAAGACCCTCCCCAAACTTGTGAACAGCACTCATACATGGTCAACATGGGAAAGACAAAGGAGCATTCCAAGGCCATCAGAGACAAGATCATGGAGGGTCACAAGGCTGGCAAGGGGTACAAAACCCTTTCCAAGGAGTTGGGCCTACCTGTCTCCACTGTTGGGAGCATCATCCGGAAGTGGAAGGCTTATGGAACTACTGTTAGCCTTCCATGGCCTGGACAGCCTTTGAAAGTTTCCTCCCGTGCCGAGGCCAGGCTTGTCCGAAGAGTCAAGGCTAACCCAAGGACAACAAGGAAGGAGCTCCGGGAAGATCTCATGGCAGTGGGGACATTGGTTTCAGTCAATACCATAAGTAACGTACTCCACCGCAATGGTCTCCGTTCCAGACGAGCCCGTAAGGTACCTTTACTTTCAAAGCGTCCTGTCAAGGCTCGTCTACAGTTTGCTCATGATCACTTGGAGGACTCTGAGACTGACTGGTTCAAGGTTCTCTGGTCTGATGAGACCAAGATCTAGATCTTTGGTGCCAACCACACACGTGACGTTTGGAGACTGGATGGCACTGCATACGACCCCAAGAATACCATCCCTACAGTCAAGCATGGTGGTGGCAGCATCATGCTGTGGGGCTGTTTCTCAGCCAAGGGGCCTGGCCATCTGGTCCGCATCCATGGGAAGATGGATAGCACGGCCTACCTGGAGATTTTGGCCAAGAACCTCCGCTCCTCCATCAAGGATCTTAAGATGGGTCGTCATTTCATCTTCCAACAAGACAACGACCCAAAGCACACAGCCAAGAAAACCAAGGCCTGGTTCAAGAGGCAAAAAATCAAGGTGTTGCAGTGGCCTAGTCAGTCTCCTGACCTTAACCCAATTGAAAACTTGTGGAAGGAGCTCAAGATTAAAGTCCACATGAGACACCCAAAGAACCTAGATAACTTGGAGAAGATCTGCATGGAGGAGTGGGCCAAGATAACTCCAGAGACCTGTGCCGGCCTGATCAGGTCTTATGAAAGACGATTATTAGCTGTAATTGCAAACAAAGGTTATTCCACAAAATATTAAACCTAGGGGTTGAAGAATAATTGACCCACACTTTTATGTTTAAAATTTATAAAAATTTAACTGAGCAACAAAACTTTTTGGTTTGTAAGATTTATGCATCTGTTAATAAATCCTGCTCTTGTTTGAAATTTGAAGGCTCTAACTTATTTGCATCTTATTAAACCTGCTAAATCTGCAGGGGGTTGAATACTACTTGTAGGCACTGTATCTACAGGAGACTGATACAGCAATGGGAAGTAAAATGGCCCCACAGTATGCAAATCTTTTCATGGCCAACTTGAAAGTGACTTTTTGTCCTCATGTCCCATCAGGCCTCTGGCCTACTACCGCTACATTGATGACATTTTAATCATCTGGACGGAGTCTGAGCCACAGCTAAAGACATTCCATGAACAGTTTAATCAATTTCATCCCACCATCAACTTGACACTAAACTACTCCTGCACTGAGATTAACTTTTTGGACACTATTATTAACCCCTTCAAGGCGCGGCCCTTTTTCGTTTTTGCATTTTCGTTTTTCACTCCCCTCCTTCCCAGAGCCATAACTTTTTAATTTTTCCGTAAATATGGCCATGTGAGGGCTTATTTTTTGCGGGACGAGTTGTACTTTTGAACGACACCATTGGTTTTACCATGTCTTTTACTAGAAAACGGGAAAAAAATTCCAAGTGCGGTGAAATTGCAAAAAAACTGCAATCCCACACTTGTTTTTTGTTTGGCTTTTTTGCTAGGTTCACTAAATGCTAAAACTGACCTGCCGTTATGATTCTCCAGGTCATTACGAGTTCATAGACACCTAACATGTCTAGGTTATTTTTTATCCAAGTGGTGAAAAAAAATGCAAAACTTTGCTTTAAAAAAAAACAAAAAAAAAAACAAAAGTGCCATTTTCCGATACCCGTAGCGTCTCCATTTTTCGTGATCTGGGGTCGGGTGAGGGCTTATTTTTTGCGTGCCGAGCTGGCGTTTTTAATAATATCACTTTTGTGCAGATACGTTCTTTTGATCGCCCGTTATTGCATTTTAATGCAATGTCGCGGCGACCAAAAAAACGTAATTCTGGCGTTTTGAATTTTTTTCTCGCTACGCTGTTTAGCGATCAGGTTAATGCTTTTTTTTATTGATAGATCGGGCGATTCTGAACGCGGCGATGCCAAAATACGTGTAGGTTTGATATTTTTTTTATTGTTTTATTTAGGATGGGGCGAAAGGGGGGTGATTTAAACTTATGTTTTATACATTTTTTTCATATTTTTAAAAACATTTTTTTTTTACCTGTGCCATGCTTCAATAGCCTCCATGGGAGGCTAGAAGCTGGCACAACTCGATTGGCTCAGCTACATGGCAGCGATCATCAGATCGCTCCTATGTAGCTGAAATGCAGGTGTGCTGTGAGCGCCGACCACAGGGGCATCAGTAACCATAGAGGTCTCAAGGACCTCTATGGTTACCATCCTGACACATGATCATGTGACGGAGTCGGCGATGACGTCATTTCCGGCCGCCCGGCCGGATGCGGTAGTTAAATGCCGCTGTCTGCGTTTGACAGCGGCATTTAACAGGTTAATAGCGGCGGGTGAATAGCGATTTCACCTGCCGCTATTGCACGCACATGTCAGCTGTACAAAACAGCTGACATGTCGCGACTTTGATGTGCGCTCAGCGCCGGAGCCCACATCAAAGGGGGAGACACGGCATGCGCAGTACATGTACGGCGCATGTCGCGAAAGGGTTAAGCTGCAGAACAATGAAATAGAGACATCCCTGTATCAGAAGCCAATCGACCGTCCAACATACCTTAAATGGGACAGTTTCCATCCAAAACACATAAAAAACTCCAAAAGCAAGAAACACACAAATCCGCACTGCCAACTGAATGTAATCCGTTAATTTTGTTAACCACTTCACACTGTGATGGTTACAGAAGCTCCATTTACCTATATCAAACTGGGGGTGCGTTTTCCAAAAAACGCACGAAACAGCCGTTGTCCGGAGCTGCTTCTATCCCTCCCTGCAATCTGTTTTTTAAGTATGTCCGAATAAAGTGAACAAATCTTGAACAGGGGTAAGTGCGTTCCTTTTTTCTTTCATTTTGGACATAAAAAACTCCATTGTCTACAGCCAAGCCATCAGATACAATCATATATGTTCCAACCCAATGGACAGGGATGAACACCTTGGTCGCCTCAGAAAGACCTTTTTGAATCGGGGCTACCATCCAAGAACAATTGAAAACCACATTACAAGAGCCACCAGAATATCAAGGAATCACCTGCTACATTACAAAGCTAAAGAAGAAAATAACCGGGTACCTCTAGTAGTCACCTACAATCCAAATCTGGAGGTGCTAAGGGGAGCTGCATGGAAATTACAACCTTTACTGCAAAAAGATGCCGCTTACAATCCATGTTTCCAGACCCCCCACTACTGTGTTTTAGGCAGCCCCCAAATCTAAGGGTACCGTCACACTAAGCGACGCTGCAGCGATAGCGACAGCAATGCCGATCGCTGCAGCGTCGCTGTGTGGTCGCTGGAGAGCTGTCATACAGACCGCTCTCCAGCGACCAACGATGCCGAGGTCCCCGGGTAACCAGGGTAAACATCGGGTTGCTAAGCGCAGGGCCGCGCTTAGTAACCCGATGTTTACCCTGGTTACCAGCGTAAAATGTAAAAAAAAACAAACAGTACATACTTACATGCGTCCCCCGGCGTCCGCTTCCTGTAATGACTGAGCGCCGGCAGTGGCAGGGCACAGCGGTGACGTCACCGCTGTGCTGTGCTTTCACTTTCAATTTGCGGCGCTCAGTCAGTGTGGGAAGCGGACGCCGGGGGAAGCATGTGAGTATGTAGTGTTTGTTTTTTTTTACATTTTACGCTGGTAACCAGGGTAAACATCGGGTTACTAAGCGCGGCCCTGCGCTTAGTAACCCGATGTTTACCCTGGTTACCAGTGTAAAATATCGCTGGTATGGTTGCTTTTGCCGTCAAACACGGCGATACACGGCGACCTAGCGACCAAATAATGTGCAGACCTTCTAGCAGCGACCAGCAATTTCACAGCGGGATTCTGATCGCTGCTGCGTGTCAAATACAGCGATCTCGCTCCCTAGGACGCTGCAACGTCACAGATCGCTGGCGACGTTGCTTAGTGTGACGGTACCTTAAGAAGCATCATTGTCAGAAGCTCCCTGTCCTCTCCAACAGCTGCAGGAACCTTTCCTTGCAACCAGAAAACATGTAAAACCTGTCCATTCATAATGACCACGGACAAGATAAAGATCACAACTCACATCAGGACTACAAGATACCAGGTACATTCAGCTGCATCACATCTAATGGGGTGTACCTAATTATATGTACTAAATGTCCAACTGGGGGTCTGTATGTGGGGGAGACAGGGCAAAAGCTCAGAACAAGGATGAATTCTCACCGCCACACAATAAGAGAAAAAAGAATGGATCTACCTGTGGCAATACATTTCTGTCTCCCAAATCATAACATTATGGACATGAGATTACTGGTGTTAAAAGGTAACTTCAAATCGCAGAAAGACAGGAGAGTCTGGGAATATAAACTGATGACGACCTTTGACTGTAGTGGTGGAATGAATGTGTCGCATGGATTTATGTCTTTTTACATCAGCTAAGGAATTTGCCCCTCAGACTATGAGGGGTCATCACAACAGAGACCCTAATCACAGGACAATAAAACATTCTTATCTAAGAACTGGTCCAATATTTATGGACATAACTGTTTATCACCCATGGTAATTCTGCTTCATGTCACCTTATCCATGGTTTTGTTTTTTTGTTTTGTTTTTCTGTGCTATGTTGTGTATAAATATGTGATTCTTCAGAATTTCTTTTAGTCTTTGCCTGATGAACAGACCTGTGTAGTCTCGAAAGCTGCAATTTGTTACCATCTTTTCAGTTAGCCATTAAAAGGTATCAACCACTGAGGACTCTCAATTCTAAATATTTTTCTATCTACTAACACGGTACCAAGATATATATCTCCTCTTCCATATACTAATGTGCCACAAACAGGAAGCTGATATCACCAACCATTCCCATTTTATTTAGGTGTATCCATATAGATGGCCCACCCTATATATATATACATGGCTGTAATTCTTCCTCTAATGGGGTGAATGAATCTCAGTTGTGGAGAAATGAGATAATGAACGTAAGGTCACAAAAGGAGCAATACATGGAATATGGGCACAGAAATCAGTGACCCCTATGTGCCATTTGCCCCTTTGGTCCTTCAGGCTGACCTGTTCCAGTTTATTGCTCATGTAGCACCCAAAGGGCACAGAAGGGCATTAATAAAGAATGATAAATGGTAAGTGGACACTAAGAGGCACTGATTTTTGTGTCAGTTTGCCATTTATTGCCCCTTTAATGATGCCATTTATTTCTATTCAGAGTGTGCAAAGCAGTCATCAGAGCAAAAGGTGGCTACTTTGAAGAACCTAGAATATAAGACATAATTTCAGTCGTTTCACACTTTTTTGTTAAGTATATAATTCCACATGTGTTAATTCATAGTTTTGATGC
This sequence comes from Ranitomeya variabilis, assembly GCF_051348905.1. Classification (NCBI taxonomy): domain Eukaryota; kingdom Metazoa; phylum Chordata; class Amphibia; order Anura; family Dendrobatidae; genus Ranitomeya; species Ranitomeya variabilis. The sequence goes on from NC_135237.1 coordinate 21,845,506, forward strand.
CTTCAGTGTGAAAGTACAATTTTCATAGTCATGAAAATACAGAAAAATCTTTAAATGAGAAGGTGTCCAAACTTTTGGTCTGTACTGTACATGACCCCTAATTTGCGCACACACACACACTACTAATTGGATTGGTCACTGACATCTATATATCTACCTATTCTGCTTCTATTTACTCTATGTAAACCATGTCTTCTATCCTGTCGGCTTCTGTAAAATCACTAACATGAATTACCGGCTAGTCTTCTATCTATCTCTCTATGAAATATAAATAAATATATATATAAATAATATGTGTCACTGACATGTGTATATACGGTATATATGTATCCTATGTGTATATTTCCATTCTATTCTAACCTGTCAGTGTGATTTTACTGTATGCAGCACATGAGTTACCGACATTTCAAAGGACACTGGTGCATAAAAAACGGACAGCACTCGCATGGTGGGAGTGCTGAGTGTTTTTTTCTCGCACCCATTGCCTTGCATTGGCGAGTCTCGTCCAAGATACGCAGCAAATCACAGCATGCTACGATTTTTTTCTCAGTCCAATTTCAGCTGAGAAAAAAGTCGCAGATGAGATGTAACCCATTGAATAACATTGGTCAGAGTGCAATCCGATTTTTTATCGGATTGCACTCGTCCGTTTTTTTTGCAAATGAGTATGAGCCCTTAGGCCCCCTTCACACGTCCGTAGAAAACAGGTATTGGAAAAACGGTACCGGTGCCATCAGTGTGCTATCAGTGAGCCATCTGTACCATCAGTGTTCCATCAGTGTCTCATCAGTATCTCACCAGTGTCTCATCAGTATCTCATCAGTGTGCCATCGGTTTCTCAGTAGTGTGTCATCAGTGTGTCATTATCTCATCAGTGTTCCATCAGTGTCTCATCAGTGTGTCATCAGTATCTCATCAGTGTGTCATCAGTGTGTCATCAGTATCTCATCAGTGTCTCATCAGTGTCTCATCAGTGTCTCATCAGTAGCTCATCAGTGTCTCATCAGTAGCTCATCAGTGTGCCATCAGGATCTCATCAGTGTGTCATCAGTGTCTCATCAGTATCTCATCAGTGTCTCATCAGTGTCTCATCAGTGTGCCATCAGTGTGCCATCAGTGTCTCATCAGTGTGCCATCAGTATCTCATCAGTGTGTCATCAGTGTGTCATCAGTATCTCATCAGTGTGCCATCAGTGTGTCATCAGTATCTCATCAGTGTGTCATCAGTGTGCCATCAGTATCTCATCAGTGTGCCATCAGTATCTGATCAGTGTGCCATCAGTGTGCCATCAGTGTGTCATCAGTATCTCATCAGTGTGTCATCAGTGTGCCATCAGTATCTGATCAGTGTGCCATCAGTATCTGATCAGTGTGCCATCAGTGTGTCATCAGTGAGCTGTACGTGTTTTACATGGACCCATAGACCTGTATTGGCTCTTGTCATCAGCGCTGACGGTAAAATACGGACATGTGAGCAGTCCCACATGTTATACTGGGTACGTGTGGATATCTTCTCCAGTACATGAGAAGATGGATGACACACGTACATGTGAAGGGGCCGTACACTACGCCAGTTTTCTTCATGCAAAAGTTGTAAATTTTAGTGACCGTTGATCTTCTGTTATCATCTGATACAATCATTGCTAATTGTCTTCCTTACTCTTCTATAGGATGATGTCAGATCAAGAAGAGGAGGAATTCCTGTAAGTATAACATGTAATTGGGATTATTGATTCTCCTAGACTCTCCCTGTAATAATCCACCGCAGAGATGTTCGCTATCAGTCTGCACTGGTTATATTAAGGCTCAATAGGATCATCTGTCTTCCTACTATTTTGGAGAATGTGTAAGAGTAATATTATTCATTCTTTTTTCTTGTCTTTTTCTTTAGTAAATGGATTGAATCAGTGAAGGCATGGAAGCCAAAATACAAGTATGTATCTTACTACATCTCTCCACATCCATCTATTAGTAGTATGTGTAGAATAAGGGGAGGACTCCATAGTGATGGTATCATGACATTACTGCTCTCTATCACGGGCATTTACAATGTTTCCATATGAACGATAAAATTGCTTTCAATAATAAAGAATTTAGGCCACGTTGAATTCTTCTTACTGCTCCTCATCCCTTTTCTTCATAGGATAACAATGAGGTTATGAGTAAATTATGGTCAGGCCGGAGTCACACTAGAGAGGACTACGGAGGAGTGCTAAGTGAGAAGAAATCGCATGGCACTCGGACCAGTGTTACTCTATGGGGCAGCTCCCATCATCCGTTGTTTCCTCAGCCGTATTTTAACTGGGAGGGAAATTGCAGCATGCTGAGATTTGCACCGTATATCGGCCGAGACTCGCCAGTGCAAGTCTATGGGGGCGAGAAAAACTCGCTCACCACACGGACCATCAGGGTGACTTGCGAGAAATACGGACCGGTGTCCTATAGAAAAGCCGTTAATTCAGTGCGGTGTACAGTAAAATCACACTGACCGGTTACAATAGAATAGATAGATTTCTATTCTACACATAGTATAGGTGTATATATATACTGCATGTCAGTGACACACATATATGTATCTTTATATGTCATACAGAGCTAGATAGCAGAATAGCCGATAATTCATTTGTCGGCTTCTAAAAAATCATTGCAGAACCCGACAGGATAGGAGACATGGTTTACATACAGTAAACCCGTGCAGAACAGTTAGATTTATAGATGTCAGTGACTAATACTGTTAGTATTATGTGTGTGTAAAATTTGGGATCTGTATGTATTTACTAAAAGAATGTATTCACGGAAAAACTGGCGCGGGCTCCCGCGCAATTTTCCTCCTCCCTGAGGTGTATTTTTGAGTACACCAAAATGGGGGACGAAAAGTTGCAAAATAAGTTCAAGAGGAAAAAAAAGTCCAATTTTGACTTTGCGACAGATTCATGAATCACGAGCACCATTTTGAAAAATTTGGTGCCAAAACAGAAACTAACACCACAAGATACAAAACGAAAGTGATTTAAAAAAAGCTGCAAATAATGAGCCAAGGTGTAAATGATTCTGTTAAAGGAAGGGATTTCCTCTTACTAAATTTATAGTTATCAAATGGAGGATCTCTCCTTACACCTCTATTGAGGTTCGATATCAACCATTATCGCTGAACTTGGCTATTAATAATTAATATCCACTAAATATGCCTCAACATTATCTTTTCCTTATACTATACACTAACTGAGACAAAACAGTGTAACAATAAAGGATATTTATTACACACACACAAAAGTCTGCAGTCTAGAACATACATATATATTTATACCCAAGCTAGCGACTATAAAAAAAAAATATATATATATATACATACACACACATACACACATATACGGATACTACAACTCTAATACAGTAATATCACTACAGTATACAGTGATATCCCAGCAATAACACAGTAATAACCCACAATATCCAGTAGTATCACAACAATATCAAGCAATATAAAAACCCACAATTAACTGCCCGATTACCCAAATCTCACACACAATATCAGCTCTCCCATCTATAGCTTACTAACCCTAAGGGTATGTGCACATGTTCAGGTTTTTTCGCGTTTTTTTTGCGATAAAAACGCTATAAAAACTAATTAAAAACGCATACAGTATGCATTCTATCATTTAGAATGCATTGTGCATATTTTGTGCACATGGAGCGTTTATTTCGCGAAAAAAACGCATCGCGGTAAAAAAAGCAGCAAGTTCATTAATTTGGCGGATTTTCCGCGTTTTTCCCACAATTATATGCATTTGGGAAAAAAAGCACAAAAAACGCGTAAAAAACGAATCAAAAACGCATTAAAAAAAGCGAAAAAAAAACACGTGCGGATTTCTGGCAGAAATGTCCGGTTTTTGTCAGGAAAATTTCTGCAAGAAATCCTGACGTGTGCACATACCCTAAGGCCTAAGAAGTTACAGGGCCTAGTAAGAAAAGGGGGTACAGAGTATACTTATCCACCATCCATGATCATTCCAGCATGCAGGCACAGCAAAAAAGAGAGAACCAGCTGGTCTTGTCCCTTATATGTGACCAGCTAAAAGCGGTGTGTCCAGCCCCAGGTGTGGGGGATGAGGTCACAAGTCTATTGTCCACTGGCAAAGGTACATCCCCTCAATCCTAAAGGAAACTTGTTTTTCCAGCTCATGGCAGCTTTGTTTTACAGCAGGCTGGAGGGGGAGCTTCATGTGGAACACATGGCAGGATTATATCACTAAACACATCTCTATGTAAAGATATACATTTTGGGGCACTTCCCCTTCTACAGATTCTCACCACAGCTGTATGTTCTTTTATAGGCGCCAAAAATTTAGAAGAACTTCCCGCGTCCCTGCTCTGGAGACAATTTTGTAAGTTGGTGTAATAAACGGTAATATTTATTAGAGTTCCCCCATATAATCTATTGCCATAATCAATGCATCTATAAGGGGAAACTATGTAAAAAGCGTAGGAAATGCAGGAGGATTTCACATAGGGCGCAGTCAGACAGCCATATAACAGGGATGACGATTGCATCGCAATGCTCGGACTGTCTGGCGGCTATCCCAGCCCTAGTGTGACAGTTACATAGAAATACATGGTGTCATGCTCAGGTACGGAGAGCCGCCGGCCAGTCTGAGCATTCCCATGCAACAGTCGTCCTTATTTTACGGCCATCTGACTGCGCCCATACCCTCATTGTCACTGTGCCACCAGCAGCCGACACAGGGGCACTCATGTATAAAAACTGTTCTAAGACAAAGTATCAGTGTGGCCCATCAGAGCCAATCAGATTCCAGGTTTTAGCATCAGTTTCCTTTAACCCCTTAAGCCCCAAGGGTGGTTAATGACCGGGTCAATTTTTACAATTCTGACCACTGTCCCTTTATGAGGTTATAACTCTGGAACGCTTCAACGGATCCCGGTGATTTTGACATTGTTTTCTCGTGACATATTGTACTTCATGATAGTGGTAACATTTATTTGATATTACCTGCATTTATTTGTGAAAAAAAACAGAAATTTGGCGAACATTTTTTTAAATTTTGCAATTTTCCAACTTTGAATTTTTATGCCCTTAAATCACAGAGATATGTCACACAAAATACTTAATAGGTAACATTTCCCACATGTCTACTTTACATCAGCACAATTTTGGAACCAAATTTTTTTTTTTTTTTGTAAGGGAGTTACCTATAAGGGTTCAAATTTGACCAGCAATTTCTCATTTTTACAACACCATTTTTTTTTTTAGGGACCGCATCACATTTGAAGTCATTTTGAGGGGTCTATATGATAGAAAATAACCAAGTGTGACACCATTCTAAAAACTGCACCCCTCAAGGTGCTCCACACCACATTCAAGAAGTTTATTAACCCTTCAGGTGTTTCACAGGAATTTTTTGAATGTTTAAAAAAAGAAAGAACATTTAAATTTTTTTCACCAAAAATTTACTTCAACTCCAATTTGTTTTATTTTCCCAAGGGTACCAGAAGAAATTGTACCCCAAAAGTTGTTGTGCAATTTGTCCTGAGTATGCTGATACCCCATATGTGGGGGTAAACCACTGTTTGGGCGCATGGCAGAGCTCGAAAGGGAAAGAACGCCGTTTGACTTTTCAATGCAAAATTGACTGGAATTGAGATGGGACACCATGTTGCGTTTGGAGAGCCCCTGATGTTCCTAAACATTGAAACCCCCCACAATTGACACTATTTTGGAAAGTAGACACCCTAAGGAACTTATCTAGATGTGTTGTGAGAACTTTGAACCCCCAAGTGTTTCACTACAGTTTATAACGCAGAGTCGTGAAAATAAAAAAATCATATTTTTTTTCAACAAAAAATATTTTTGAGCCCCCAGTTTTGTATTTTCCCAAGGGTAACAGGAGAAATTGGACCACAAAAGTTGTTTTCCAATTTGTCCTGAGTACGCCGATACCCCATATGTGAGGGGGAACCACTGTTTAGGCGCATGGCAGAGCTCGAAAGGGAAGGAGCGCCATTTGGAATGCAGACTTAGATGGATTGGTCTGCAGGCGTCACGTTGCATTTGCAGAGTCCCTGATGTACCTAAACAGTAGAAACCCCCCACAATTGAGCCCATATTGGAAACTAGACCCCCCAAGGAACTTATCTAGATGTGTTGTGAGAACTTTGAACCCCCAAGTGTTTCACTACAGTTTATAAGGCAGAGCCGTGAAAATAGAAAAACATTTTTTTCCCACAAAAATTGGTTTTTAGCCACGCAAATTTTTATTTTCCCAAGGGTAACAAGAGAAATTGGACCCCAAAAGTTGTTGTCCAATTTGTCCTGAGTACGCTGATACCCATATGTTGGGATAAATCCCTGTTTGGGCGCACGGGAGAGCTCGGAAGGGAAGGAGCACTGTTTTACTTTTTCAACGCAGAATTGGCTGGAATTGAGATAGCACGCCATGTCGCGTTTGGAGAGCTGTTGTGAATTTACCTTTTGGCTCCCTCTGGTGGCTACTAGTGATTTTACTCTGGGTATGTCATTCATCCCTTGTATGCTCACCTGGGTCGTTAGGTCAGGGGTGGTGCTATATAAGCTCCCTGGACCTTCAGTTCAATGCCTGGCAACATTGATATCAGAGCTAATCGGTAGTGCTCTTGTCTTCTGATCCTGGTTCCTGCAAGATTAAGCTAAGTCTGCTTTTTTGCTTTTTGCTATTTGTTTTTGTTTGCATTTTTGTCCAGCTTGTATATAATCTGTATCCTGATCTTGCTGGAAGCTCTAGGGTGGCTGGTGTTCTCCCCCCGGGCCGTTAGACGGTTCGGGGGTTCTTGAATCTCCAGCGTGGATTTTTGATAGGGTTTTTGTTGACCATATAAGTTATCTTACTACATTCTTCTATTAGTAATTGGGCCTCTCTTTGCTAAACCTAGTTCATCTCTGTGTTTGTCATTTCCTCTTACCTCACCGTTATTATTTGTGGGGGGCTTGTATCCTACTTTTGGGGTCCTTTCTCTGGAGGCAAGAGAGGTCTTTGTTTTCCTCTTCTAGGGGTAGTTAGCTCTCCGGCTGGCGCGAGACATCTAGCGACCAACGTAGGCATGTTCCCCGGCTACTTCTAGTGTTGGCGTTAGGAGTAGTTATATGGTCAACCCAGTTACCACTGCCCTATGAGCTGGATTTTTGTACTTCGCAGACTTGGTGATATCTCTGAGACCCTCGCCATTGGGGTCATAACAGAGAGCCCCTGATGTGCCTAAACAGTGGAAACCCCCAATTTTACCTGAAACCCTAACCCAAACACACCCCTAACCCCAACACACCCCTAATCCCAACCCTAACTACACCCCTAACTCCAACACACCCCTAACCCTAACTTTAGCCCCAGCCCTAACCTTAACTGTAGCCCCAACCCTATCCCCAACTCTATCCCCAACCCTAATGGGAAAATGGAAATACATTTTTTTTATTTTATTATTTTTCCCTAACTAAGAGGGTCATGAAGGGGGGGTTTGATTTACTTTTATAGCCTTTTTTTAGTGGATGTTTATGATTGGCAGCTGTCACGCACAAAAAGACGCTTTTTATTGCAAAAAAATAGTTTGTGCGTCTCCACATTTTGAGAGCTATAATTTTTCCACATTTTGGTCCACAGAGTCATGTGAGATCTTGTTTTTTGCGGGACGAGTTGAAGTTTTTATTGGTAACATTTTTGGGCATGTGACATTTTTTGACTGCTTTTTATTCCGATTTTTGTGAAGCAGAATGACAAAAACCAGCTATTCATGAATTTCTTTTGTGGGGGACGTTTATACCGTTCCATGTTTAGTAAAATTGATAAAGCAGTTTTATTCTTCGGGTCAGTACGATTACAGCGGTACCTCATTTATATCTTTTTTTATGTTTTGTCGCTTTTATACGATAAAAACTATTTTATAGAAAAAATAATTATTTTTGCATCGCTTTATTCTGAGGACTATAACTTTTTGATATGCTGTATGGCGGCTCGTTTTTTGCAGGACAAGATGACGTTTTCAGCGGTACCATGGTTATTTATATCCGTCCTTTTGATCGCGTGTTATTTCACTTTTTGTTCGGCGGTATGATAATAAAGCGTTGTTTTTTGCCTTGTGTTTTTTTTTTTTTTTTTTACGGTGTTCACTGAAGGGGTTAACTAGTGGGACAGTTTTATAGGTCGGGTCGTTACGGACGCGGTGATACTAAATATGTGTACTTTTATTGTTTGATTTTTTTATTTAGATAAAGAAATGTATTTATGGGAACAATATATAGATTTGTTTTCTTTATTTAGGAATTTATTTTATTATTTTTTACACATGTGAACATTTGTTTTTTTTTTTACATTATCACATTGTCCCATGGGGAGGACATCACTTTATAGTGACAGATCGCTGATTTGACACTTTGCAAAGGACTGTGTGCTCTGAGCAGGCGCTTGTAAGCCACCTCCCTGCAGGACCCGGTAGTAGCCCCGCGGCCATTTTGGATCCGGGGCCTGCAGGGAGGAGACGCTCGGTACAAGGTGAGTACATCGCCTTGTACCGATCGTCTCAGGGAAGTCCGTAGGGAGCCCCCTCCCTGCGCGATGCTTCCCTATGCCCCCGCAATGCTGCAATCATGTGTGATCACAGTGTGCTGGGGGATAATGTGCCAGGAGCGGTCCGTGACTGGTCCTGGCACATAGTGCCGGATGTCACCTGCGATAGGGAGCTGACACCCGGCCGCGATCCCCCCGTGAGCGCGGCTGATCTCATATGACGTACTATCCTGTCACTGGGTATTAAGTCCCAGGTCACCTTGAGGGGTTAGTAGGTCTTATGGGATTAAGGGGTTAAAATAAGAGCAATGATCTGATTGGTTGCTGTGAGAGGCACTGACACTTTTTCTTAGAGCTATTTTCATGGATCTTACCTGGGAGGTTCATGAAACCATTTATGTCCTCCATACACAGTCCACCATAAATTTCAGCCTTCATTCTGCCACTGGTTGGCAACTGGAGGATAACATCGACCATGGAATAAAAATTCTACATTTTTGAGAAAAATATATTGTATAAAATAAGTGATTGTAACACTGGTAGTTTATGAGAGTTGCTAAACAGAGTCTGTTATATATCCAATAGTGAGGAAGAGGAGGAAGAGGAGGAAGAGGAGGAAGTGGAGGAAGTGGAGGAAGCGGAGGAAGCAGAGAGCAGTGAGGACAAGGAATCGTAAGTAGAGAGATAGTGAGGTTATAACGTTCTCGCCAACACTCCCAGAACATCCCCGAGTCTCCCGGAAAAAGATACTCAAGGATCCATCTATAGCAGCTGTATACAGGCAGAGGACGTTATCCGTAGGTTTCCTAAGCATCATTTCTTCTAACCAGAGCTGTATGGTTTTATTTCAGGCGCTTTGGATGCCGTATTAAGAACACATGGTCCAGTGATAGCAACACCACAGAAGAAATGCTAGCGCAGGCTTCCAGTGTCTGATGTTTCAGATGCTGCACATCTCGTATCTTCACAGCATAGACAATTGCCTTCAGATGACTCAAAGATAAAAGTCTAAGGAGGTCAGATCGGGAGACCTTGGTGGCCATTCAACTGGCCCACGACGACCAATCCACTTTCCAGAAAACTGTTCATGTAGGAATGCTCGGACCTGACACCCATAATTGATAGTATGGTGTGATATATGGGGTCCAAAGATAGTGGGGCCATATTTCATCAATGGAAACCTCAACGCCACTGGATATCTGAAATTGCTACATCATGATGTGTTGCCCTCTTTATGCAGTGAAGATGGCAGATTCCGCGAGTTTTTCCAGCAAGATGGTGACCACCACATTATGGGTGTCAGGTCCGAGCATTCCTACAAGGAATCTGACCCCCTTAGACTAGCATTTCTTCTGCGGTGTTGCTATCAGTGTGTCAAGAGTGGGAGAAGAGGGCTGCATTGACAATCCAACACAATGGGCAGCACTTTGAACACATTTTATAAGTGGTCATAAACTTGTAAATAACTCATGAAAGAAAAAAAGTTACGTTAAAGCCAAGCACACCATTGTTTTTCTTGTGAAATTCTCAATAAGTTTGATGTGTCACATGACCCTCTTCCCATTAAAAAAATAAAGTTGGATCCAAAATGGCCAAATTCAAAATTGCCGCCATGGTCACCACCCATCTTGAAAGTTTCCCCCTCCCATATATTAATGTGCCACAATCAGGAAGTTGATATCTCCAACCATTCCCATTTTATTTAGGTGTATCCATATAGATGGCCCACCCTATATATATATATACATGGCTGCAATTCTTCCTCTAATGGGGTCAATGAATCTCAGTTGTGGAGAAATGAGATAATGAACATAAGGTCACAAAAGGAGCAATACATGGAATATGGGCACAGAAATCAGTGACCCCTATGTGCCATTTGCCCCTTTGGTCCTTCAGGCTGACCTGTTCCAGTTTATTGCTCATGTAGCACCCAAAGGGCACAGAAGGGCATTAATAAAGAATGATAAATGGTAAGTGGACACTAAGAGGCACTGATTTTTGTGTCAGTTTGCCATTTATTGCCCCTTTAATGATGCCATTTATTTCTATTCAGTGCCTGAATGTCCCCATTTCATCACCTGAAGCTCACGATGACCGACTTGGGCTTTGTACTTGTGCAGCCTCTTTGGCCAGAGAAGTAGAAGGTCCCTGTAGTGCTCTGTCGTACACCCGCTCTCCTAGTGCCTGCGGCGTGATGTCATCAATGCGCTAGGATGTATCGCTATTAACTACATAACAGACAGCGTTCTTAGGCTTAAAAGCGCCCCCTACTGGAGCTGTGCAGTACTGTGCGCTGTCCTGTAAAATTCTGAATTTGTCAGAAACATCTTACACCTGTTCATGAATGACGTATTTATCCGCACTATGGTGGGCTCACACAATGTGATCACAGGGTATGTTTCTGTCCTAAATGCAAGTATTCCTCTGGATTTGGAGCAGCACAGCAGTAAATGCACCATTGTTGCATTGTATGAACCCACTGTAACACTCCCTATAAAGCAGCGATTACAATAATGTTCATTTATGAGATTTATTTATTACTGCATGTAATCAATGTTATGTGCTCAGCAGTGAGGAAGAGGAGCAAGAGGTGGGCAGGGATTGCTCCAAATAAGAGAGGAAGACTATAGCAAAGATACCATCAGACTGTACAGCTCTGGCAAAAATTAGGAGACCACCACATCAAATCCCTGTCATGGCCGCCCAATCTCCAGACCTGAACCCCACTGAAAACCTCTGGAATGTAATCAGGAGGATGATGGATAGTCACAAGCCACCAAACAAAGAACTGCTGACATTATTGTACCAGGAGTGGCATAAGGTCACCCTGGAGCAGCGTGACAGACTGGTGGAAAGCTGCCAAGACGCAGGAAAGCTGTGATTAAAATGCATGGTTATTCCACAAAATATTGATGTCTGAACTCTTCCTGAGTTAAAACATTAGTATTGTTGTTCGTAAATGATTATGAACTCGTTTTCTGTGCATTATTTGAGGTCTAAAAGCACTGTTTTTTGTTTTTTTTTAGTTTTGACCATTTCTCCTTTTAAAAAAAAAAAAAAAAAAAAATACAAAATTAATTGCTTGAAAATTTGGAGACATGTTATCAGACGTTTATAGAATAAAAGAACAATTTACATTTTACTGAAAATTATATCTATAAAGAGGAAAATCAGACAAACTGAACATTTTGCAGTGGTCTGTTCATTTTTGCCAGAGCTGTAAGTACAGAGATATGGAGTATAGAGATATCACAGGTTGTATATGATTGTAGATATTTATTAATATCTGATGAATGACTTGTTATCACTGAGTATAGACTGAGGAGGATAGAAAACATTGCTGTGCATACTGATTTAGGGGTCTCCTACTCCAGGATTATAGGGTGCACAATTTTCTGAGCTCTTGGTCTTGTCTGAGCAGTGCTGCCGCTCCAATGTGGCCATGGCGCACTGAAAACAGTTTTGCCAATGGCCGGTATGACTGGCAAAGATGAAGGTAGAGGCGCTGGTGGGTGGCGCAGAGGAGGGAGACATACAGTGTAATTGTATTTGACCTGTGAGAAAAAACAAATGTCTACTAGAGCCGACCCGCTGATACCACTACTGATCCCGCATCTCCAGCCCGGCACGCTCTCTAGTTACTACAAGGCCATTTACAACACTCACTCCCCAGCTATGACGCCCTTCCTGAGCGGTCTTCACCTGAGCCGGAGGTTCCCTCCTCTTCTCCCTACATCTTCGCACCTCCTCCGTGTGCCCTCCCAAACATCTAAGGGCGCACAGCGCCTACTACCCTCCGTCTCCTCCACTAGCTGGGCATAGGTCTGCTACTAAGCCAGTGCACTCGTGCCATGATTTATATTATTGCTTTATTTGGTCATATATTCTCCATTTTGTTTTTTGCACATTGTTATCCATTTGCTACATATATTGAGATCTTGCCCTTTTTGTTCACATTCTACCATCTTGACTCTGAGAATATTATTCTTTCAGTGCAGTTAATGAGCTTCTTATTTTCTCTACTTTCCTAGATTTCCTCATAGACTGATCAGAATGATAATGTGAACTGTCTGTGTCTCAATTTGTTTGTTTGTTTGGATTTTTCTTCAGATGCAAACGTAAATGGTGGCAAAGGTGGCAAAAATGCTTTGACAGAAAAAACAGCAAAGTCAGGAACATGTAGGTATTTTAACACTTTCCACAAATGGACATGCCCTTATTTCCTAAATGCTGTTTTCTAGATGCAAAATTATACAATGACTCGTCCTGATAGTTACACAGGTGCCACGGTTCACACCCGTGCTGCTAACAATGTGTCACGGATCCCAACAACATGTCAGGGATCCCGGGTAGGATACCTTTATTGTCCCCACTACTCACACCAATTTGTCACAAACCGCGGTGGTTTGGTTGCCCCTGGTTCCTTTTGAAGGGGATTTATCTATATCCCAGTTCCAGTTTGGAACTTGTAGCTCTCTGGCGTCCCCCTTACCCTCAGGTCAGATTAGGTCCTGCACCTAGGGTAATTAGTCACCAGAAAGGCTGCCTGCTATGCACTGGCTATTGGGCATCCTGCAGCGAGGGCATTATAACTAGTCCCACACAGGCGGGAACAATAATTATCAATGCCGCCGTCGCTACAAAGATTCCCAATCGCACAGAACAAAGTATCCTGCCACCAGCTTCGATTCCACAAGGGTTAACTGGTCTGGAGCCAACCCAAATCAGTAGCGTAATTCACTTCAGAGGAAGCGACAGTTCGTTTATAGAGCAGAGAGAGATAAGCTAGAAAATTAAATATTTTACTCCATAAAAAGGTAGGCAGTGTTTGCAAAGTATAAAAGATATTATAAAGAAGACAAAATCATGTGTACATTACAAATAAAATAGGGTTAACATTGAAAAGAGAACGATTAAATAGCATTCAGAACATTTCAGCTTGAGACTGGCCGTGTGCTATGGAGGAGAAAGGGCTTCCATATATCCAGATGCATGAACACAGCTTTGCCGAGCTGTTGTTAGCTCGCTTCCTGGACCAACTCTTCCCCCAATTCAGCAGGGGTAAAGATATGCCCTCTTGTCGTGACATCACTGAGTGGGCTGAGTAATGACATGCACTCATTTTCCACCTATTTACATTTTTTGAGCCCCCAGACAAAGGATATTCCTTGGGCAAGGGGAGGGGCAACGAGGGGCTTTACAGGATTGATTGCAGATTAAAAGCCATACACTGCTCACACATTGGTATCAAGTTGCACAGTATCTGCCATAGGGCTTTGTTTGTTGTATGAGCGAATGCAGAGGGGGAGAAAGGTGGGTCGAAACTGCAATTTGTGTCTGTGACATGGTAATTTCTAGAACTATCTTACATTATGACATTTTTACATTATCGTGACAACAGGTAAAAGATCAGTCCCCTTACAAGTGCATGTGAATTTGATATTTATACAATGAGCTATTAATTTATTATTAATAATGATGTTAATTGTAACATTATTTAAAAATATAACATTATTAATTAGTAATGACATCTATCTAAATCGTGTGGTGACGTATATGAGACAGGTAATGCATTATGTTTGTCGGTGTCCCTATGAGACAAGGATTTGTTCTTGATTATTACATTACAAGGTATTTATTTGTGATAATTTCTTCTATTTCTCCAACAGTAAAAAAGAGCATGATAAAAAAGAGAGACGGACACCAAAGTAAGGAAACTCTTCCCCCATTATTGTATGTGACATGTTGTTACACTCAGGCTCATTGTATCAGGGGCAGATACACTTTGTATCTTCCCTTTATATCGTTATACTATATGGAATATTTTTAATAGAAGAAACCAATATATTTAAATGTCTATATGTCCCATTATGAGAGAAAAGAATTTCCCTTTTTAGTTCATGTCTTCTAAACTCTCTAACCTTCCCGTCCTTTCGTCTCCATTCTAAACACTAGGCTCCTCAGAGTGATTCTCTGCTGCTTTAAGAACACAGCAGCAGAGTAAAGAAAATCACGTAAGTATAATTTTTTTTATTGAAAGATTTTAAAGGGCCACTGTCACCCCCCTCCAGCCGTTATAAACTAAAAGAGCCACCTTGTGCAGCAGTAATGCTGCATTCTAACAAGGTGGCTCTTTTAGTTTTAGGTTCAAGTATACCCCAAATAAAGCGTTTTTATACTTAGCCACAATTCCTGTCTCTAGCCAGGGAGGCGGGTCCTCACTCCCCAGCTTGGCCAGCTCCTCTGCCGTCACTCCAATCTTCCTGCGCTTTCGGCGCTGCCCCCTCAGCGCTGTTATCGTTTCAAAACCGGCGCCTGCGCTGTGTACTGGTGTCCTGCGCAGACGCAGTAAGCTCTGGCCATCTGATGTCCCAGCCAGGCTTGCACACTGCGCCTGTGCGGGCATCGCGGCCAGCCACCTTTGGAATCCCCGCCCCGCACTGTGTTATGCATTATGCACAGTGCGGGGCGGGGATTCCAAAGGTTCCACCTATACAGAATATTCCGTGTAATGGCTGATACCAGAGAACAAAAGACATCCACAGAACACCAGGATGGATCTGCTGCACAGCAAATAGCTGTAGGACCTGTGATGATGTGATTAGGGCAATCACATGGCAGTGATGTCATCGCAGGTCCTACAGCTATTTGCTGTGCAGCAGATCCATCCTGGTGTTCTGTGGATGTCTTTTGTTCTCTGGTATCAGCCATTACACGGAATATTCTGTATAGGTGAAACATAAATATATACTGATAAGAAGACGTTTTCCGGGGATTCCAAAGGTGGCTGGCCGCAATGCCCGCGCAGGCGCAGTGTGCAAGCCTGGCTGGGATGACAGACGGCCAGAGCTTACTGCGTCTGCGCAGGACACCAGTACACAGCGCAGGCGCCGGTTTTGAAACGATAACAGCGCTGAGGGGGCGGCGCCGAAAGCGCAGGAAGATTGGAGTGACGGCAGAGGAGCTGGCCAAGCTGGGGAGTGAGGACCCGCCACCCTGGCTAGAGACAGGAATTGTGGCTAAGTATAAAAACGTTTTATTTGGGGTATACTTGAACCTAAAACTAAAAGAGCCACCTTGTTAGAATGCAGCATTACTGCTGCACAAGTGGCTCTTTTAGTTTATAACGGCTGGAGGGGGGTGACAGTGGCCCTTTAAGATTAACAAACTCTACATCAGTGTCTTCTTAAGTATTGATTATCATATAAAGAGTCAGTAGGTGACAAATTAGTTTAATTCTTATGCATAGAAAATAAGGTAGGAGGACACCTAATTATTTTACATTCAAAGATAGATTATTTTTACAGAAGCAAGGCACTGCCATGGGCACGGCATGGCGCCATCGTATGCAAATCTCTTTCTCAGCCTATAGGAGGAGATTTTCCACAGTAGTCCCCAGGCCACTTCCCACATGCAGTGCTAGTACAGATACATTGATGACCTGTTAAAAATGTAAAAAAAAAAAAAAAAATTTGAAAAAAAGTTTAAATTACCCTCCATTCGACCCATTCAAAATAAAACAATAACAAAATTAAAAATACACATATTTGGTACTGCCAGTTTCAGAAATGCCCGATCTATCAAAATATAAATATAATTAACTTGAATGGTAATCGGCGTAATGAGAAAAATAATCGAAACTCCAGAATAACTTTTTTTTGGTCGCCTCAATATTGTAATAAAATGCAATAACAGGCGATCAAAAGATTGTATCTACACCAAAATGGAATCAATAAAAACATCAGCTTAACGCGCAAACAATAAGCCATCACCCAGCCCCAGAGCATGAAAAATGGAGACATTACACGTCTCGGAAAGTGGCGCTTTTTTTTTTTTTTTGCAAACTTTGCATTTTTCTTTTGACCACTAAAATAAAACAGAACCTATACATGTTTGGTATCTGTGAACTCGTAATGACCTGGAGAATCATAACGGCAGGTCAGTTTTAGCGTTTAGTGAGCATGGTAAAGAAAAAAAACAAAAAGGAAATTTGTGGAATTTTGCCTTTTAGCAGCTTCACTGCACTTTGATTTTTTTTTCCTGTTTTCAATAGATATGGTGAAACCAATGGTGAAGTTCAAAAGTACAACTTGTCCTGCAAAAAAAACAAGCCTTCACGCGGCCATATTGACAGAAAAACCTTAAAAAGTTATAGCTCTGGGAAGACAGGGAGGAAAAAACGGAAACTCAAAAACAGAAAATCCCACGGTCGTTAAGAGCTTTTTGTTTTACTGCAAAAAACTTGCACATTTTGCAAAATGTCGCAAAATTTGGCAAAAATGTTCTGCTTTATATAAAATCTATCTAGGTGGAGGCTGCTGTACATTTCCACAAACATTTTAGTGACTTTTCAAAAAGTTTAAAATTAAAAAAAAAAAAAAAAAATCACATGAAAACATCTGTAAAGTCTAAACCCTGCCCACAAATGCTTAAAACAAAACAGACGTACACAAAACAGGGAGTTTAGGAAAGGTACAAATGAAAAGATGATTATGGTGCAAATGGAAAGCTGGCAAAATCTGCCCCAATCAATGGTGAATCGGCCCCTTCATCTCTAATGAGTAAGTCTGTTCTCCGCCGACATCTGCTTATGATCAGTGTGTCTCTGCCATCTCTAATCCATATTTTCCTTTACAGAAGTTCAGTCCTCACATGGCGCGGTCATTGCCACAGCCACCATGTCACCAAAAGCTGCAAGAGTCTTCCAAGAATCTGTGCCTGCGCTAAAGCTGTAATGTAACTGATCCGTATGTGCACGATGCGCAGCGACCTTACAGAGGCCTGTAGTATGCCAGCATGCAAGGATGTGTGACAGAGTGGTGAGCACAGTGCTCGTGCCAGGAGTCCGGTGATGCTACCGGCACATGTGAAACACATTCCCTAGTGGAGTGCAGCTTACTTCTGGTAGCGGTGAGCGCAGTGCATGTGCCAGGAGTCCGGTGATGCAACTATCTGGAGAAGTGGAGAGCACGGTTTGTGGGCTGAGCCTCCGATGGCGCTGCAGGATTACTGCGGAGGGTAGGACGGCAGAAGACCTGGGGAGCGTCCTACCGTGGTGTCAGGTTCCCTCCGTTACCTCCGTAAGCCAATGCAGTAGACTGGCGGTGTGCTTCAGCCGAAAAGCGCAGCCCCGCAGTGGCGAGGTTGGAGGTGGTCATGGTCTGGGTGAGGTCACCAGAACTGGGGGACGGGTGCATGAGAGGGCCAGTAAACCAACACGTTTCAAAGGACTCAGTCCTTCTTTGTCAGGGCTGCTGACCCCACCTTAAACCCGGCTATATATATATATAGATGTGAGCCCCCCACTATGTCCCACTGTTACTTATTGTTGAAATGCGCATCTAGTTAAATGAGGACAGGTGACCAATCTGCATATTCAATTATCTACTTTTCATACCCTGTTTCCCCGAAAATAAGACATCTCCCGAAAATAAGACCTAGCTGTGGTTTTGCAGAACTGCTAAATATAAGGCCTCCCCCGAAAGTAAGACCTAGCAAAGTTGTTTTTTGGTAGCATGCCCGCTAGAACACCAGAGCATACAGCTGTGATTCTTTTTCGCCCGCTGCCGTTGTCCCCTACCTTCACTGTCTGTTGCAAGACATGAAGACCGGCCGCCAACCCCGATGTTCCGTTCTGCGGCCATCACTTGTAAAGGTGCAGGCAAGGCATCAAGAGGCCCGTCGCCTGCAGCCTTCCCCGTTGTCAACTGTCAGTCTGTCGTTAACCCGTCTCCTGCTGCCATACAGTACTGTATTCTCCAGGGCCGGACTGAGCATCTGGCACTTCTGGCAAATGCCAGAAGGGCCGGTGCCTGTAGTGGGCCGCTGGATCTGTTCCTACTTCCGGGGCACACCACGTAACTACGAGGTCCCCCTTCTGCAATGATGCCACATGGATGTCCCCCTGTACTGTGCATGGAGAGTGGCCATCCCATCCCCATGCAGACAGGCAGCACCGGCAGCCTCCACCCACAGAGCATGAGCACACCCTCAGGGAACCACACACAGACAGCAGAGTGATGACGTGTGAGGGCGCTGCGGTCAAACGACCACGAGGGGGCATGAGCACTCATCCCCTGCAGCGCCGGACAAGTGTGTGAGGTGCCGTGCCGCAATAGTGATTGCAAGACCCCGATGACTCCCACACACATTAGGCCCCACGCACATTAGGCCCCACGCACATTAGGCCCCACGCACATTAGGCCCCACGCACATTAGGCCCCACGCACATTAGGCCCCACGCACATTAGGCCCCACGCACATTAGGCTCCAGGCACATTAAGCTCCACGCGTATTAAGCCTCACACACATTAGGCCCCACACACATTAGGAGCTCCCACACACTTTAGGCTCCACGCACACTAGGCCCCACGCACATTAGGCCCCACGCACATTAGGCCCCACGCACATTAGGCCCCACGCACATTAGGCCCCACGCACATTAGGCTCCACGCACATTAGGGTCCACGCACATTAGGCTCCACGCGCATTAAGCTCCACGCCCATTAGGCCCCACACACATTAGGAGCTCCCACACACTTTAGGCCCCATACACATTAGGAGCCACACACATTAGGGGTCCACGCACATTAGGAGCTCCCATACACAGCGTCGGACTGGAGCACCTTGGGCCCACCAGAGAAAATCATTCTTGGGGTCCACTATGTAGCTTCATAGGAATAAATACAAGACCACCAATTGTGCAAAAAAACGCCCTAATATCAGGGTATAATATAAGGTAGTACACGTCTTAATTATGTAGAAGGGGTTGGGGTAGCCCCCTCATAGAAAATAAAGTATCCCCCTCATAGGGTACAATGTATCCCCCCTCACAGAATATAATGTAGCCCCCCCCATAGAATATAATGCAACCAGCCTCAGAGTATAATGCAGCCCCCTTAGAGTATAGTGCAACCCCCCTCATAAGGTATAATGCAGCCCCTTCATGGAATATAATGTAGCCCCCTCATAGGTTATCACGCTGCCCCCTCTCATAGGGTATCATGCAGCTCACCCTCATAGGGCATCATACAGCTCCCCCCGTAGGGCATCATGCAGCTCACTCCCCCCATAGGGCATCATACAGCTCCCCCCATAGGGCATCATGCAGCTCACTCCCCCCATAGGGCATCATGCAGCTCACTCCCCCCATAGGGCATCATGCAGCTCACTCCCCCCATAGGGCATCATGCAGCTCACTCCCCCCATAGGGCATCATGCAGCTCACTCACTCCCCCATAGGGCATCATGCAGCTCACTCACTCCCCCATAGGGCATCATGCAGCTCACTCCCCCCATAGGGGATCATGCAGCTCACCCTCCCCATAGGGCATCATGCAGCTCACTCCCCCCATAGGGGATCGTGCAGCTCACTCCCCCAATAGGGCATCATGCAGCTCACTCCCCCCCATAAGGCATCATGCAGCTCACTCCCCCCCCATAGGGTATCATGCAGCTCACTTCCCCCCCATAGGGTATCATGCAGCTCACTTCCCCCCCATAGGGAATCATGCAGCTCACTCCCCCTTGCCCCATAGGGCATCATGCATCTCACACCCCCCTTGCCCCCTAGGGCATCATGCATCTCACACACCCCCCTTGCCCCATAGGGCATCATGCATCTCACACACCCCCCTTGCCCTATAGGGCATCATGCAGCTCACACACACACACACCCTTGCCCCATAGGGCATCATGCAGCTCACCCCCCCTGCCCTATAGGGCATCATGCAGCTCACCCCCCGCCCCATAGGGCATCATACAGCTCACACCCCCTGCCCCATAGGGCATCATGCGGCTCACACCCCCCTTGCCCCATAGGGCATCATGCAGCTCACACGCCCCCCTTGCCCCATAGGGTATCATGCAGCTCACACACCCCCCTTGCCCCATAGGGCGTCATACAGCTCACCCCCCCTGTCCCATAGGGCATCATGCAGCTCACACACCCCCTTGCCCCATAGGGCATCATGCAGCTCACACACACACCCCCTTGCCCCATAGGGCATCATGCAGCTCACACCCCCCCCTTGCACCATAGGTCATCATGCAGCTCACCCCCCCACCCCATAAGGCATCATGCAGCTCACCCCTCCGCCCCATAGGGCATCATACAGCTCACCCCCCTGCCCCATAGGGCATCATGCAGGTCACCCCCCCCCCCCATACAACCAGGACTCAATAATTAAAAAAAAAAAAAAGCACAATACTCACCTCTCCTCCTCGCTCCCATACTGACTCCAGCAGCGGCTCTGCTCCGATGTCAGGAGCTGCGCTGCTGTTGGCCTCACACACAGCAGGTGCGTGATGAAGTGATGTCATCACGCACCTGCTGTGTGTCAGCGGCGAGGGGAATCATGGGAGAGGGAGCGTCATCTGACGCTCTCTCCCCATTAACGAGCGCTGGGGGGTGGCGTTGGGGCCGGGACCTCTGGCTTACGGCCCCATAGCGGCCGTGTGAGCTGGGGGCCCCTGAGGGAGCAGGGGGGATCTGCGGGCTCTGATAGCGGGCAGTGTTTAGCTGCAATTTGCGGCAAACGCTGCCCGCTATTATAGTGAAATGAATTCACTCCTCCCCACGCCCACACACATTAGGCTCCATAGACATTATGGCTCCATACACATTAGGCTCCATACGCATTATGGCTTTCACATGTTGAATTTTAACACCCAATACAGTTTACTCTTCTTCCCACGCATGCACAGGGCTCCCTGGTATCTGTAGTTCCCCACAGCTCCTCGGGGTCTTGGAATCACTATTGCGGCACGGCACCTCACACACTTGTCCGGCGCTGCAGGGGATGAGTGCTCATGCTCCCTCGTGGCCGTTTGACCGCAGCGCCCTCACACGTCATCACTCTGTGCTGTCTGTGCGTGGTTCCCTGACGGTGTGCTCATGCTCTGCGGGCGGAGGCTGCCGGTGTTGCCTGTCTGAATGGAGAGCGGCCATCCCATTCCCATGCACAGTACAGGGGAACATCCATGTGGCATCACTGCAGGAGGGAGATCCCGTAGTTGCGTGGTGTGCCCCGGAAGCAGGAACAGATCCAGCGGCCCACTACAGGCACCGGCCCTTCTGGCATTTGCCAGAAGTGCCCGATGCTCAGTCCGGCCCTGGAGAATACAGTACGGTATGGCAGCAGGAGACGGGTTAACGACAGACTGACAATTGACAACAGGGAAGGCTGCAGGCGACGGGCCTCTTGATGCCTTGCCTGCACCTTTACAAGTGATGGCCGCAGAACGGAACATCGGGGTTGGCGGCCGGTCTTCATGTCCTGCATCAGACAGTGAAGGTAGGGGACAACGGCAGCGGGCGAAAAAGAATCACAGCTGTATGCTCTGGTGTTCTAGCAGGCATGCTACCAAAAAACAACTTTGCTAGGTCTTACTTTCTTGGAAGGCCTTATATTTAGCAGTTCTGCAAAACCATAGGTCTTATTTTTGGGAGATGTCTTATTTTCGGGGAAACGGTATGAAAAGTAGATAATTGAATATGCAGATGGGTCACCTGTCCTCATTTAACTAGATGCGCATTTCAACAATAGGTATCAGTGGGACACAGTGGGGGGCTCACGTATGTATGTATGCATATATATATATCCGGGTTTAAGGTGGGGTCAGCAGCCCTGACAAAGAAGGACGGAGTTCTTTGAAACGCGTTGGTTTACTGGCCCTCTCATGCACCCGTCCCCCAGTTCTGGTGACGTCCCCCAGACTACGCCTCCCTCCAACCTCGCTACTGTGCGGCTGCGCTTCTCGGCCAGATCGCACCGCCGGTCTCCTGCATTGGCTTACGGAGGTAACGGAGGGAACCTGACACCACGGTAGGACGCTCCCCAGGTCTCCTGCCGTCCTACCCTCCGCAGTAATCCTGCAGCACCGTCAGAGGCTCAGCACACAAACCGTGCTCTCCACTTCTCCAGATAGCAGCATCACCAGACTCCTGGCACATGCACTGCGCTCACCGCTACCAGAAGTAAGCTGCACACCACTAGGGAATCTGCTTCACATGTGCCGGTAGCATCACCGGACTCCTGGCACGAGCACTGGGCTCACCACTCTGTCACATCCTTGCATGCTGGCATACTACAGGCTTCTGTAAGGTCGCTGCGCATCGTGCACATACGGATCAGTTATATTACAGCTTTAGCGCAGGGTCTAGACTCTACAGACACTTTGCTGACCTCAGCCATATTTTAAAATAAAGAATTATTTGTTGTCATTTTTTGTTCTATTTATATTTTTCCCAAATACAACTCCAAAGCCTAGCCTTAAGGTACCTTCACACTAAACAACGAGAACGACAACGATCCGTGACGTTGCAGCGTCCTGGATAGCGATCTCGTTGTGTTTGACATGCAGCAGCGATCTGGATCCCGCTGTGATATCGCTGGTCGGAGCTAGAAGTCCAGAACTTTATTTGGTCGTCAGATCGGCGTGTATCGTTGTGTTTGACAGCAAAAGCAACGATGTCAGCAATGTTAAACAAGGAGCCAACGACCTGTGAGAACGATAAGTGAGTCACCGTTACGTCACAGGATCGCTCTTGCATCTATGTGGAGCTGCTGTGTTTGACATCTCTACAGCGACCTAAACAGCGACGCTGCAGCGATCGGATCGTTGTCTACACTCACCGGCCACTTTATTAGGTACACCATGCTAGTAACGGGTTGGACACCCTTTTGCCTTCAGAACTGCCTCAATTCTTCGTGGCATAGATTCAACAAGGTGCTGGAAGCATTCCTCAGAGATTTTGGTCCATATTGACATGATGGCATCACACAGTTGCCGCAAATTTGTCGGCTGCACATCCCAAAGATGCTCCATACAAGGCAGGATGGATCCATGCTTTCATGTTGTTTACGCCAAATTCTGACCCTACCATCCGAATGTCGCAGCAGAAATCGAGACTCATCAGACCAAGCAACGTTTTTCCAATCTTCTACTGTCCAATTTCGATGAGCTTGTACAAATTGTAGCCTCAGTTTCCTGTTCTTAGCTGAAAGGAGTGGTACCCGGTGTGGTCTTCTGCTGCTGTAGCCCATCTGCCTCAAAGTTCGACGCACTGTGCGTTCAGAGATGCTCTTAGGCCTACCTTGGTTGTAACGGGTGGCGATTTGAGTCACTGTTGCCTTTCTATCAGCTCGAACCAGTCTGCCCATTCGCCTCTGACCTCTGGCATCAACAAGGCATTTCCGCCCACAGAACTGCCGCTCACTGGATTTTTTTTCTTTTTCGGACCATTCTCTGTAAACCCTAGAGATGGTTGTGCGTGAAAATCCCAGTAGATCAGCAGTTTCTGAAATACTCAGACCAGCCCTTCTGGCACCAACAACCATGCCACGTTCAAAGGCACTCAAATCACCTTTCTTCCCCATACTGATGCTCGGTTTGAACTGCAGGAGATTGTCTTGACCATGTCTACATGCCTAAATGCACTGAGTTGCCGCCATGTGATTGGCTGATTAGAAATTAAGTGTTAACAAGAAGTTGGACAGGTGTACCTAATAAAGTGGCCGGTGAGTGTATATCGCTGCAGCGTCGCTGAGTGTGACGGTACCTTTAGTCTGAATTCTAAATCTAAGGGTACCGTCTCACAGTGGCACTTTTGTCTCTACGACGGTACGATCCGTGACGTTCCAGCAATATCCATACGATATCGCTGTGTCTGACACGCAGCAGCGATCAGGGACCCCGCTGAGAATCGTACATCGTAGCAGATCGTTTGAAACTTTCTTTCGTCGCTGGATCTCCCGCTGTCATCGCTGGATCGGTGTGTGTGACACCGATCCAGCGATGTGTTCGCTTGTAACCAGGGTAAACATCGGGTTACTAAGCGCAGGGCCGCGCTTAGTAACCCGATGTTTACCCTGGTTACCACTGTAAATGTAAAAAAAAAAACCACTACATACTCACCTTCTGAGGTCTGTCCACGTCCCTCGCCGTCTGCTTCCCGCACTGACTGAGCGCCGGCCGTAAAGTAAAAGCAGAGCACAGCGGTGATGTCACCGCTGTGCTGTGCTTTACGGCCGGCTCTCTCAGTCAGTGCGGGAAGCAGACGGCGAAGGACGTGGACAGACAGCGGAATGTAAGTATGTAGCTTTTTTTTTTTTTTTTTTTTACATTTACAATGGTAACCAGGGTAAACATCGGGTTACTAAGCGCGGCCCTGCGCTTAGTAACCCGATGTTTACCCTGGTTACCCGGGGACTTCGGCATCGTTGGTCGCTGGAGAGCTGTCTGTGTGACAGCTCTCCAGCGACCACACAACGATTTACCAACGATCACGGCCAGGTCGTATCGCTGGTCGTGATCGTTGGTAAATCGTTTAGTGTAACGGTACCCTAACTCTAAACCAATCTTTAGCTCCAACACTGTTCAAGGTCAGACAGAATATACAATTGTAAATTCAGTTCTTCATACTGATTGAACACAGTATTGAATCATATGGACTGCACTTAATTAAATTCTGTCATCATCCATGTGCTGCTCATCTCCTGCCATTACTTCTGCTGCTTCTGCACAGAGCAGCAGGCAAGATGAGCCTGTCATCATTAGCTATTGCGGTTTGCATAGGCAGCGACTAAAAAAATAAAACAAAGGTCAGTTCATTATATTGAGCTTTGTCATTTTATTCATTGCCTATGCACTGCATGGTTGGTGATGTCAAACTGATTTTGCCTGCTGTGCTTTGCAGAAGTAGCGTCAGGCGTGCATTGACTGCACCACACACACACAACAGTGGAGCTTGCGGACACTGATCATTTGACAATTGGGTTGAATGGGGATGGGACTACTTTTTGCGGCCCCAAAACCCACAAGAAACAAAATGAGCAAAAACCCTGCTTTAGCTAAATAAGTAAAAAGCAAAAGTGCCTTTAAATAACAGGGTTCTGAGTAATACTGTTTTTGATTAAAAATAGCAAAAAAAATGCCATCCCACCATCAACAAAGTGACCCAGATTGGGACGACTCCTACCCGGTCTAATGTTAAAACCTTAACATGTGTCAGAGTTGACCTCAGTGTGTGAATAAGGGCAGACAAAAGGACCGGGTCCCAACTTATGGACACCAGTCTGGGGATCACTTTTAAATGTAATTTCCAGCTCAGGAGAGGGAGGCCACACCCGGTTTGCACAGAATGCACAAACATTGAGCTTGGTCTAAGTTGGTATACATGCAGCACATAAACACATGTTCACATTGGCCATAAAACATACAAAACTTTTGCGGCCCCGTAGACTTTTGCTTTGGGGGTTAACGGCCTCAGTGCCGCCTCATCCCCCTTACACACTATGTCATTGCTTGGCACGGAGCTATATGATTAATGCAATGCTGGAAGAGAAAACAAATGTGACGTAACACATTGCTTAGCCAAAGGACCAACTAGTAAGTTAACTATCAGACCACTTAGTATCACCATCCTATTTTATACTTGCCCACAAAGTAACAAATTATGAATCCCCTAGTGTATTCTAGACCATCAAGTGTTATTCCTCTCATCTGCCATAGACCACCAGGTTAAACAACTCAAATTTCATACATCTCAAAAGAAGGGGAGCTCAACCTGACAACCAGAGAAAATGACATTTACCCATTGTAAATAGTGTGGGTGCATTTGGTGGTAGCTTACAATCCTCCTTCAGAATGTGTAGCTGTAACAAAACACCTGGCTCCGCAGGGGATCAGCCTTTTCAGCTGCAAAGTCCAAGAAGTGTCGTTTCTCCTTGCGGAGATTGACATGCTAAGCAAGCCGAGATGAGGAGACTTAAAGCCGCTCATCTGGGAAATATGCTAATTATGCAAATTGTCTCTTCAGAGAGGAAGAGAACTAGAACTCTGATGCCACCTATTGGACGGTAGCAATCCTACAAGTCAATGTCGACCCTTTAACGAGGATTGTCACATGACTTAGGATAATAGCAAAACCAGAATCTCAATTTGCAGACTGTTGTGATTTTGGTTTCTGGGCTCCCCCGGTGGTCACTTGTGGTACTGAACTTGTGTGCTTCATCTCCTCTGTTCACCTGTTTCCATCAGGATGTGGGAGTTTTCTATTTAGCCTTGCTCCTCAGTCATTTCTATGCTGGCCATCAATGTAACCAGAAGCCTTTCTGTTGCATGTTCCTGCTCCAAGACTACTATCAGCTAAGTTGGACTTGTAGTCCTAAGTTTATTTTGCATTTTTGTTCCAGTTCTCTGTGTTTGAATATTTCTGAGGCTGGAAGCTCTTGTGAGCTGAAATTGCCACTCTGGTGTCATGAGTTGATATTAGAGTCTTAAAGTAATTTCAGGATGGTATTTTGAAAGGGTTTTCAGCTGACCGTGAAGTTCCCTTTTCTGTCTTCCTACTATCTAGTAAGCGGACCTCAAATTTGCTAAACCTATCTTCATACTTCGTATGTCAATTTCCTCTGAAATCACCGACAATATATGTGGGGGCTACTGTCTGCCTTTTGGGGAAAATTTCTCTAGAGGTAAGCCAGGTCTGTATTTTCCTCTGCTAGGGTCAGTCAGTCCTCCGGCTGGCGCTGGGCGTCTAGGGATAAAAACGTAGGCACGCTACCCGGCCACTGTTAGTTGTGCGGTAGGTTTAGCTCACGGTCAGCTCTAGCTTCCATCATCCAAGAGCTAGTCCTGATTTATGCTTTTCTGAAGTTCTCTTGCCATTGAGAACCATGACAGTATGACCGGCCATGTGTTAAAACTATTGGCAGAAGAAAGGAGAGAAAAAGAAGTCTGCAGATTTTTTTTTTTTTTTCTGAGCTTGCTCAATAGTTGGCTCTTTAGCATTTCTGCTTAAATTGCAGCCTTTGTCTCTCTCTCCTTCTAATCCTTGAATGGCTCTGATCTCACCTAATTATAATGGATTCTCAGAGTTTGGCTACAGGTTTGAATAATCTTGCTATGAAGGTTCAGAATTTACAGGATTTTGTTGTTCATGCTCCTGTATCTGAACCTAGAATTCCTTTACCAGAATTTTTCTCCGGGGATAGATCTCGTTTTCAGAATTTCAAATATAATTGTAAGTTGTTTCTGTCTTTGAGATCTCGCTCCGCTGGAGACCCCGCACAGCAGGTCAGGATTGTGATTTCCTTACTGCGGGGTGACCCTCAGGATTGGGCATTTGCATTGGCACCAGGGGATCCTGCGTTGCTCAATGTGGATGCGTTTTTTCTGGCTTTGGGGTTGCTTTATGAGGAACCTAATTCAGAGATTCAGGCTGAAAAAGCCTTGATGGCCCTATCTCAAGGGCAAGAGGAAGCTGAAATATACTGCCAAAAATTTCGCAAATGGTCCGTGCTTACTCAGTGGAATGAGTGTGCCTTGGCGGTGAATTTCAGAGAGGGTCTCTCTGATGCCATTAAAGATGTTATGGTGGGGTTCCCTGTGCCTACAGGTCTGTTATGGTTCTCAATGGCAAGAGAACATAGCCCAGCAAACATAAGAACTAGCTCTTGGAAGGATGGAAACTAAACTGACCATGAACTAAACCTGCCGCACAACTAGCAGTAGCTGGGTAGCGTTGCCTACGTTTTATCCCTAGACGCCCAGCGCCAGCCGGAGGACTAACTAATTCTGGCAGAGGAAAAACATAGTCCTGGCTCACCTCTAGAGAAATTTCCCCGAAAGGCAGACAGAGGCCCCCACATATATTGGCGGTGATTTTAGATGAAATGACAAACGTAGTATGAAAATAGGTTTAGCAAAATTGAGGTCCGCTTACTAGATAGCAGGAAGACAGAAAGGGCACTTTCATGGTCAGCTGAAAACCCTATCAAAACACCATCCTGAAATTACTTTAAGACTCTAGTATTAATTCATAACATCAGAGTGGCAATTTCAGATCACAAGAGCTTTCCAGACACAGAAACGAAAGTACAGCTGTGAACTGGAACAAAATACAAAAACAAACAAGGACTAATGTCCAACTTAGCTGGGAGTTGTCTAGCAGCAGGAACATGCACAGAAAGGCTTCTGATTACAATGTTGACCGGCATGGAAGTGACAGAGGAGCAAGGCTAAATAGCGACTCCCACATCCTGATAGGAACAGGTGAACAGAAAGGATGATGCACACAAGTTCAGTTCCACCAGTGGCCACCGGGGGAGCCCAAAATCCAATTTCACAACAGTACCCCCCCCTCAAGGAGGGGGCACTGAACCCTCACCAGAACCACCAGGGCGATCAGGATGAGCCCTATGAAAGGCACGGACCAGATCGGAGGCATGAACATCAGAGGCAGTCACCCAAGAATTATCCTCCTGACCGTATCCCTTCCATTTGACCAGATACTGGAGTTTCCGTCTGGAAACACGGGAGTCCAAGATTTTTTCCACAACGTACTCCAACTCGCCTTCAACCAGCACCGGAGCAGGAGGCTCAACGGAAGGCACAACCGGTACTTCATACCTGCGCAATAATGATCGATGAAAAACATTATGAATAGAAAAAGATGCAGGGAGGTCCAAACGGAAGGACACAGGGTTAAGAATCTCCAATATCTTGTATGGGCCGATAAACCGAGGCTTAAACTTAGGAGAAGAAACCCTCATAGGGACAAAATGAGAAGACAACCACACCAAGTCCCCAACACAAAGCCGAGGACCAACCCGACGCCGGCGGTTGGCAAAAAGCTGAGTCTTCTCCTGGGACAACTTCAAATTTTCCACTACCTGCCCCCAAATCTGATGCAACCTCTCCACCACAGCATCCACTCCAGGACAATCCGAAGATTCCACCTGACCAGAAGAAAATCGAGGATGAAACCCCGAATTACAGAAAAAAGGAGACACCAGGGTGGCAGAGCTGGCCCGATTATTGAGAGCAAACTCCGCCAAAGGCAAAAAAGCAACCCAATCATCCTGATCTGCAGACACAAAACACCTCAAATATGTCTCCAAGGTTTGATTCGTCCGCTCGGTCTGGCCATTAGTCTGAGGATGGAAAGCAGACGAGAAAGACAAATCTATGCCCATCCTAGCACAGAATGCTCGCCAAAATCTAGACACGAATTGGGTACCTCTGTCAGAAACGATATTCTCCGGAATACCATGCAAACGGACCACATTTTGAAAAAACAGAGGAACCAACTCGGAAGAAGAAGGCAACTTAGGCAGGGGAACCAAATGGACCATCTTAGAGAAACGGTCACACACCACCCAGATGACAGACATCTTCTGAGAAACAGGAAGATCCGAAATAAAATCCATCGAGATGTGCGTCCAAGGCCTCTTCGGGATAGGCAAGGGCAACAACAATCCACTAGCCCGAGAACAACAAGGCTTGGCCCGAGCACAAACGTCACAAGACTGCACAAAGCCTCGCACATCTCGTGACAGGGAAGGCCACCAGAAGGACCTTGCCACCAAATCCCTGGTACCAAAGATTCCAGGATGACCTGCCAACGCAGAAGAATGAACCTCAGAAATGACTTTACTGGTCCAATCCTCAGGAACAGTCTACCAGGTGGGCAACGATCAGGTCTATCCGCCTGAAACTCCTGCAAGGCCCGCCGCAGATCTGGAGAAACGGCAGACAATATCACTCCATCCTTAAGGATACCTGTAGGTTAAGAATTACCAGGGGAGTCAGGCTCAAAACTCCTAGAAAGGGCATCCGCCTTAACATTCTTAGAACCCGGCAGGTAGGACACCACAAAATTAAACCGAGAGAAAAACAACGACCAGCGCACCTGTCTAGGATTCAGGCGTCTGGCGGACTCAAGATAAATTAAATTTTTGTGGTCAGTCAATACCACCACCTGATGTCTAGCCCCCTCAAGCCAATGACGCCACTCCTCAAAAGCCCACTTCATGGCCAAAAGCTCCCGATTCCCAATATCATAATTCCGCTCGGCGGGCGAAAATTTACGTGAAAAAAAAGCACAAGGTCTCATCACGGAGCAATCGGAACTTCTCTGCGACAAAACCGCCCCAGCTCCGATTTCCGAAGCGTCGACCTCAACCTGAAAAGGAAGAGCAACATCAGGCTGACGCAACACAGGGGCGGAAGAAAAGCGGCGCTTAAGCTCCCGAAAGGCCTCCACAGCAGCAGGGGACCAATCAGCAACATCAGCACCCTTCTTAGTCAAATCAGTCAATGGTTTAACAACATCAGAAAAACCAGCAATAAATCGACGATAAAAGTTAGCAAAGCCCAAAAATTTCTGAAGACTCTTAAGAGAAGAGGGCTGCGTCCAATCACAAATTGCCTGAACCTTGACAGGATCCATCTCGATGGAAGAGGGGGAAAAAATATATCCCAAGAAGGAAATCTTTTGAACCCCAAAAACGCACTTAGAACCCTTCACACACAAGGAATTAGACCGCAAAACCTGAAAAACCCTCCTGACCTGCTGGACATGAGAGTCCCAGTCATCCGAAAAAATCAAAATATCATCCAGATACACAATCATAAATTTATCCAAATAATCACGGAAAATGTCATGCATAAAGGACTGAAAGACTGAAGGGGCATTTGAAAGACCAAAAGGCATCACCAAATACTCAAAGTGGCCCTCGGGCGTATTAAATGCGGTTTTCCACTCATCCCCCTGCTTAATTCGCACCAAATTATACGCCCCACGGAGATCTATCTTAGAGAACCACTTGGCCCCCTTTATGCGAGCAAACAAATCAGTCAACAGTGGCAACGGATATTGATATTTAACCGTGATTTTATTCAAAAGCCGATAATCAATACACGGCCTCAAAGAGCCATCTTTCTTAGCCACAAAGAAAAAACCGGCTCCTAAGGGAGATGACGAAGGACGAATATGTCCCTTTTCCAAGGACTCCTTTATATATTCTCGCATAGCAGCATGTTCAGGCACAGACAGATTAAATAAACGACCCTTAGGGTATTTACTACCCGGAATCAAATCTATGGCACAATCGCACTCCCGGTGCGGAGGTAGTGAACCAAGCTTAGGTTCTTCAAAAACGTCACAATAGTCAGACAAGAATTCAGGAATCTCAGAGGGAATAGATGATGAAATGGAAACCAAAGGTACGTCCCCATGCATCCCCTTACATCCCCAGCTTAACACAGACATAGCTTTCCAGTCGAGGACTGGGTTATGAGACTGCAGCCATGGCAATCCCAGCACCAACACATCATGTAGGTTATACAGCACAAGAAAGCGAATAATCTCCTGATGATCCGGATTAATCCGCATAGTTACTTGTGTCCAGTATTGTGGCTTATTACTAGCCAATGGGGTGGAGTCAATCCCCTTCAGAGGTATAAGATTTTCAAGAGGCTCTAAATCATACCCACAGCGTTTGGCAAAGGACCAATCCATAAGACTCAAAGCGGCGCCAGAGTCGACATAGGCATCCGCAGTAATAGATGATAAAGAACAAATCAGAGTCACAGATAGAATAAACTTAGACTGTAAAGTGCCAATTGAAACAGACTTATCAAGCTTCTTAGTACGCTTAGAGCATGCTGATATAACATGAGTTGAATCACCGCAATAGAAGCACAACCCATTTTTTCGTCTAAAATTCTGCCGTTCGTTTCTGGACAGAATTCTATCACATTGCATATTCTCTGGCGTCTTCTCAGTAGACACCGCCACATGGTGCACAGGTTTGCGCTCCCGCAGACGCCTATCGATCTGGATAGCCATTGTCATGGACTCATTCAGACCCGCAGGCACAGGGAACCCCACCATAACATCCTTAATGGCATCAGAGAGACCCTCTCTGAAATTCGCCGCCAGGGCGCACTCATTCCACTGAGTAAGCACAGCCCATTTACGGAATTTTTGGCAGTATATTTCAGCTTCGTCTTGCCCCTGAGATAGGGACATCAAGGCCTTTTCCGCCTGAAGCTCCAAATGAGGTTCCTCATAAAGCAACCCCAAGGCCAGAAAAAACGCATCCACATTGAGCAACGCAGGATCCCCTGGAGCCAATGCAAAAGCCCAGTCTTGCGGGTCGCCCCGGAGCAAGGAAATCACAATCCTGACCTGCTGAGCAGGATCTCCGGCAGAGCGAGATTTCAGGGACAAAAACAACATGCAATTATTTTTGAAATTTTGAAAGCATGATCTATTCCCCGAGAAAAATTCAGGCAAAGGAATTCTAGGTTCAGATATAGGAACATGAACAACAAAATCTTGTAAATTTTGAACTTTCGTGGTGAGATTATTCAAACCTGCAGCTAAACTCTGAATATCCATCTTAAACAGGTGAACACAGAGCCATTCCAGGATTAGAAGGAGAGAGAGAGAGAAAGGCTGCAATATAGGCAGACTTGCAAGAGATTCAATTATAAGCACACTCAGAACTGAAGAAAAAAAAAAAAAAAAAAAATCTTCAGCAGACTTCTCTTTTCTCTCCTTTCTCTGCCAATTACTTTAATCCTTTGTGGGCCGGTCAAACTGTTATGGTTCTCAATGGCAAGAGAACATAGCCCAGCAAACATAAGAACTAGCTCTTGGAAGGATGGAAACTAAACTGACCATGAACTAAACCTGCCGCACAACTAGCAGTAGCTGGGTAGCGTTGCCTACGTTTTATCCCTAGACGCCCAGCGCCAGCCGGAGGACTAACTAATTCTGGCAGAGGAAAAACATAGTCCTGGCTCACCTCTAGAGAAATTTCCCCGAAAGGCAGACAGAGGCCCCCACATATATTGGCGGTGATTTTAGATGAAATGACAAACGTAGTATGAAAATAGGTTTAGCAAAATTGAGGTCCGCTTACTAGATAGCAGGAAGACAGAAAGAGCACTTTCATGGTCAGCTGAAAACCCTATCAAAACACCATCCTGAAATTACTTTAAGACTCTAGTATTAACTCATAACATCAGAGTGGCAATTTCAGATCACAAGAGCTTTCCAGACACAGAAACGAAAGTACAGCTGTGAACTGGAACAAAATACAAAAACAAACAAGGACTAATGTCCAACTTAGCTGGGAGTTGTCTAGCAGCAGGAACATGCACAGAAAGGCTTCTGATTACAATGTTGACCGGCATGGAAGTGACAGAGGAGCAAGGCTAAATAGCGACTCCCACATCCTGATAGGAACAGGTGAACAGAAAGGATGATGCACACAAGTTCAGTTCCACCAGTGGCCACCGGGGGAGCCCAAAATCCAATTTCACAACACAGGTCTGAATGAGTCCATGACAATGGCTATTCAGATTGATCGGCGTTTGCGGGAGCGCAAACCTGTGCACCATTTGGCGGTGTCTCCTGAGAAGGCGCCAGAGAATATGCAATGTGATAGAATTCTGTCCAGAAGCGAACGGCAGAATTTTAGGCGAAAAAATGGGTTGTGCTTCTATTGTGGTGATTCAACTCATGTTATATCAGCATGCTCTAAACGTACAAAGAAAGTTGATAAGTCTATTTCAATTGGCACTTTGCAGTCTAAGTTTATTTTATCTGTGACCTTGATTTGTTCTTTGTCGTCAATTACCGCGGACGCCTATGTCGACTCTGGCGCCGCTTTGAGTCTTATGGATTGGTCCTTTGCCAGGCGCTGTGGGTTTAATTTAGAGCCTCTGGAAGTTCCTATACCTCTGAAGGGTATTGACTCTACGCCATTGGCTAGTAAACCACAATACTGGACACAAGTGACTATGCGTATGAATCCGGACCATCAGGAGACGATTCGCTTCCTTGTGTTGTACAATCTACATGATGTTCTGGTACTTGGATTGCCATGGCTGCAAGCCCATAATCCAGTCCTTGACTGGAAAGCAATGTCTGTGTTAAGCTGGGGATGTCAGGGGGCTCATGGGGACGTACCTTTGGTTTCCATTTCGTCATCTATTCCCTCTGAGATTCCGGCATTTTTGTCTGATTATCGTGATGTTTTTGAGGAGCCTAAGCTTGGTTCACTCCCTCCTCACAGAGATTGCGATTGTACCATAGATCTGATTCCAGGCAGTAAATTTCCAAAGGGTCGTTTGTTTAATTTATCCGTACCTGAACATGTTGCTATGCGAGAGTATATTAAGGAGTCTCTGGAAAAGGGACATATTCGTCCTTCGTCATCTCCCTTGGGAGCCGGTTTTTTCTTCGTATCTAAAAAAGATGGCTCTTTGAGGCCGTGTATTGATTATCGGCTTTTGAATAAAATCACGGTTAAATATCAGTATCCTTTGCCACTGCTTACTGATTTGTTTGCTTGAATAAAGGGGGCCAAGTGGTTCTCTAAGATTGATCTTCGTGGGGCGTATAATTTAGTGCGAATTAAGCAGGGGGATGAGTGGAAAACCGCATTTAATACGCCTGAGGGCCATTTTGAGTATTTAGTAATGCCTTTTGGTCTTTCAAATGCCCCTTCAGTCTTCCAGTCCTTTATGCATGACATTTTCCGTGAATATTTGGATAAATTTTTGATTGTGTATCTGGATGATATTTTGATTTTTTCGGATGACTGGGACTCATGTCCAACAGGTCAGGAGGGTTTTTCAGGTTTTGCGCTCTAATTCCTTGTGTGTAAAGGGTTCTAAGTGCGTTTTTGGGGTTCAAAAGATTTCGTTTTTGGGGTACATTTTTTCCCCCTCTTCCATTGAGATGGACCCTGTCAAGGTTCAGGCTATTTGTGATTGGACGCAACCCTCTTCTCTTAAGAGCCTTCAGAAGTTTTTGGGCTTTGCTAATTTTTATCGTCGATTTATAACTGGTTTTTCTGAAGTTGCTAAACCGTTGACTGATTTGACTAAGAAGGGTGCTGATGTTGCTGATTGGTCCCCTGCTGCTGTGGAGGCCTTTCGGGAGCTTAAGCGCCGCTTTTCTTCCGCCCCTGTGTTGCGTCAGCCTGATGTTACTCTTCCTTTTCAGGTTGAGGTCGACGCTTCAGAAATCGGAGCTGGGGCGGTTTTGTCGCAGAAAAGTTCCGACTGCTCCGTGATGAGACCTTGTGCGTTCTTTTCTCGTAAATTTTCGCCCGCTGAGCGAAATTATGATATTGGTAATCGGGAGCTCTTGGCTATGAAGTGGGCTTTTGAGGAGTGGCGTCATTGGCTTGAGGGAGCTAGACATCAGGTGGTGGTATTGACCGACCACAAGAATTTGATTTATCTTGAGTCTGCCAGGCGCCTGAATCCTAGACAGGCGCACTGGTCGTTATTTTTCTCTCGGTTTAATTTTGTGGTTTCATACCTACCGGGTTCTAAAAATGTGAAGGCGGATGCCCTTTCTAGGAGTTTTGAGCCTGATTCCCCAGGTAATTCTGAACCTACAGGTATCCTTAAGGATGGAGTAATATTATCTGCTGTTTCCCCAGACTTGCGACGGGCCTTGCAGGAGTTTCAGGCGGATAGACCTGATCGTTGCCCGCCTGGTAGAATGTTTGTTCCTGATGATTGGACCAGTAGAGTCATCTCGGAGGTCCATTCTTCTGCGTTGGCAGGTCATCCTGGAATCTTTGGTACCAGGGATTTGGTGGCTAGGTCCTTCTGGTGGCCTTCCCTGTCGCGAGATGTGCGAGGTTTTGTGCAGTCTTGTGATATTTGTGCTCGGGCCAAGCCTTGTTATTCTCGGGCTAGTGGATTGTTGTTATCCTTGCCTATTCCGAAGAGGCCTTGGACTCACATCTCCATGGATTTTATTTCTGATCTCCCTGTTTCTCAGAAGATGTCTGTCATCTGGGTGGTGTGTGACCGTTTCT
Source organism: Ranitomeya variabilis (assembly GCF_051348905.1). Lineage (NCBI taxonomy): Eukaryota > Metazoa > Chordata > Amphibia > Anura > Dendrobatidae > Ranitomeya > Ranitomeya variabilis. The sequence goes on from NC_135237.1 coordinate 21,881,696, forward strand.
CTAAGATGGTCCATTTGGTTCCCTTGCCTAAATTGCCTTCTTCATCCGAGCTGGTTCCTCTGTTTTTTCAAAATGTGGTTCGCTTGCATGGTATTCCGGAGAATATCGTTTCTGACAGGGGAACCCAATTCGTGTCTAGATTTTGGCGAGCGTTCTGTGCTAGGATGGGCATTGATTTGTCTTTTTAGTCTGCTTTCCATCCTCAGACTAATGGCAAGACCGAGCGAACTAATCAGACCTTGGAGACTTATTTGAGGTGTTTTGTGTCTGCGGATCAGGATGATTGGGTTGCCTTTTTGCCCTTGGCGGAGTTTGCCCTCAATAATCGGGCTAGTTCTGCCACCTTGGTTTCTCCTTTCTTCTGTAATTCGGGGTTTCATCCTCGTTTCTCTTCCGGTCAGGTGGAGTCTTCGGATTGTCCTGGAGTGGATGCTGTGGTGGAGAGGTTGCATCAGATTTGGGGGCATGTGGTGGACAATTTGAAGTTGTCCCAGGAGAAGACTCAGCATTTTGCCAACCGCCGTCGTCGTGTTGGTCCTCGTGTTGGGGACTTGGTGTGGTTGTCTTCTCGTTTTGTCCCTATGAAGGTTTCTTCCCCTAAGTTTAAGCCTCGGTTCATCGGCCCGTACAAGATATTGGAGATTCTTAACCCTGTGTCCTTTCGTTTGGACCTCCCTGCATCTTTTTCTATTCATAATGTCTTTCATCGGTCATTGTTGCGCAGGTATGAGGTACAGGTTGTGCCTTCCGTTGAGCCTCCTGCTCCGGTGTTGGTTGAGGGTGAGTTGGAGTACGTTGTCGAGAAGATCTTGGACTCCCGTGTTTCCAGACGGAGACTTCAGTATCTGGTCAAGTGGAAGGGCTACGGTCAGGAGGATAATTCTTGGGTGACAGCCTCTGATGTTCATGCCTCCGATTTGGTCCGTGCCTTTCATAGGGCTCATCCTGATCGCCCTGGTGGTTCTGGTGAGGGTTCGGTGCCCCCTCCTTGAGGGGGGGGTACTGTTGTGATTTTGGTTTCTGGGCTCCCCCGGTGGTCACTTGTGGTACTGAACTTGTGTGCTTCATCTCCTCTGTTCACCTGTTTCCATCAGGATGTGGGAGTTTTCTATTTAGCCTTGCTCCTCAGTCATTTCTATGCTGGCCATCAATGTAACCAGAAGCCTTTCTGTTGCATGTTCCTGCTCCAAGACTACTATCAGCTAAGTTGGACTTGTAGTCCTAAGTTTGTTTTGCATTTTTGTTCCAGTTCTCTGTGTTTGAATATTTCTGAGGCTGGAAGCTCTTGTGATCTGAAATTGCCACTCTGGTGTCATGAGTTGATATTAGAGTCTTAAAGTAATTTCAGGATGGTATTTTGAAAGGGTTTTCAGCTGACCGTGAAGTTCCCTTTTCTGTCTTCCTACTATCTAGTAAGCGGACCTCAAATTTGCTAAACCTATCTTCATACTTCGTATGTCAATTTCCTCTGAAATCACCGACCATATATGTGGGGGCTACTGTCTGCCTTTTGGGGAAAATTTCTCTAGAGGTAAGCCAGGTCTGTATTTTCCTCTGCTAGGGTCAGTCAGTCCTCCGGCTGGCACTGGGCGTCTAGGGATAAAAACGTAGGCACGCTACCCGGCCACTGTTAGTTGTGCGGTAGGTTTAGCTCACGGTCAGCTCGAGCTCCCATCTTCCAAGAGCTAGTCCTTTTGTATGCTTTACTACGTTCTCTTGCCATTTGAGAACCATTACAGCAGACACTGTGTTTCGGGGTACTGCCCCTCGTCAAAACTCACAGCCCAACCAGCTTAGCTAGCATCCACAGGTGGTCTTACTGTGTATCTGTTTTGTTCAGTCAAATAGGATTTCACAAGAAGAATTTGGCGTTATCGTACATCCTAACCACACACCGGTTACTGTTTTAATTTCTTATTCTTTTGCTTTGTTTGTCACACTTAAATGTGTCAGATCACCAGACAAATGTAAATATTAGACAACAATAACACAAGTAAACACAATATGCAGTTTCTAAAAGAAAGTCTTTATTATAAAGGGAAAAAGAAATCCAAAGTTATAGCTCCATTTTAACGCCTTAATGACCAAGCCAATTTTGACCTTAATGACCAGGCTAAATTTTACAATTCTGACCACTGTTACTTTATGAGTTTGTAACTCTGGAATGCTTCAATGGATCCCACTGATTCTGAGACAGTTTTTTCGTGACATATTGTGCTTCATGATGGTGGTAAAATTTCTTCAATATGACTTGCGTTTATTTGTGAAAAAAACTGAAATTTTGCGAACATTTTAAAAATTTCACAATTTTAAAACTTTGAATGCTTTTGTCCTTAAATCACAGAGTCATGTCACACAATATAGTTAATAAATAACCGTTCCCACATGTCTACTTTACATCAGTACAATTTCACAAGTCTGCGACTAAAAAGCTGTTTGATTATTTTCATCTAATTTCCATGTATTTTGGTGTGCTGAAAATGAAAAAAAATATTGAAAAAAATCCTGGACGTCGGGATTTGCCACAAAATGCATAATTCTCTTCAAATTTAGTATATTTTTCTCAATTTTTGGTATTTTTATCTTAGGGTTTTGAAAATCAAAATTACAATTAATTAATTCACATCAATGCATTGAAGATATACAATGCCAAAAAAATATAACTTTCAAAGAAAAGAACTTTCAGAGTGAGCTACTGAAACCAGCATCAACATGTTGCAAGCTGAGCGAGCAGACTCTGACATGCCCGGGCTTGATTCGATTGGTTTATCTTGGTTCTCGCCTGTTCACACTATTTCATCTCAGTTCGTGTTAGCTCGTCATATTCAACCGTGTTTCCCAAAATTAGCATTATGGCTCAGCGGAAGTGTATTAATTCGCCTGACAGCGTCTGTTACATTTGTGGTGAATATCCTCAAAAAGAAGGGTGGTTTGCAGTTCAAGCGGTCATGGAGAAATTTTTAGGCAATAACAAAGACCCTGACTACAAAAAAATCGTCGGATGAATGCTGAAAGCATTTCCAGCTTTAGGCCGGGGTCACACATGCGAGAAACACGTCCGTGTCTCGCATGTGAAACCCAAGCTCTGGCGCCGGCACTTGGGAGCGGAGCATGCAGCTCCATGTGTTCCTATGCGGCCGCACGCTCCGCTCCACAGTGCCGGCGCCACAGCTTGGGTTTCACATGCGAGACACGGACGAGTTTCTCGCATGTGTGACCCCGGCCATAGGTTGCCTGATGAGTCTGAAAGTGCATTTCCTCCATTCCCACCTTGACAACTTTCCTGAAAATGTGGGAGCTGTGAGTGAAGAGCAAGGTGAACGATTCCACCAGGACATTGAAGAGATGGAAGATGGAGCATTACAATGATGGCAGACTACTGTTGGATGCTCCAGAGAGACCTTCCAGATGCTCCTCACAAGCGTAAATGGACCAAGAGAAGCCTCACAGGGAAGAAGCGATGTTAGTGTGTGTTAGTGAGCTCATTGCAGTTCGAAAATGATTTTCATGAAACATTTGTAATAAAAAATTAATTTTATGAGTCTATTTACATTTATTTTGAGGTATTGTCTTATTTAACATAGTTACTTAAATTGTCAGAAAACGTGATGTCCTATGACAAAACGGAGGTCATTTTCAGATTCAGCGCACTTAAAAACATAAAGATTATGTGGAATAACCAAAACGGCTCTTGAAAGCATTTTTTTTGCAGCAATTTTGTTATGGCAGCAATTTTTTTTCAGGAAGTTATACGGGTTAAAAGTGGACCTGCGATTTCTCAATTTTCCAACAAAATTTACAGGACCATTTTTTTAAGGACCACATCACATTTGAGGTGACTTTGAGAGGTCTTTATGAAGGAAATTACCCAAAACTGACACCATTCTACAAACTGCACCCCTCAAGGTGCTTAAAACCACATTCAAGAAGTTTATTAACCCTTGAGGTGCTTCACAGGAACTGAAGCAATGTGGAAGGAAAAAATTAACATTTTATTTTTTTCCACAAAAACTTTTTTTATTTTCACAAGAGTAACAGGAGAAAATAGACCCCAAAATTTGTTGTGGAATTTCTCCTGAATACGCCAATACCTTAATTGTTGGGGGGGGGGGGGGGGGAAACTACTGTTTGGCGCACTGAAGGGCTTGGAATAGAAGGAACATACTTTGATTTTTTCAATGTAAAATTTGCTGGAATTATTAGCCAACGCCATGTTGTGCTTAGAGAGCCCCTGATGTGCCTAAACAGTGGAAACCCCCCACACGTGACCCCATTTTGGATACCACACCTCTCAAGCATTTTATCCAGAGGTATAGTGAGCATTTTGAATTCACAGGATGACACAGAATTTGATAACATTAGGTCGTCATACTGAATATGTCGTCATTAGTGTTGAGCGCAAGTGTTCGCTACTCCAGTTTGCATCGGGTGCTCGGATATGCACGGTTGCTCGGATCCTTGCGAGCATGGGATCAGGGAAATGTGGTAGATATAGTAAATCTCAACTTCTGCAAAGCATTTGATGAAGTATCTCATGTCATCCTTATTGAAATGACCAAGTATGGGATTGACAAGGCTACGGTTAGGTGGATTCATAACTGGCTCCGTGATCGTACTCAAAGAGTGGTGATAAATGGTTGTACATAAAATTGGAAAAGTGTTTCAAGTGGGGTACAACAAGTCCAGGCAACTGAAAGTAAACTAACCAAATTTGCAGATGATGCAAAGCTAGGAGGGTTAGCTAACACTAGAGTAGACAGAGAAAGGATTCAGAAGGATCTAGATAAAGTTGAACAATGGGCAGCGATTAATAGAATGGTATTTAACAGGGAGGAATGCAAGATTCTACATCTGGGCAAGAAAAACAAAAATTACATCTATAGGATGGGAGGAATAGAACTAAGCAACAGCATGTGTGAAAAAGACTTGGGTATACTAAAAGATCACAGACTGCACGAGTCAACGGTGTGATGCAGCAGCAAAATAGGCAAACAGTTCTGGGATCTATTAAGAGAAGCATAGAGTCTAGATCATGTGAAGTAATTCTCTCCCTCTACCCCTCCTCGGTCAGGTCTTATCTGGGATCCTGTGTCCAGTTCTGGGCACCACATTTTAAAAAGACATTGAAAAACTGGAGCAAGTTCAGAGAAGAGCGACCAGGATGGTCAGCGAACTGCAAATTATTTCCTACCAGGAACGGTTTAAGCAACTTGGAATGTTTAGCTTGCAAAAAAGATGGCTAAGAGGAGACTTAATAGCTGTCTACAAATACCTGAAGGGCTGTCACAGTGTAGAGGGATCATCATTATTCTCATTTGCATACGGAAACTCGAGAAGCAATGGGATAAAACAGAAAGGGAAAAGTTACAGGTTAGATATTAGAAAAGCTTTTTGAAAGTTAGGGTGACCAACGAGTAGAACAGGCGGCCATGATAGGTGGTGAGTTCTCCTTCAATGGAAGCCTTCACACAGAGGCTGGACAGACATCTGTCTGAGACGGTTTAGTGAATCCTACATTGAGCAGCGGGTCGGACACGATGACGAGGTCCCTTCCAAATTTAACATTCTAGGATTCTATGAAGACCTTCTATATACCAGGAACACCCCACAAGACCTGCCGCATACCAGGAAGACCCCACAAGACCCTCTATATACCGGGATCGCATCATTGCTCACATTCCTCCATGTTTGTGGATTGCAGTGGATTACTGACTGATCACTTACTATTTCCCCATCCCCGGGCCGTGGTATTAATGTTCTGGCTAGTGGTGTATGGTAGCGATGTGACCGTTCTGGAGGTAAATCTTCCATTAAGGAGCTGGTACTGTACCAGCCACAGTGCCCCCCTCAGTCACAGTGTCCATCAGTACCAGCCACAGTGCCCCCTCAGTCACAGTGTCCATCAGTACCAGCCACAGTGCCCCCTCAGTCACAGTGTCCATCAGTGCCAGCCACAGTGCCCCTTCAGTCACAGTGTCCATCATTATCAGCCACAGTGCCCCCCTCAGTCACAGTGTCCATCATTATCAGCCACAGTGCCCCCCTCAGTCTCAGTGTTCATCAGTACCAGCCATAGTGCCCCCCTCAGTCACAGTGTTCATCAGTACCAGCCATAGTTCCCCCCTCAGTCACAGTGTTCATCAGTACCAGCCATAGTGCCCCCCTCAGTCACAGTGTTCATCAGTACCAGCCACAGTGGCCCCCTCAGTCAGTGTCCATCAGTACCAGCCACAGTGCCCCCCTCAGTCACAGTGTCCATCAGTACCAGCCAGTGCCCCCCTCAGTCACAGTGTTCATCAGTACCAGCCACAGTGCCCCCCTAAGTCACAGTGTTCATCAGTACCAGCCATAGTGCCCCCCTCAGTCACAGTGTTCATCAGTACCAGCCACAGTGCCCCCCTCAGTCACAGTGTCCATCAGTACCAGCCAGTGCCCCCCTCAGTCACAGTGTTCATCAGTACCAGCCACAGTGCCCCCTCAGTCACAGTGTTCATCAGTACCAGCCACAGTGGCCCCCTCAGTCAGTGTCCATCAGTACCAGCCACAGTGCCCCCCTCAGTCACAGTGTCCATCAGTACCAGCCACAGTGCCCCCTCAGTCACAGTGTCCATCAGTACCAGCCACAGTGCCCCCTCAGTCACGGTATCCATCAGTACCAGCCACAGTGCCCCCCTCAGTCAGTGTCCATCAGTACTAGCCACAGTGCCCCTTCAGTCACAGTGATCATCATTATCAGCCACAGTGCCCCCTTCAGTCACAGTGTCCATCAGTACCAGCCACAGTGCCCCCCTCAGTCAGTGTCCATCAGTACCAGCCACAGTGCCCCCATCAGTCACAGTGTCCATCAGTACCAGCCACAGTGCCCCCTCAGTCACAGTGTCCATCAGTACCAGCCACAGTGCCCCCTCAGTCAGTGTCCATCAGTGCAAGCCACAGTGCCCCCTCAGTCACAGTGTTCATCAGTACCAGCCATAGTGCCCCCCTCAGTCACAGTGTTCATCAGTACCAGCCACAGTGGCCCCCTCAGTCACAGTGTCCATAGGTACCAGCCACAGTGCCCCCCTCAGTCACAGTGTTCATCAGTACCAGCCACAGTGCCCCCCTCAGTCACAGTGTTCATCAGTACCAGCCACAGTGCCCCCCTCAGTCACAGTGTCCATCAGTACCAGCCAGTGCCCCCCTCAGTCACAGTGTTCATCAGTACCAGCCACAGTGCCCCCCTCAGTCACAGTGTCCATCAGTACCAGCCAGTGCCCCCCTCAGTCACAGTGTTCATCAGTACCAGCCACAGTGCCCCCCTCAGTCACAGTGTTCATCAGTACCAGCCATAGTGCCCCCCTCAGTCACAGTGTTCATCAGTACCAGCCACAGTGCCCCCCTCAGTCACAGTGTCCATCAGTACCAGCCAGTGCCCCCCTCAGTCACAGTGTTCATCAGTACCAGCCACAGTGCCCCCCTCAGTCACAGTGTTCATCAGTACCAGCCATAGTGCCCCCCTCAGTCACAGTGTTCATCAGTACCAGCCACAGTGGCCCCCTCAGTCACAGTGTCCATCAGTACCAGCCAGTGCCCCCCTCAGTCACAGTGTTCATCAGTACCAGCCACAGTGCCCCATCAGTCACAGTGTTCATCAGTACCAGCCACAGTGCCCCCCTCAGTCACAGTGTTCATCAGTACCAGCCACAGTGGCTCCCTCAGTCACAGTGTCCATCAGTACCAGCCACAGTGCCCCCTCAGTCAGTGTCCATCAGTACCAGCCACAGTGCCCCCTCAGTCACGGTATCCATCAGTACCAGCCACAGTGCCCCCCTCAGTCAGTGTCCATCAGTACTAGCCACAGTGCCCCTTCAGTCACAGTGATCATCATTATCAGCCACAGTGCCCCCTTCAGTCACAGTGTCCATCAGTACCAGCCACAGTGCCCCCCTCAGTCAGTGTCCATCAGTACCAGCCAGTGCCCCCAGTCACAGTGTTCATCGGTACCAGCCACAGTGCCCCCCTCAGTCACAGTGTTCATCAGTACCAGCCACAGTGGCCCCCTCAGTCACAGTGTCCATCAGTACCAGCCACAGTGCCCCCATCAGGCACAGTGTCCATCAGTACCAGCCACAGTGCCCCCTCAGTCACAGTGTCCATCAGTACCAGCCACAGTGCCCCCTTCAGTCACAGTGTCCATCAGTACCAGCCACAGTGCCCCCCTCAGTCAGTGTCCATCAGTACCAGCCACAGTGCCCCCTCAGTCAGTGTCCATCAGTACCAGCCACAGTGCCCCCCTCAGTCACAGTGTTAAAGGGAACCTGTCACCCCCCCCAGTCGTTTCAAACTAAAAGAGCCACCTTGTGCAGCAGTAATGCTGCATTCTGACAAGGTGGCTCTTTTAGTTGTGGGTGCTGTAACTAGAGAAATAATCAGTTTTATAATTAGTCTGAAATACCTGCTCCTCAGTTAAGTGGGCCGGCGTTTCCCCCCTGCTTCAGACAGCTCACAGCTGTCACTCACATCTTCTTGGCGCCAGGCGCCGCCTCCTCCTCACTGCTGTTTTCAAAATAGCTGGCGCCTGCGCTCTTATCCCCTGCCTGGCGCAGGCGCAGTGAGCGCTGGCCGTCTTTCCTCATATGCAGCCCAGCTGACTGCGCCTGCGCGGCCGCCCTGCCTGTGAATCCCAGCCCCGCAGTGACTTATGATTTGTTCACATTGCGGGGCTGGGAATCACAAGCAGGGCGGCCGCGCAGGCGCAGTCAGCTGGGCTGCATATGAGGAAAGACGGCCAGCGCTCACTGCGCCTGCGCCAGGCAGGGGATAAGAGCGCAGGTGCCGGCTATTTTGAAAACAGCGGCGAGGAGGAGGCGGCGCCCGGCGCCAAGAAGATGTCAGTTTAATTATTTTCAGCCACAGTGCCCCCTCAGTCACGGTATCAATCAGTACCAGCCACAGTGCCCCCCTCAGTCAGTGTCCATCAGTACCAGCCACAGTGCCCCTTCAGTCACAGTGATCATCATTATCAGCCACAGTGCCCTCCTCAGTCACAGTGTCCATCAGTACCAGCCACAGTGCCCCCCTCAGTCAGTGTCCATCAGTACCAGCCACAGTGCCCCCTCAGTCACAGTCTTCATCAGTACCAGCAACAGTGCCCCCCTCAGTCAGTGGCCATCAGTACCAGCCACAGTGCCCCCCTCAGTCACAGTGTCCATCAGTGCCAGCCACAGTGCCCCCCTCAGTCAGTGTCCATCAGTGCCAGCCACAGTGCCCCCCTCAGTCAGTGTCCATCAGTGCCAGCCACAGTGCCCCCCTCAGTCAGTGTTCATCAGTACCAGCCACAGTGCCCCTTCAGTCACAGTGATCATCATTATCAGCCACAGTGCCCCCCCTCAGTCACAGTATCCATCAGTACCAGCCACAGTGCCCCTTCAGTCACAGTGATCATCAGTACCAGCTACAGTGCCCCCCTCAGTCACTGTCCATCATTATCAGCCACAGTGCCCCCCTCAGTCACTGTCCATCATTATCAGCCACAGTGCCCCCTTAGTCACAGTATCCATCAGTACCAGCCACAGTGCCCCCTCAGTCAGTGTCCATCAGTATCATCCACAGTGCCCCCTTCAGTAACAGTGTCCATCAGTGCCAGCCACAGTGCCCCCCTCAGTCAGTGTCCATCAGTACCAGCCACAGTACCCCCCTCAGTAACAGTGTTCATCAGTACCAGCCACAGTGCCCCTTCAGTCACAGTGATCATCATTATCAGCCACAGTGCCCTCCTCAGTCACAGTGTCCATCTGCGGCGCCCCAGGGTCCTGGTCGTATTACTTTCCTCTCGGGGAGAGTGATACTACGTTTGGAGGCAAAGAAGGATAACTGCATCCAGGTACCACAAACATGCAACACAGTGTACACTCCAGGCCACCAGGGGGAGCTTCTGCTCCTATTTATTAGGTCACTCCCCACACATAGGTAAAACTGGTAGTTTGGAGGGAAAGTTAGTTAGTTGCTGGCTGAGCTCAGCTCAGTTAGTTGGTCCCTGACAGGGGTGGGATCCTGTCAGAGAACGAAGGAGAAGGACAAGGAGAAGGGGACCAGCCCCGAATAGGCTGCCTCTTTCTGAGGCGCAGGATCCCGGTAGCCGTAACACCAAGGGGGTAAGGACCTCTATGCTTTACTCCAGAGACCGGCAGGACAGCTAATTCCACGTTACCTGTCCGACCTTATACCCAGGAGGCACGGTGGTACCCCTCAGGGGCCGGGGCATGCTAAAGTCCCTGTAAAAAGCCTCAAGCCACCAGTCATACGGGTTTTGTCCTATCCAACCAGGGGACAGAGAAAGACATAACATCTACAACAGTTGTGAGGACCTTATGAGAAGCTTAACAGTAAGGGACTACAACAACACGGCACTAGAGGAAGGCTTCTATTTCCCACCTGTACAAGGGAACTCTGGACTTGCCTCCAAACCAGCCGGCCTCTGCCTGCCCTGTGGTCTGGTGCTCTGGACTGTGGATGCTGAAGTCTTCAGTAAACGTAAAGAGACTGCAACCTTGTGTCCTCGTTCTTCTCTGCACCTCTCACCATCCACCATCTACACTGGGAGCACTGGGGACATACTTCACCTGTGGGAAGGTATACCATCTAGCTGCCATAACATCACCACTGCGGACCCCTTAAAGCAGCGTCGGTCACCTTGACCGAATACCACAGGTGGCGTCACGAACACAAACTCTATCCCTTTAAAGACCTTTCCCTTTTACTTGGACGTCCCAGGGCCAAGGATCGGGTCAGCCACCGTGACATCCCCCCATGAAGTACCGGACCCGGTATCGAGTACCCCATTGCCCACTGGGGGCGATCCACATCAGTACCAGCCACAGTGCCCCCCTCAGTCACAGTGATCATCAATATCAGCCACAGTGCCCCCCTCAGTCAGTGTCCATTAGTACCAGCCACAGTGCCCCCCTCAGTCAGTGTCCATCAGTGCCAGCCACAGTGCCCCCCTCAGTCACAGTGTCCATCAGTACCAACCACAGTGCCCCCCTCAGTCACAGTGCCCATCAGTTCTAGCCACAGTGCCCCCCTCAGTCAGTGTCCATCAGTACCAACCACAGTGCCCCCCTCAGTCAGTGTCCATCAGTACCAGCCACAGTGCCCCCCTCAGTCAGTGTCCATCAGTGCCCCCTCAGTCACAGTGTCCATCAGTACCAACCACAGTGCCCCCCTCAGTCATTGTTCATCAGTACCAGCCACAGTGCCCCCCTCAGTCAGTGTCCATCAGAACCAGCCACAGTGCCCCCCTCAGTCAGTGTCCATCAGTACCAACCACAGTGCCCCCCTCAGTCATTGTTCATCAGTGCCAGCCTCAGTGCCCCCTCAGTCACAGTGTCCATCGGAGCTGTCACCTCACCACCACCAAAGCTGCCATAATCCCACCACCAGAGCTGCCGTCTCACCACCACCGGAGATGACACCTCACCAGCACCGTAACTGCTGCAACCCACCAGTTTACTGTCTCTTTCCCCATTATGCTGTAGACTTTATGCCCCCCAGGGCAGGACCCTCTCCCCTTTGTACCCGTCTGTCATTGTTTGTTCATAATCATTTATATTTGTAATTTTTATGTAACCGTTTATCACATGTATAGCAGCCGGGAATCAGGGGCTCTGGAAATTATAATAATAACATCTCGATGGCTGAGTGAGAAGATCTCCAAAACGGCCGCTCCTGTTGGGCGTCCCCAGTACACGGCTATATCTACTGTAATCCTGCCCTATTCCTACAGGTAAAGGTCAGGGCACACAAAGCACATGAATCCTTTCCTTGGGAATCCATGATCCTCAGATATGAGCTCACAGAATGGGGCAGAGCAGATTACAGCGTCACAATGATTCCCGGATGATGGGTGACGTCTCCGGTACCATCAGTGACTGCAGTCTGTGCAGACGCCACACAAGCATTTCATGATGAGTCTGGTGCGGCAGCCGCTCACAAAGTGGACTATGACTTCGCTATGTAGAAGCCTGGCACTTGTAACCCGAGCGCTTACTGCAGTGTGAACCGTTCCCTAGAGCTAAGATAAGGTCTAATGCCCCATGCTGGTCAATATCTTGTAGTAATGTGCCCCATGCCGGTCCCTATCTTGTAGTAATGCCCCAAGCTGGTCCCTATCTTGTAGTAATGTGCCCCATCCAGGTCCCCCCATATATTGCAGACATGTCCCCCATCCAGGTCCCCCAATATATTGCAGATGGGTCCCCATCCAGGTCCCCCCATATATTGCAGACGGGTCCCCATCCAGGTCCCCCCATATATTGCAGATGGGTCCCCATCCAGGTCCCCCCATATATTGCAGACAGGTCCCCCATCCAGGTCCCCCCATATATTGCAGACAGGTCCCCCATCCAGGTCCCCTCATATATTGCAGACGGGTCCCCCATCCAGGTCCCCCATATATTGCAGACGGGTCCCCCATCCAGGTCCCCCCCCATTTTCACATAGACATAACAGAGAAGAAAAAAAGAAAGATCCTTCTCTCCTGTCCTCCGATCCCTCGGCGTCCTTTCTGCTCCTGTGGCCGCAGGCACATAGACCCCTTGATGATGGCAGCCCGCTCCAGCAGCCGCCGACATCCGCGCTGTAGTGCAGTGTATTGCCGCGCAGACACCGTCTCTCTACACAGCATTACCGGTGTCAGCCGCCGGCCTATCAGGGGCCCACAGCTGACATCTGTGTCCCGGCGCAGCGGCGTATGACGTCACTGCCACGCGCAGATGTCAGCTGCTGGGCTCTGATAGGCCGGCGGCTGACACCAGTATTTCTGTGCAGCCGGTCTCTGCGCAGCAATACACTGCACTACAGCGCGGATGTCGGCGGCTGCTGGAGCGAGCGCGATCGTTACAGGGTCTATGTGCCGGCGGGTGGCATGAAGCAGCCGGAGGGGCCGCGTGTTTGAGACCCCTGCTCCATAAGCTTTCCACATCTTGCCACTGGGATTTTTGGCCATTCCTCAATGCAAAACTTCTCCAGTTTATTCAAGTTAGATGGATTCCTTTAGTGAACAACAATCTTCAGGTCTGACCATAGATTCTGAGCTGGATTAAGGTCCGGGCTGTGAATAGACCACTCCAAAACTATTACATGTTTCCCCTTAAACCACTGGAGTGTTGCCTTAGCAGTATGCTTTGGGTCACTGTCTTCTTGGAAGGTGAACCTCCGTCCCAATCTCAAATCACTGATAGACTGAAACAGACACTAAGGCCGGTTTCACAAGTCCGTTTTTTTCCGGTACCGGAGTCCATGTGTTTAATACTTGCGGCACACATGTGGCAACCGTGTCCACACGGATGGGTGCCAGGGAAGAAGCGCTGCAGTAAGCCCCAGGCACCTGGTGCTGAAGACGGCTCTCATCATCCCCCTGCTCTGTTGGCGATCAGTGTGAGCAGGGGAGAATGATGAGAGTTATAGTCCTGTGATAACAATGACAGCGGGCAGACTCTTACTCCCATGAGGCTGCACCTGTTGCCGCTAATAACAGTGACAGCAGGAGCGGATGATGGGAGTATTCATCAGCCGACTCCTGTGCTGTAAATACATTTAAAAAAACCACGTGGGTTCCCCTGTATTTTCTATAACCAGTCAGGCAAAACTCACAGCTGGGGGCTGGTTATCTAGAATAGAGGGGGCCCCATGCTTTTTTAAATGAATAATCAAAAAACGGTGTGGGGTCTGCCCCCATTTTTAACAACCTGCCTTGCTGACAGCTGGGAGCTGGTGTTCTCAGGCTGGCAAGGGGCCATTCATGTACACCCCCCAGTCTCCAAATAGCAGCCCGCTGTTGCCCAGAAAATGCATCTCTATTAGAGGCGCCGATTCTGGTGCTTTGCCCGGCTCTTTCCACTTACTCTGTAGCGGTGGCAAGTGAGGTTCATACTTGTGGGGTTGATGTCACCTTTGTATTGTTAGGTGACATCAAGCCTATGGATTACTAATGGAGAGGCGTCTATAAGACACCTAGCAATTACTAATCCTGTAGTTATATGGTAAATAAAGACACTTTCTTTTTATTCAATAGGATTAGGTGAGTAGATGAGTAGAACTGTGTTTGTTATTTTTAAATAAAAATGGAAAAGTGTGTTTTGTTTGATTTCTAATAAAAGACTTTATTCTTGCTGTGTCTTTATTTACCACGTGAAAACGGTCACCCCACGTACCGCAGACAAGGATGTGTGAAAGAGCCCTTAGATTGCACACAGGTGGACTTCATTCAATAAGCATGTGACTTTTGATGGTAATTGTTTGCACCAAATTTTTAGGGGCTTCATCACAGAGGGGGTGAAGACATATGCACATGACAATTGTAGGTTATTTGATCCCATAAATTTCATTTAGGCCTATATTTCTCTCACTTCACTTCACCAACTTAGGGTACCGTCTCACAGTGGCACTTTTGTCGCTACGACGGTACGATCCGTGACGTTCCAGCGATATCCATACGATATCTCTGTGTCTGACACGCAGCAGCGATCAGGGACCCAGCTGAGAATCGTACGTCGTAGCAGATTGTTTGGAACTTTCTTTCGTCGCTGGATCTCCCGCTGTCATCGCTGGATCGTTGTGTGTGACACCGATCCAACGATGCGTTCGCTTGTAACCAGGGTAAACATCGGGTAACTAAGCGCAGGGCCGCGCTTAGTAACCCGATGTTTACCCTGGTTACCAGCGTAAAAGTAAAGAAAAACAAACAGTACATACTCACATTTCGGTGTCCTTCAGGTCCCTTGCCGTCTGCTTCCCGCTCTGACTGACTGCCGGAAAGTAAGAGCGGAGCACAGCGGTGACGTCACTGCTGTGCTCTGCTTTCAGGACACCGAAATGTGAGTATGTAGTGTTTGTTTTTTTTACTTTTACGATGGTAACCAGGGTAAACATCGGGTTACTAAGCGCGGCCCTGGTTACCCGGGGCCTTCGGCATCGTTGGTCGCTGGAGAGCGGTCTGTGTGACAGCTCCCCAGCGACCACACAACGACTTTCCAACGATCACGGCCAGGTCGTATCGCTGGTCGTGATCGTTGGAAAGTTGCAGAGTGTGACAGTACCCTTAGACTATTAAGTGCTGATGCATCACACACCAATCAGATTACAAAAATATTTAAACAAAAGTTGTAATGTAACAAAATAGGGGGTGTATACTTTTGCAAGCCACTATATAGCAGCTGTATAAGTAGCTCACAGTGTTTGATTTTGGTCAGACACTATATACACACACTATTACATACACGCTATTTGTTACAGTGTAAGGGAAGGTGCACACGACACATTTTTGATGTGAATAGCTGAGAATCTTACTGTCGCAGCAAAGTGAATGACATTTCTGAGATCTCGTGCACACTTTGCTTATTTTTTTCCTTCAAGACAAAAAGTCCTTACAACTAAATTATTGGCCCATCAATACGGGCATCACTTCAGATACATGAAACCCTACCATATATTTTTTTGCACATCCCTTCAAATATATTTCATAAGGGGCAAAAAATATATAAAAAATTGAAGTGACAACACAAAATGAATTATCATAAATACAATTTTCTATTAATTCATACAACAAACAGTACGATATTAAAATTCAGAGGCAAGGTACTGGAAAAACAGAGGTTACTCTATATACTGACCATCCCATTACATAGATAGAAATTACATACAAAGTCTTTTAATATATATATAATATATGTTCAACTGTCCATCTGGTGTACATACAAAAATAAAGTAATAAAGTGTCTAGTGCCATAATTTTGTAGGTATAAGAATACCTTAACTATGTATGAGCACTAGATGGCGCTGTTGTTGTATTGTTACAAATTGCTATATAAACATTTTATTACAATGAAACCTTACGGAAATGCTCATAGTTATTGTTGGGTATTGCTGGTGTTGACTTATATAGGTATACGTTGTATTAAGACTATCACAAACAAATATATCATAAGTCCACCATTAATGTAAACATCTCATCAAAAATCAATAGAAAGTATGCTTTACTGTATATATCGCTGTAACCTAGGTGGGATATAGAGAACACCAGCAATACCGAACAATAACGATGAGCATTTCCGTAAGGTTTCATTGTAATAAAATGTTTATATAGCAATTTGTAACAATACAACAACAGCGCCATCTAGTGCTCATACATAGTTAAGGTATTCTTATACCTACAAATTATGGCACTAGACACTTTATTACTTTATTTTTGTATGTACACCAGATGGACAGTTGAACATATATTATATATATATTAAAAGACTTTGTATGTAATTACTATCTATGTAATGGGATGGTCAGTATATAGAGTAACCTCTGTTTTTCCAGTACCTTGCCTCTGAATTTTAATATCGTACTGTTTGTTGTATGAACTAATAAAAAATTGTATTTATGATAATTCATTTTGTGTTGTCACTTCATTTTTTTATATATTTTTTTGCCCCTTATGAAATATATTTGAAGAGATTTGCAAAAAAATATATGGTATGGTTATTTTTTTCCTTGCAGAGTTGAAACAGTCTGAATTTGGCGGCCTGACAATTGTTTTCAGCTTTCTGACAGAGATCACTAGATAAAGCATACCTTTTGGCTAAATAAAGGTATTTAGAAAAATGTTCCATTTTGTAATGTGTATTATTTCTTTTATTCCGTGTCTCGGAGAACCCCTTTAAGGCCAAAGTCCGCTGTGTCCATAAGAGGACAGAAGCCCATTCCATGTACAGGGCATTGGCTGCAGGTGATTGTCGATTATGAGGTCACGGAATGTTGTGACGGTGACTCGGCAACTGGCGAGCGGAATCCTCAGAGAGCTCCAGCTAGCGCAGGGTGAGGAGCCTTCCATTATCTGCTGGTTTATGTCCTGTCCTATCCCTCGTGTCTGTGACTTCCTCTCCTCATTTCCCTCATTCTCTAATAATATCTGAACTTTTATTTCACTAATGAGCAAAATGTGTCATTCATGCAACCGGCCTTCTGTCTTTGTATCCAGCATCCATACGTGGGTACAATGCAGAGCAATGTAAAGATAACTCATAATTAAGAATTTATCATCATTTCCATAAATCTTTATTTTTTACCAGTTACTTAAAGGGCCACTGTCACCCCCTCCAGCCGTTATAAACTAAAAGAGCCACCTTGTGCAGCAGTAATAATAATGCATAACACAGTACGGGGCGGGGATTCCAAAGGTGGCTGGCCGCGATGCCCGCGCAGGCGCAGTGTGCAAGCCTGGCTGGGACGTCAGACGGCCAGAGCTTACTGCGTCTGCGCAGGACACCAGTACACAGCGCAGGCGCCGGTTTTGAAACGATAACAGCGCTGAGGGGGCGGCGCCGAAAGCGCAAGAAGATTGGAGTGACGGCAGAGGAGCTGGCCAAGCTGGGGAGTGAGGACCCGCCTCCCTGGCTAGAGACAGGAATTGTGGCTAAGTATAAAAACGCTTTATTTGGGGTATACTTGAACCTAAAACTAAAAGAGCCACCTTGTTAGAATGCAGCATTACTGCTGCACAAGGTGGCTCTTTTAGTTTATAACGGCTGGAGGGGGGTGACAGTGGCCCTTTAATGTTTAGAGAGTGCAGGAGATCAAGTTGTTCCTCGTGAAGGGGCCCAGTTGGTGTAAGGAGACTTATAGGCCAGTGCTGCTCTGGGAATTATAAGTTGCAAGTTGCCCGTTTAGGTGAAGAGGACAGGAGCTCTAGTGCCCCCTATTGGCAGTAGGTTTGCACTGATAGGAAGCAAAGCACCCGAAACACTTGTCAGTAAATGGAGCTTCCTATCCTGAGTCATGTGCCGCGGCTCATTAAAGGGTCGATATCGACTTTTAGCATTGCTACCTCTGATGGGTGGCACTAGTGCTCCTGTCCTCTTCCTCTGTGAAGTGAATATTTGCTTGATATTTGGATAATTACATTGATATCTCTGATATAAGGTTTCGGCTTAAGGTAAAGAATCTAAGAGGGTTGTACAAGATTTGAAAAATTCTGCTTTGTTTCTTCGAAAACCAGCGCCACACCTGTCTGTTGGCTGTGTGTAGTATTACAGTCCAGCTCTGCTCACTGCTATGACGCAGAGTTACAATGCCACACACAGGATAGGAGTGGCGCTGTTTTTGGAAGAAAGCAGTTATGTTTTTGTAATCCTGCACATTCCCTTCAATCACCATTTCCCAGATACGGGATTGGTTGCAGGTTTTTGTCCCTTCCGATGGTTCCTGTTATTACTGATGATTAGTAATCCAGGGCGAGTGATGACATCACACGGTGACATCACGGTAACTGCCGAGGGGACACTCACTAGAGGGAAGCAGTTGGCAGTGAAGTGTGAGATAACTTTGTATTGGCCTCTTTCTATGTCCTTTATTATGTTCTGTTCGTTTCTCCTCACTCTGTAGGTATTAACCCTGTAATGTCAGGACGTCACTTACCCGTCCTTATAGATTCTTGTTCCCTTTAAAAAGTGAATCTTTATTTAATGAGCCGAGGTGTCGGTAACCGACTGATCCCCCTTTACTTCTTCACAAATATCCAAATAGGAATGAAATACAACGTCTGCTAACATTGGTTTTTTTTCTATCCTTTTATTATTGTAGTGAACCTGAGCATTTTAAGAGGAGAATAAAAAAGCATTAAAAAAGAGGAGAATAAGGTAAATGCTTACTTATCCTAAATCTGCAATTTGTCTGATAGACTGGGGCCTCTCGGAGTCACCTTCCATGTCATCCATAATCTCCTGCAATTCTGCTTCCCACAAGGAAACATTCAGGGTATGTTCCCACGGTCAGTAAACGCTGCGGGTTGAACGCTGCATACCTCCGCAGAGTCCAGCCCGCAGCGGCCAGATGTTACAGCATAGTGGATGGGATTTCAAGAAATCTCATCTCCACTATGCGTGCACGGACACCTCTGGCTTCCCTGCAGAGACGGACATACGGCGCGTCTTTCTAGACCGCAGCATGTCTATTTATCTTGCGGAAACACTCAGTCTCTGCAAGATAAATGCCATCCGTCCAATGTATAGGACACGGCGATTCCGCTCGGTTCAATGAACACATGCAGAATCCCCTGCGTTCAAAAGCCGGTCAGCGCTTTGGACGGAGCGAACATGTGATGAGTCCAAAGGGCTGCCAATTACTGACCGTGGGGACGTAGCCTGAAGCTCCATGTAAGGAGAATGGCAGGTGACTCTGTATTACTGCCGAGCAGTAGCCTAAGGCCACGGTCACATGTTCAGTATTTTACATCAGGATTTGTAAGACAAAATCAGGAATGAGTGAAAAATACAGAAGTGGTGACGTGTTTCTATTATAATATTCATCTGATTGTTCCATTCTGATGTAAAATACTGACCACATAATGAATGTGTGAACGTGGCCTCATGCCAATTCAGATGTGGCAGATTTGTAGTGTCCACATTTTTGGAAATTCAGTCATAGGGTAAAATTCATCTTAGCACTCATAACCATATGGGACAAAAGAAAGGTTCCGATATCTGGACCGAAAAAGCAGACGAGTGTCATGCGAGTACAATGCGATTTTCACATCTAGCATCCGATTTACATCCGATTGCAATGCGGTTTTAATATGCGCTTTTACATATAGGAGTTCTCTGTCATTTACACATCATTTTCAAAGGAAATATTCATCAAAAACACACACATATATATAAACAACAGAATATAACTCCAAGAAAATCAAACCACATCTCAGTACCAATGCTTTCTGGCTGATGTTTTGGTCACTTTTGAATGTTGGTTGTGCTTTCACACTCGTGGTAGCATGAGACGGACTCTACAAAACACACAAGTGGCTCAGGTAGTGCAGCTCATCCAGGATGGCATATCAATGCGAGCTGTGGCAAGGTTTGCTGTCTGTCAGCGTAGTCCAGAGGCTGGAGGCGCTACCAGGAGACAGGCCAGTACACCAGGAGACGTGGAGGGGGCCGTAGGAGGGCAACAACCCAGCAGCAGGACCGCTACTTCAGACTTTGTGCAAGGAGGAATAGGAGGAGCACTGCCAGAACCCTGCAAAATGACCTCCAGCAGGCCACAAATGTGCATGTGTCTGCACAAAAGGTTACAAACCGACTCCATGAGGATGGTCTGAGTGCCCGACGTCCACAGATGGGTGTTGTGCTCACAGCCCAACACCGTGCAGGACGCTTGGCATTTGCCACAGAATACTAGGATTGACAAATTCTCCACTGGCGCCCTGTGCTCTTCACAGATGAAAGCAGGTTCACACTGAGCACATGCGATAGACTTAACAGAGTCTGGAGACGTCGTGGAGAATGATCTGCTGCCTGCACCATCCTTCAGCTTGACCGGTTTGGCAGTGGATCAGTAATGGTGTGGGGTGGCATTTCTTTGGAGGGCCGCACAGCCCTCCATGTGCTCACCAGAGGTAGCCTGACTGCCATTAGGTACCGAGATGAGATCCTCAGACCTCTTGTGAGACCATATGTGGTGCGGTTGGCCCTGGGCTCCTCCTAATGCAGGACAATGCCAGACCTCATGTGGCTGGAGTGTGTCAGCAGTTCCTGCAAGATGAAGCTATGTACTGGCCTGCCCGTTCCCCAGAGCTGAATCCGATTGAACACATCTGGGACATCATGTCTCATTCCATCCACCAACATCACGTTGCACCACAGACTGTCCAAGAGTTGACGTTCTATTTAATTAAAAAACTTTATTCTGGCTGTGTCTTTATTTAACATGTAACAACTATAGGATTAGTAATGGATATGTTTGGGGTGAAAATTGCAGAAAAAAAGGATTTTTTTATAAGATGGGGGTCCGTCTTATTGTCCGAATTTAAGATCTCTTACCTGAGGGCAGGCAGTGGCAGAGCAGGGTCACAGGAGGCATGGTGGTGGCAGAGGTGAGGTGATGCTGAGGTGCGGTGGGCGGAACGGCGTGCACCTGAGCAGGGTCCCATCCTACTTAGGTGGGCGACGCCATGGCCTGGTGTCCATGGGGAGGTTGCGGCAGTGCTGTGGCGGTGGCAGATGTGCGGTCACTTCCTCAGGTGGCGGCGGCCGCCAGGGTCCCTCCCACATTTGAGGTGAATCCGCGGCCCGGCATTAAAGGAGAGCAGCAGAGCTGGGTGAGTTACGGTTTTCCCGGTGGCGGCGGCCATCTTTCTGAGGCCACGCGTGCGCAGATTCAGTACTCTGCTTCCCAGGGCTTCAGAAAAATGGCCGCGGGAGTCCGCGCGTGCGCAGATGGAGATCGCGGTGGCCATTTTCCTGAAGCCGAGATCTCAATCTGTGAACTCTGCTTCAGGAAAATGGCCGCCACGATCTCCATCTGCGCACGCGCGGCCTCCCGCGGCCATTTTCCTGAAGCCCCAGGAAGCAGAAAACTCAATCTGCGCACGCGCGGCCTCACGAAGATGGCCGCCGCCACCGAGAAAACCGTAACTCACCCAGCTCTGCTGCTCTCCTTCAATACCGGGCCGCAGATTCGCCTCAAATGTGGACGGGACCCTGCTCACGCCATACCGCTCACCGTGCCACATCATCCCCACACCTCTGTTGCCGCCACAATGCCGGTAAGCCTGCGTTCCAACTATAAGACGCACCCCCCATTTTCCTCACAATTTTTTGGGGGAAAAAGTGCGTCTTATAGTTGGAAAAATACGGTACATACATGTCCCCTAATTTGCGCGCACACACACACACTACTAATTGGATTGGTCACTGACATCTACAGTATATATCTATCTATTCTGCATCTGTTTACTCTATGTAAACCATGTCTTCTATCCTGTCGGCTTCTGTAAAATCACCAGAATTAATTACCGGCTAGCCTTCTATCTATCTCTCTATGAAATATTTTATATATATATATATATATATATATATATATATATATATATATATATATATATATATATATATATATATATATATATATATATATATCTAATATATAAAGCTGAACGTGTGTATGTATGTGTGTGTGTCTGAGATTGGCATCTGAACCGTCGCAGCTACAGCCACAAAATTTTGCACAGTCACACGTCTGGACCCCGAGAGCGTCATAGGCTATGTTGTGAGGTGAAATTTTAACCCCGCGCTTTCCAATTCACCAAACAATTTTGCCCCTATCTACATAATGGGGAAAAAATGAAAGGAAAAGTGTTGGAGGCAAATTAACAGCTGCCAGATGTGAACAAGGGGGACTTAAAGAATGACAGCGATGGCGCCAAAGAGTATATACTGTACAGTTGCTAAGGTGGGGCCCCGACATGGGATAATCACCACACCACCACGGGGATATGAACACACACACAAAATGTGCCACACACTACCACGTGCTCGAACACATATACCACCCTCAGCGCACATTTCACCACACATACACCAACCTCGCCACATAAAAGTCAAAACACAAAAGTCGCCGCTCAAAACTCGCCATATGCAAAACTCGCCATATGCAAAACTCGCCATATGCAAAACTCGCCACACGCAAAACCTGCACACGCGGAAAAATTGCCACATGCACAAAAGTTGCAACACATGCAAAAGTTGCCTCACACAAAACTTGCACATACTCAAAAGGCACCACACATAAAAATCGCCACGCGCAAAACTCGCCATGCGCAAAACTTGCTGCACACAACTTGCTACACTAACCTGTCACATGCAACTCGACACACAAAAAGTCGCTACAAGCATGTCGCCACACAAAACTCATCTCACAAAAGTCGCTACATGCATGTCGCCACACGCAACTCAACACACACAACTTGACACATGAAACTCGCCCTAAAACACACAGAAGTCTGGTAGTATCCTTCAAAAATAAAAATCTGATTAATAAGCAGACAAACTACAAGAGCAACAAATGTACCATATAGGAATCCGGCAGCTGTCAGTCACATGACCTGTCTATTATGTGTATGTGTGAGCTAATATATACTGCCAGGGGGGAGGGCTTCCTGTTGGCTGGGGATTTATCAGGCTGCCAATAGCAACCAATCACAGCTCAGCTTCTATTTTGCTACAGTTAATTAATCTGAGCTCTGATTGGTTAATATAGGCAACAAAGACATTCTCAGTATAACAAAGCTAATATATGTTAAGAAATGCTTCTATTAGCTTAGTTTTTGCCTTTTAATGATTACATTTCTATCTATTTGTTTTGTGGTTTTTGTGTGCAGAATAAATTTTTGTTAACACATTCTATTTTGCTAACAGCAGTCATTAACCCGGGCGAAGCCGGGTAGTACAGCTAGTATATATATATATATATATATATATATATATATATATATATATATATATATATATATATATATATATATATATATATATATACTGTCGCTATATAAATATATATATAAATAATATGTGTCACTGACATGTGTATATACGGTATATATGTATCCTATGTGTATATTTCTATTCTATTCTAACCTGTCAGCGTGATTTTACTGTATGCAGCACATGAGTTACCGGCTTTTCAAAGGACACTGGTGCGTAAAAAACGGACAGCACTCGCATGGTGGGAGTGCTGAGTGTTTTTTTCTCGCACCCATTGCCTTGCATTGGCGAGTCTCGTCCAAGATACGCAGCAAATCACAGCATGCTACGATTTTTTTCTCAGTCCAATTTCAGCTGAGAAAAAAGTCGCAGATGAGATGTAACCAATTGAATAACATTGGTCAGAGTGCAATCCGATTTTTTATCGGATTGCACTCGTCCGTTTTTTTTGCAAATGAGTATGAACCCTTAGGCCCCCTTCACACGTCCGTAGAAAACAGGTATTGGAAAAACGGTACCGGTGTCATCAGTGTGCTATCAGTGAGCCATCTGTACCATCAGTGTTCCATCAGTGTCTCATCAGTATCTCATCAGTATCTCATCAGTATCTCATCAGTGTGCCATCAGTGTGCCATCAGTATCTCATCAGTATCTCATCAGTGTGCCATCAGTGTGCCATCAGTATCTGATCAGTGTGCCATCAGTATCTGATCAGTGTGCCATCAGTATCTCATCAGTATCTGATCAGTGTGCCATCAGTGTGTCATCAGTGAGCTGTACGTGTTTTACATGGACCCATAGACCTGTATTGGCTCTTGTCATCAGCGCTGACGGTAAAATACGGACATGTGAGCAGTCCCACATGTTATACTGGGTACGTGTGGATATCTTCTCCAGTACATGAGAAGATGGATGACACACGTACATGTGAAGGGGCCGTACACTACGCCAGTTTTCTTCATGCAAAAGTTGTAAATTTTAGTGACCGTTGATCTTCTGTTATCATCTGATACAATCATTGCTAATTGTCTTCCTTACTCTTCTATAGGATGATGTCAGATCAAGAAGAGGAGGAATTCCTGTAAGTATAACATGTAATTGGGATCATTGATTCTCCTAGACTCTCCCTGTAATAATCCACCGCAGAGATGTTCGCTATCAGTCTGCACTGGTTATATTAAGGCTCAATAGGATCATCTGTCTTCCTACTATTTTGGTGAATGTGTAAGAGTAATATTATTCATTCTTTTTTCTTGTCTTTTTCTTTAGTAAATGGATTGAATCAGTGAAGGCATGGAAGCCAAAATACAAGTATGTATCTTACTACATCTCTCCACATCCATCCATTAGTAGTATGTGTAGAATAAGGGGAGGACTCCATAGTGATGGTATCATGACATTACTGCTCTCTATCACGGGCATTTACAATGTTTCCATATGAAGGATAAAATTGCTTCAATAATAAAGAATTTAGGCCACGTTGAATTCTTCTTACTGCTCCTCATCCCTTTTCTTCATAGGATAACAATGAGGTTATGAGTAAATTATGGTCAGGCCGGAGTCACACTAGAGAGGACTACGGAGGAGTGCTAAGTGAGAAGAAATCGCATGGCACTCGGACCAGTGTTACTCTATGGGGCAGCTCCCATCATCCGTTGTTTCCTCAGCCGTATTTTAACTGGGAGGGAAATTGCAGCATGCTGAGATTTGCACCGTATATCGGCCGAGACTCGCCAGTGCAAGTCTATGGGGGCGAGAAAAACTCGCTCACCACACGGACCATCAGGGTGACTTGCGAGAAATACGGACCGGTGTCCTATAGAAAAGCCGTTAATTCAGTGCGGTGTACAGTAAAATCACACTGACCGGTTACAATAGAATAGATAGAATAGAAATCTACACATAGTATAGGTGTATATATATATACTGCATGTCAGTGACACACATATATGTATCTTTATATGTCATACAGAGCTAGATAGCAGAATAGCCGATAATTCATTTGTCGGCTTCTAAAAAATTTGGTGCCAAAACAGAAACCAACACCACAAGATAAAAAAGGAAAGTGATTTTAAAAAAGCTGCAAATGATGAGCCAAGGTGTAAATGATTCTGTTAAAGGAAGGAATTTCCTCTTACTAAATTTATAGTTATCAAATGGAGGATCTCTCCTTACACCTCGATATCGATATCAACTATTATCGCCGAACTTGGCTATTAATAATTAATATACACTAAATATGCCTCAACGTTATCTTTCCTTTATGCTATACACTGACTGAGACAAAACAGTGTAACGATAAAGGATATTTATTACACACACACAAGTCTGCAGTCTAGAACATACATATATATTTATACCCAAGCTAGCGACTATAAATATATATATATACACATATACGGATACTACAACTCTAATACAGTAATATCACTACAGTATACAGTGATATCCCAGCAATAACACAGTAATAACCCACAATATCCAGGTAATATCACAACAATATCACACAATATAAAAACCCACAATTAACTGCCCGATTACCCAAATCACGCACACAATATCAGCCCTCCCATCTATAGCTTACTAACCCTAAGGCCTAAGAGGTTACAGGGCCTAGTAAGAAAAGGGGGTACAGAGTATACTTATCCACCATCCATGATCATTCCAGCATGCACAGCAAAAAAGAGAGAACCAGCTGGTCTTGTCCCTTATATGTGACCAGCTAAAAGCGGTGTGTCCAGCCCCAGGTGTGGGGGATGAGGTCACAAATCTATTGTCCACTGGCAAAGGTACATCCCCTCAATCCTAAAGGAAACTTGTTTTTCCAGCTCATGGCAGCTTTGTTTTACAGCAGGCTGGAGGGGGAGCTTCATGTGGAACACATGGCAGGATTATATCACTAAACACATCTCTATGTAAAGATAGACATTTTGGGGCACTTCCCCTTCTACAGATTCTCACCACAGCTGTATGTTCTTTTATAGGCACAAAAAATCGAAAAGATTTATAAGACCTTCCCGCGTCCCGGCTCTGGAGACAATTTTGTAAGTTGGTGTAATAAACGGTAATATTTATTAGAGGTTCCCCCATATAATCTATTGCCATAATCAATGCATCTATAAGGGGAAACGATGTAAAAAAGCGTAGGAAATGCAGGAGGATTTCACATAGGGCGCAGTCAGACAGCCATATAACAGGGATGACAATTGCATCGCAATGCTCGGACTGGCCGGCGGCTATCCCAGCCCTAGTGTGACAGTTACATAGAAATACATGGTGTCATGCTCAGGTACGGAGAGCCGCCGGCCAGTCTGAGCATTCCCATGCAACAGTCGTCCTTATTTTACGGCCGTCTGACTGCGCCCATACCCTCATTGTCACTGTGCCACCAGCAGCCGACACAGGGGCACTCATGTTTAAAAACTGTTCTAAGACAAAGTATCAGTGTGGCCCATCAGAGCCAATCAGATTCCAGGTTTTAGCATCAGTTTCCTTTAACCCCTTAAGCCCCAAGGGTGGTTAATGACCGGGTCAATTTTTACAATTCTGACCACTGTCCCTTTATGAGGTTATAACTCTGGAACGCTTCAACGGATCCCGGTGATTTTGACATTGTTTTCTCTTGACATATTGGGCTTCATGATAGTGGTAAAATTTCTTTGATATTACCGGCATTTATTTGTGAAAAAAAGCGGAAATTTGGTGAAAATTTTGAAAATTTTGCAATTTTCCAACTTTGAATTTTTATGCCCTTAAATCACAGAGATATGTCACACAAAATACTTAATATGTAACATTTTCCACATGTCTACTTTACATCAGCACAATTTTGGAACCAAATTTATTTTCTGTTAGGGAGTTATAAGGGTTAAAAATTGACCAGCAATTTCTCATTTTTACAACACCATTTTTTTTAGGGACCACATTACATTTGAAGTCATTTTGAGCAGTCTATATGATAGAAAATAACCAAGTGTGACACCATTCTAAAAACTGCACCCCTCAAGGTGCTCAAAACCACATTCAAGAAGTTTATTAACCCTTCAGGTGTTTCACAGGAATTTTTGGAATGTTTAAAAAAAGAATGAACATTTAACTTTTTTTCACCAAAAATTTACTTCAGCTCCAATTTGTTTTATTTTACCAAGGGTAACAGGAGAAAATGGACTCCAAAACATGTTTTACAATTTGTCCTGAGAACGCCGATACCCCATATGTGGGGGTAAACCACTATTTGGGTGCATGGCAGAGCTCAGAAGGGAAGGAGCGCTATTTGACTTTTCAATGCAAAATTGACAGGAATTGAGATGGGACGCCATGCTGCGTTTGGAGAGCCACTGATGTGCCTAAACAATGAAACCCCCCACAAGTGACACCATTTTGGAAAGTAGACCCCCTAAGGAACTTATGTAGATGTGTGGTGAGCACTTTGACCCACCAAGTGCTTCACAGAAGTTTATAATGTAGAGCCGTAAGAATAAAAAATAATATTTTTTCACAAAAATGAAGTTTTCGTGCCCAATTTTTTATTTTCCCCAGGGTACCAGAAGAAATTGTACCCCAATAGTTGTTGTGCAATTTGTCCTGAGTATGCTGATACTCCATATGTGGGGGTAAACCACTGTTTGGGCGCATGGCAGAGCTCGAAAGGGAAGGAACGCCGTTTGACTTTTCAATGCAAAATTGACTGGAATTGAGATGGGACACCATGCTGCGTTTGGAGAGCCCCTGATGTGCCTAAACATTGAAACCTCCCACAAGTGACACTATTTTGGAAAGTAGACACCCTAAGGAACTTATCTAGATGTGTTGTGAGAGCTTTGAACCTCCAAGTGTTTCACTACAGTTTATAACGCAGAGCTGTGAAAATAAAAATTCTTTTTTTTGCCACAAAATTTTTTTTTTAGCCCCCAGTTTTGTATTTTCCCAAGGGTAACAGGAGAAATTGGACCCTAAAAGTTGTTGTCCAATTTGTCCTGAGTACGCGAATACCCTATATGTGGGGGGGGGGGGGGAACCATCGTTTGGGCGCATAGCAGAGCTCGGAAGGGAAAGGGCGCCATATGGAATGCAGACTTAGATGGATTGGTCTGCAGGCGTCACGTTACATTTGCAGAGCCCCTGATGTACCTAAACAGTAGAAACCCCCCACAAGTGACCCCATATTGGAAACTAGACCCCCCAAGGAACTTATCTAGATGTGTTGTGAGAACTTTGAACCCCCAAGTGTTTCACTGCAGTTTATAACGCAGAGTCGTGAAAATAAAAAATCATATTTTTTTCAACAAAAATTATTTTTTAGCCCCCAGTTTTGTATTTTCCCAAGGGTAACAGGACAAATTGGACAACAACGTTTGGGGTCCAATTTCTCCTGAGTATGCCGATACCCCATATGTGGGGGGAACCACCGTTTAGGCGCATGACAGAGCTCGTAAGGGAATGTGCGCCATTTGGAATGCAGACTTAGATGGATTGGTCTGCAGGCGTCACGTTGCATTTGCAGAGTCCCTGATGTACCCAAACAGTACAAACCCCCCACAATTGACCCCATATTGGAAACTAGACCACCCAAGGAACTTATCTAGATGTGTTGTGAGAACTTTCACTACAGTTTATAACGCAGAGCCGTGAAAATAGAAAAACATTTTTTCCCTCAAAAATGTTTTTTTAGCCCCGCAAATTTTTATTTTCCCAAGGGTAACAAGAGAAATTGGACCCCAAAAGTTGTTGTCCAATTTGTCCTGAGTACGCTGATAACCATATGTTGTGGTAAATCCCTGTTTGGGCGCACGGGAGAGCTCGGAAGGGAAGGAGCACTGTTTTACTTTTTCAACGCAGAATTGGCTGGAATTGAGATTGGACGCCATGTCGCGTTTGGAGAGCCCTGATGTGCCTAAACAGTGGAAACCCCCAATTGTAACTGAAACCCTAACCCAAACACACCCCTAACCCTAATCCCAACCACAACCCTAACCCCAACACACCCTTAATCCCAACACTAACCACACCCCTAACTCCAACACACCCCTAACCCTAACTTTAGCCCCAGCCCTAACCCTAACTTTAGCCCCGACCCTAACTGTAGCCCTAACCCTATCCCCAACCCTAACCCTAGCCCTAACCCTAATGGGATAATGGAAATACATTTTTTTTATTTTATTATTTTTCCCTAACTAAGGGGGTGATGAAGGGGGGTTTGATTTACTTTTATAGCCTTTTTTTAGTGGATTTTTATGATTGGCAGCTGTCACACACAAAAAGACGCTTTTAATTGCAAAAAAATAGTTTGTGTGTCTCCGCATTTTGAGAGCTATAATTTTTCCATATTTTGGTCCACAGAGTCATGTGAGATCTTGTTTTTTGCGGGAAGAGTTGACGTTTTTATTGGTAAAATTTTTGGGCATGTGACATTTTTTGATCGCTTTTTAGTCCGATTTTTGTGAGGCAGAATGACCAAAAACCAGCTATTCATGAATTTCTTTTGTGGGGGGCGTTTATACCGTTCCATGTTTGGTAAAATTGATAAAGCAGTTTTATTCTTCGGGTCTGTGCGATTACAGCGATACCTCATTTATATATTTTTTTTAATGTTTTGGCGCTTTTATACGATAAACTATTTTATAGAAAAAATAATTATTTTTGCATCGCTTTATTCTGAGGACTATAGCTTTTTTACTTTTTCGCTGATGATGCTGTATGGCGGCTCATTTTTTTGCAGGACAAGATGACGTTTTCAGCGGTACCATGTTTATTTATATCCGTCCTTTTGATCGCGTGTTATTCCACTTTTTGTTCTGTGGTATGATAATAAAGCAGTGTTTTGTGCCTTTTTTTTTTTTTTTTTTACGGTGTTCACTGAAGGGGTTAACTAGTGGGACAGTTTTATAGGTCGGGTCGTTACGGACGCGATGATACTAAATATGTGTACTTTTATTGTTTGATTTTTTTATTTAGATAAAGAAATGTATTTATGGGAACAATATATAGATGTTTTCTTTATTTAGGAATTTATTTTATTTTTTACACATGTGAACATTTTTTTTTTTACATTATTACATTGTCCCAGGGGGAGGACATCACTTTATAGTGACAGATCGCTGATCTGACACTTTGCAGAGCAATGTGTGCTCTGAGCAGGCGCTTGTAAGCCACCTCCCTGCAGGACCCGGTAGTAGCCCCGTGGCCATTTTGGATCCGGGGCCTGCAGGGAGGAGACGCTCGGTACAAGGTGAGTACATCGCCTTGTACCGATCGTCTCAGGGAAGCCCGTAGGGAGCCCCCTCCCTGCACGATGCTTCCCTATGCCCCCGCAATGCTGCGATCATGTTTGATCGCAGTGTGCCCCGGGGGTTAATGTGCCAGGAGCGGTCCGTGACCGCTCCTGGCACATAGTACCGGATGTCAGCTGCGATAGTCAGCTGACACCCGGCCGCGCTCCCCCCGTGAGCGCGGCCGATCGCATATGACGTACTATCCCGTCACTGGAAATTAAGTCCCAGGTCACCTTGATGGGTTAGTAGGTCATATGGGATTAAGGGGTTAAAATAAGAGCAATGATCTGATTGGTTGCTGTGAGAGGCACTGACACTTTTTCTTAGAGCTATTTTCATGGATCTTACCTGGGAGGTTCATGAAACCATTTATGTCCTCCATACACAGTCCACCATAAATTTCAGCCTTCATTCTGCCACTGGTTGGCAACTGGAGGATAACATCGACCATGGAATCAAAACTGTAAATTTTTGAGAAAAATATATTGTATAAAATAAGTGATTGTAACACTGGTAGTTTATGAGAGTTGATAAACAGAGTCTGTTATATATCCAATAGTGAGGAAGAGGAGGAAGAGGAGGAAGTGGAGGAAGTGGAGGAAGCAGAGAGCAGTGAGGACAAGGAATCGTAAGTAGAGAGATAGTGAGGTTAAAACTTTCTCGCCAACACTCCCAGAACATCCCCGAGTCTCCCGGAAAAAGATACTCAAGGATCCATCTATAGCAGCTGTATACAGGCAGAGGACTTTATCCGTAGGCTTCCTAAGCATCATTTCTTCTAACCAGAGCTGTATGGTTTTATTTCAGGCGCTTTGGATGCCGTATTGAGGCCATGTGCACACGTTCAGTATTTTTCGCTATAAAAACGTGATAAAAACGCAAAAAAAACGCTTACATATGCCTCCCATTATTTAAAGTGTATTCCGCATTTCTTCTGCGAAAAAATTGCATCGTGGAAAAAAAAGCAACATGTTCATTAAATTTGCGGAATTGCGGGGATTCCGCACACCTAGGAGTGCATTGATCTGCTTACTTTCCGCATGTGGCTGTGCCCACGATGCGGGAAGTAAGCAGATCATGTGCGGTTGGTACCCAGGGTGGAGGAGAGGAGACTCTCCTCCACGGATTGGGCACCATATAATTGGTAAAAAAAAAAAAAAAAGAATTAAAATAAAAAATCGTGATATACTCACCCCCGGAGTCTTCCCGCCTCTTATCGGTGCATGTGGCCGCTTCCGTTCCTATAGATGGTGTGTGTGTGAAGGACCTTCCGTGACGTTGCGGTCACATGACCGCGATGACGTTGCGGTCACATGACCGCGATGACGTCGCGGTCACATGACCGCGACGTCACGGAAGGTCCTGCACACACACACACCATCTATAGGAACGGAAGCCGCTGACGAGATCGGCTGTCTGCAGGTGAGTATAACTATTTTTTTTTATTATTTTTAAACATCTTTTACTGTTGATGCTACATAGGCAGCATCTATAGTAAAAAGTTGGTCACACTTGTCAAACACTGTTTGACAAGTGTGACCAACCTATCAATCAGTTTTCCAAGCGATGCTACAGATCGCTTGGAAAACTTTAGCATTCTGCAAGCTAATTACGCTTGCAAAATGCTTAAATAAACGTGAAAAAAACGGGAAAAAACGCAAAAAAAAAAAATGCGGATTTCTTGCAGAAAATTTCCGTTTTTCTTCAGGAAATTTCTGCAAGAAATCCTGACGTGTGCACATACCCCAAGAACACATGGTCCAGTGATAGCAACACCACAGAAGAAATGCTAGCGCAGGCTTCCAGTGTCTGATGTTTCAGATGCTGCACATCTCGTATCTTCACAGCATAGACAATTGCCTTCAGATGACTCAAAGATAAAAGTCTAAGGAGGTCAGATCGGGAGACCTTGGTGGCCATTCAACTGGCCCACTACAACCAATCCACTTTCCAGAAAACTATTCATGTAGGAATGTTCGGACCTGACGCCCATAATTGATAGTATGGTGTGATATATGGGGTCCAAAGATAGTGGGGCCATTCTTCATCAATGGAAACCTCAACGCCACTGGATATCTGAAATTGCTACATGATGATGTGTTGCTCTCTTTATGCAGTGAAGATGGCAGATTCCGTGAGTTTTTCCAGCAAGATGGTGACCACCACATTATGGGTGTCAGGTCCGAGCATTCCTACAAGGAATCTGACCCCCTTAGACTAGCATTTCTTCTGCGGTGTTGCTATCAGTGTGTCAAGAGTGGGAGAAGAGGGCTGCATTGACAATCCAACACAATGGGCAGCACTTTGAACACATTTTATAAGTGGTCATAAACTTGTAAATATCTCATGAAAGAATAAAGTTACGTTAAAGCCAAGCACACCATTGTTTTTCTTGTGAAATTCTCAATAAGGTTGATGTGTCACATGACCCTCTTCCCATTAAAAAAATAAAGTTGGATCCAAAATGGCTGAATTCAAAATGGCCGCCATGGTCACCACCCATCTTGAAAAGTTTCCCCCTCCCATATAGAAAAATATTTAGAATTGAGAGTCCTCAGTGGTTGATACCTTTTAATGGCTGACTGAAAAGATGGTAACAAATTGCAAGCTTTTGAGACTACACAGGTCTCTTCATCAGGCATAGACTAAAACAAATTCTGAAGAATCACATATTTATGCACAACAATACTACAACAAACTAAGGGACCTTCTGATTCATAACAAGGAAAAGAAACTGCACAGATTGCGCCTCAATTCAGGACTCTATGCAAACAGATACAAAACAAAGCCAAAACCTGACAACTTGGACAACCACTCCATTCCAGACACAAAAGCCTCTAACTGTGTCATTAATCTCTCAGGTTATAAACCCGACAAAGTGGAGCTGGCCGTGCTTTCCAGAGGATTCTCATTTTGTCCTACTAAGGCCCTGGATAAAACTGAACTCTGCAGTGATATGGAACATTTTTTCAGGAGACCGCGCCTGAGGGAATATTTCAATGATACAGAAGATTCAGAACCCACCTGGACTGAAGGAAAAGGGATCCTAACAACAAAGAAGAAGTCAGACTGGACACCTCCACCGGGACGCAACCCTCATTTGGATAAATATATAGACTACTTCAGACATGTGATAAAATCCATCATCATAGATACTAACAGGAGACAAGCATCCAACATCAGTGCCCAGGAGAGAAAGGCCATACAGTCTCTGAAAACCAGCAAAGAAATCATCAGGGCCGGACTGGCCATTTGGCAAATGCCAGAAGGGCCTGTCTGGTTGTGGGCTGCCTTGTGTGCTACGTTGTTAACAGAATCAATGTTCTCAAGACACCCATACTGTTAACAGTTGTGACGGAGCACAAAGCCGATCACTCTGTCACATACCTCAGCATGCCGTGGGTATCATTACAAATATTAGTCTTGTAGTAAAGCTTCCTTTCCCTCATCCAGGGTAATATTAGTTATATATCCCATCTGGTTATTGGGGACGGTGACACCATGGGCCTGTGTGATTTCAAATGCCAGGGCTGAATTTCGTCCCCAGTCCGTACCTGGAAATCATCATCAAACCTGCTGACAAGGGAGGTGCAATAGTCCTGATGAACACATCAGACTATATGAAGGAAGCAAACAGACGACTTATGGACACATGCTACTACAAAACATTGGAGTCGGATCCTACACAGGACTATTACAAGGAACTAAACAAGTTAGTATCTTGTCTGCCCGACGAATCCATAAGATCCGATGACTTGATACCAGAAAGCCCAAGAACAGGGACATTCTACATGCTCCCAAAATCCACAAATCTGGAGATCCAGGAAGACCAATTATTTCATGCGTGGGCACCTTACTGAGCAGGTATCTGGATGGGTAGAGGGTGTTCTTAAACCCCTGGTAAAGGACACACCCAGCTACATTCAGGACACAACTGACCTACTGAATAAACTATCAGCAATAGGTCCTCTACCAGAAGGAACCATCCTGGCCACCATGGATGTGGAATCTTTATACTCCAATATCCCACACCAGGATGGACTAAATGCCTGCAAACTCTTCCTGGAAAACACAGGGACTGATGCAAATTCTGTGGTGAAACTTATAAAATTCATCCTCACCTACAATTACTTTGAATTTGACAAGAAGATCTACAGTGCCTACAAGTAGTATTCAACCCCCTGCAGATTTAGCAGGTGTACACATTTGGAATTAACTTGGCATTGTGACATTTGGACTGTAGATCAGCCTGGAAGTGTGAAATGCACTGCAGCAAAAAAGAATGTTATTTCTTTGTTTATTTTTTTTTTTTTAATTGTGAAAAGTTTTTTCAGAGGGTCATTTATTATTCAACCCCTCAACCCACCAGAATTCTGTTTGGTTCCCCTAAAGTATCAAGAAGTAGTTCAGGCACAAAGAACAATGAGCTTCACATGTTTGGATTAATTATCTCTTTTTCCAGCCTTTTCTGACTATTTAAGACCCTCCCCAAACTTGTGAACAGCACTCATACATGGTCAACATGGGAAAGACAAAGGAGCATTCCAAGGCCATCAGAGACAAGATCATGGAGGGTCACAAGGCTGGCAAGGGGTACAAAACCCTTTCCAAGGAGTTGGGCCTACCTGTCTCCACTGTTGGGAGCATCATCTGGAAGTGGAAGGCTTATGGAACTACTGTTAGCCTTCCACGGCCTGGACAGCCTTTGAAAGTTTCCTCCCGTGCCGAGGCCAGGCTTGTCCGAAGAGTCAAGGATAACCCAAGGACAACAAGGAAGGAGCTCCGGGAAGATCTCATGGCAGTGGGGACATTGGTTTCAGTCAATACCATAAGTAACGTACTCCACCGCAATGGTCTCCGTTCCAGACGAGCCCGTAAGGTACCTTTACTTTCAAAGCGTCATGTCAAGGCTCGTCTACAGTTTGCTCATGATCACTTGGAGGACTCTGAGACTGACTGGTTCAAGGTTCTCTGGTCTGATGAGACCAAGATCTAGATCTTTGGTGCCAACCACGCACGTGACGTTTGGAGACTGGATGGCACTGCATACGACCCCAAGAATACCATCCCTACAGTCAAGCATGGTGGTGGCAGCATCATGCTGTGGGGCTGTTTCTCAGCCAAGGGGCCTGGCCATCTGGTCCGCATCCATGGGAAGATGGATAGCACGGCCTACCTGGAGATTTTGGCCAAGAACCTCCGCTCCTCCATCAAGGATCTTAAGATGGGTCGTCATTTCATCTTCCAACAAGACAACGACCCAAAGCACACAGCCAAGAAAACCAATGCCTGGTTCAAGAGGCAAAAAATCAAGGTGTTGCAGTGGCCTAGTCAGTCTCCTGACCTTAACCCAATTGAAAACTTGTGGAAGGAGCTCAAGATTAAAGTCCACATGAGACACCCAAAGAACCTAGATAACTTGGAGAAGATCTGCATGGAGGAGTGGGCCAAGATAACTCCAGAGACCTGTGCCGGCCTGATCAGGTCTTATGAAAGACGATTATTAGCTGTAATTGCAAACAAAGGTTATTCCACAAAATATTAAACCTAGGGGTTGAAGAATAATTGACCCACACTTTTATGTTTAAAATTTATAAAAATTTAACTGAGCAACAAAACTTTTTGGTTTGTAAGATTTATGCATCTGTTAATAAATCCTGCTCTTGTTTGAAATTTGAAGGCTCTAACTTATTTGCATCTTATTAAACCTGCTAAATCTGCAGGGGGTTGAATACTACTTGTAGGCACTGTATCTACAGGAGACTGATACAGCAATGGGAAGTAAAATGGCCCCACAGTATGCAAATCTTTTCATGGCCAACTTGAAAGTGACTTTTTGTCCTCATGTCCCATAAGGCCTCTGGCCTACTACCGCTACATTGATGACATTTTAATCATCTGGACGGAGTCTGAGCCACAGCTAAAGACATTCCATGAACAGTTTAATCAATTTCATCCCACCATCAACTTGACACTCAACTACTCCTGCACTGAGATTAACTTTTTGGACACTATTATTAACCCCTTCAAGTCGCGGCCCTTTTTCGTTTTTGCATTTTCGTTTTTCACTCCCCTCCTTCCCAGAGCCATAACTTTTTAATTTTTCCGTAAATATGGCCATGTGAGGGCTTATTTTTTGCGGGACGAGTTGTACTTTTGAACGACACCATTGGTTTTACCATGTTTTTTACTAGAAAACGGGAAAAAAATTCCAAGTGCGGTGAAATTGCAAAAAAACTGCAATCCCACACTTGTTTTTTGTTTGGCTTTTTTGCTAGGTTCACTAAATGCTAAAACTGACCTGCCATTATGATTCTCCAGGTCATTACGAGTTCATAGACACCTAACATGTCTAGGTTATTTTTTATCCAAGTGGTGAAAAAAAATTCAAAACTTTGCTTAAAAAAAAAAAAAAAAAAAAAAAAAAAGGGCCATTTTCCGATACCCGTAGCGTCTCCATTTTTCGTGATCTGGGGTCGGGTGAGGGCTTATTTTTTGCGTGCCGAGCTGGCGTTTTTAATAATATCACTTTTGTGCAGATACGTTCTTTTGATTGCCCGTTATTGCATTTTAATGCAATGTCGCGGCGACCAAAAAAACGTAATTCTGGCGTTTTGAATTTTTTTCTCGCTACGCTGTTTAGCGATCAGGTTAATGCTTTTTTTTTATTGATAGATCAGGCGATTCTGAACGCGGCGATACCAAATACGTGTAGGTTTGATATTTTTTTTATTGTTTTATTTAGGATGGGGCGAAAGGGGGGTGATTTAAACTTATGTTTTATACATTTTTTTCATATTTTTAAACATTTTTTTTTTACCTGTGCCATGCTTCAATAGCCTCCATGGGAGGCTAGAAGCTGGCACAACTCGATTGGCTCAGCTACATGGCAGCGATCATCAGATCGCTCCTATGTAGCTGAAATGCAGGTGTGCTGTGAGCGCCGACCACAGGGGCATCAGTAACCATAGAGGTCTCAAGGACCTCTATGGTTACCATCCTGACACATGATCATGTGACGGAGTCGGCGATGACGTCATTTCCGGCCGCCCGGCCGGATGCGGTAGTTAAATGCCGCTGTCTGCGTTTGACAGCGGCATTTAACAGGTTAATAGCGGCGGGTGAATAGCGATTTCACCTGCCGCTATTGCACGCACATGTCAGCTGTACAAAACAGCTGACATGTCGCGACTTTGATGTGCGCTCAGCGCCGGAGCCCACATCAAAGGGGGAGACACGGCATGCGCAGTACATGTACGGCGCATGTCGCGAAAGGGTTAAGCTGCAGAACAATGAAATAGAGACATCCCTGTATCAGAAGCCAATCGACCGTCCAACATACCTTAAATGGGACAGTTTCCATCCAAAACACATAAAAAACTCCAAAAGCAAGAAACACACAAATCCGCACTGCCAACTGAATGTAATCCGTTAATTTTGTTAACCACTTCACACTGTGATGGTTACAGAAGCTCCATTTACCTATATCAAACTGGGGGTGCGTTTTCCAAAAAACGCACGAAACAGCCGTTGTCCGGAGCTGCTTCTATCCCTCCCTGCAATCTGTTTTTTAAGTATGTCCGAATAAAGTGAACAAATCTTGAACAGGGGTAAGTGCGTTCCTTTTTTCTTTCATTTTGGACATAAAAAACTCCACTGTCTACAGCCAAGCCATCAGATACAATCATATACCGTATTTTTCGGACTATAAGACGCACCGGACCATAAGGCGCACCCCAAATTTGGGGTGAAAATTGCAGAAAAAAAGATTTTTTATAAGATGGGGGTCCGTCTTATTGTCCGAATTTCCAGTATCTTACCTGAGGGCTGGCGGTGGCAGAGCAGGGTCACAGGAGGCATGGTGTCAGCAGAGGTGGGGTGATGCGGTACGGCGTGCACCTGAGCAGGGTCCCTTCCTGCTTAGGTGGGCGACGCCACGGCCTGGTGTCCATGGGAGGGCTGCAGCAGTGGTTACCGGCAGAGGTGCTGGGATGAGGAGGTGCTGGGATGAGGAGGTGCTGGGATGAGGAGGTCCTGGGATGAGGAGGTCCTGGGATGAGGAGGTCCTGGGATGAGGAGGTCCTGGGATGAGGAGGCGCAGTGAGAGGTATGGCATCAGAGGGGTCCCTTTCCCTGGTGAGGTGATGCAGCAGCCCGGTAAGCAGCAGAGCCGGGTGAATACTGTTGTTAGCTCCTCTTCTCGCAAGCATGCTGCACCATGTGACCTTACTTGTCACGTGATGTTCTGACGTCAGAAGGGGAAAGTGCAGGGCCATATTGGAATCCGGGATGGCGCAGTCGTTTCTGCCCCGTATAGAGCACTTGTCCTCCCAGGTGATCCGTGTGCTGGGATGTAACCCGGGGCCCATGACCTTACAGGGCACTAACACATACCTGTTGGGCACCGGCCGGAGGAGGATTCTCATAGACACAGGAGAGCCATCAGTACCAGAATATATCAACACTCTGAAGCAAGTCCTGCAGGACTCCAGCACTGCCATCCAAGAAATCATCGTCACTCACTGGCACCTCGACCACTCCGGGGGCATAACGGACATATGCAGAGATATCATGTTGTTAGCGGTGGTGGCGGCCATCTTCCCGAGGCCGCGGGTGCACAGATGAAGCGCTCTGCTTCCCGGGGCTTCAGGAAAATGGCCGCGGGAGGCCGCGCGTGCGCAGATGGAGATCGCGGCGGCCATTTTCCTGAAGCCCCGGGAAGCAGAGCGCTCCATCTGCGCACGCGCGGCCTCCGGAAGATGGCCGCCACCACCGCTAACAACAGGATTCACCCGGCTCTGCTGCTTACCGGGCTGCTGCATCACCTCACCGGGCAAAGGGACCCCGCTCACTGCGCCTCCTCATCCCCGCACGTCTGCCGGCGCACCTCTGCCACCGCACCTCTGCCACCATACCTCTGCCGCCACGGTAAGCCTGCATTGCGACTATTAGACGCACCCCCCATTTTCCCCCCTTTTTTGGGGGGGAAAAAGTGCGTCTTGTAGTCCGAAAAATACGGTATGTTCCAACCCAATGGACAGGGATGAACACCTTGGTCGCCTCAGAAAGACCTTTTTGAATCAGGGCTATCATCCAAGAACAATTGAAAACCACATTACAAGAGCCACCAGAATATCAAGGAATCACCTGCTACATTACAAAACTAAAGAAGAAAATAACCGGGTGCCTCTAGTAGTTACCTACAATCCAAATCTGGAGGTGCTAAGGGGAGCTGCCCGGAAATTACAACCTTTACTACAAAAAGATGCCGCTTACAATCCATGTTTCCAGACCCCCCACTACTGTGTTTTAGGCAGCCCCCAAATCTAAGAAGCATCATTGTCAGAAGCTCCCTGTCCTCTCCAACAGCTGCAGGAACCTTTCCTTGCAACCAGAAAACATGTAAAACCTGTCCATTCATAATGACCACGGACAAGATAAAGATCACAACTCACATCAGGACTACAAGATACCAGGTACATTCAGCTGCATCACATCTAATGGGGTGTACCTAATTATATGTACTAAATGTCCAACTGGGGGTCTGTATGTGGGGGAGACAGGGCAAAAGCTCAGAACAAGGATGAATTCTCACCGCGACACAATAAGAGAAAAAAGAATGGATCTACCTGTGGCAATACATTTCTGTCTCCCAAATCATAACATTATGGACATGAGATTACTGGTGTTAAAAGGTAACTTCAAATCGCAGAAAGACAGGAGAGTCTGGGAATATAAACTGATGACGACCTTTGACTGTAGTGGTGGAATGAATGTGTCGCATGGATTTATGTCTTTTTACATCAGCTAAGGAATTTGCCCCTCAGACTATGAGGGGTCATCACAACAGAACCAGACCCCAATCAGAGGACAATAAAACATTCTTATCTAAGAACTGGTCCAATATTTATGGACATAACTGTTTATCACCCATGGTAATTCTGCTTCATGTCACCTTATCCATGGTTTTTTTTTTTTTGTTTTGTTTTTCTGTGCTATGTTGTGTATAAATATGTGATTCTTCAGAATTTGTTTTAGTCTTTGCCTGATGAACAGACCTGTGTAGTCTCGAAAGCTGCAATGTGTTACCATCTTTTCAGTTAGCCATTAAAAGGTATCAACCACTGAGGACTCTCAATTCTAAATATTTTTCTATCTACTAACACGGTACCAAGATATATATCTCCTCTTCCATATACTAATGTGCCACAAACAGGAAGCTGATATCACCAACCATTCCCATTTTATTTAGGTGTATCCATATAGATGGCCCACCCTATATATATACATGGCTGTAATTCTTCCTCTAATGGGGTGAATGAATCTCAGTTGTGGAGAAATGAGATAATGAACGTAAGGTCACAAAAGGAGCAATACATGGAATATGGGCACAGAAATCAGTGACCCCTATGTGCCATTTGCCCCTTTGGTCCTTCAGGCTGACCTGTTCCAGTTTATTGCTCATGTAGCACCCAAAGGGCACAGAAGGGCATTAATAAAGAATGATAAATGGTAAGTGGACACTAAGAGGCACGGATTTTTGTGTCAGTTTGCCATTTATTGCCCCTTTAATGACGCCATTTATTTCTATTCAGTGCCTGAATGTCCCCATTTAATCACCTGAAGCTCACGATGACTGACTTGGGCTTTGTACTTGTGCAGCCTCTTTGGCCAGAGAAGTAGAAGGCCCCTGTAGTGCTCTGTCGTACACCCACTCTCCTAGTGCCTGCGGCGTGATGTCATCAATGCGCTAGGATGTATCACTATTAACTACATAACACACAGCGTTCTTAGGCTTAAAAGCGCCCCCTACTGGAGCTGTGCAGTACTGTGCGCTGTCCTGTAAAATTCTGAATTTGTCAGAAATATCTTACACCTGTTCATGAATGATGTATTTATCCGCACTATGGTGGGCTCACACAATGTGATCACAGGGTATGTTTCTGTCCTAAATGCAAGTATTCCTCTGGATTTGGAGCAGCACAGCAGTAAATGCACCATTGATGCATTGTATGAACCCACTGTAACACTCCCTATAAAGGAGCGATTACAATAATGTTCATTTATGAGATTTATTACTGCATGTAATCAATGTTATGTGCTCAGCAGTGAGGAAGAGGAGCAAGAGGTGGGCAGGGATTGCTCCAAATAAGAGAGGAAGACTATAGCAAAGACACCATCAGACTGTACAGCTCTGGGAAAAATTAGGAGACCACCACATCAAATCCCTGTCATGGCCGCCCAATCTCCAGACCTGAACCCCACTGAAAACCTCTGGAATGTAATCAGGAGGATGATGGATAGTCACAATCCATCAAACAAAGAACTGCTGACATTATTGTACCAGGAGTGGCATAAGGTCACCCAGGAGCAGCGTGACAGACTGGTGGAAAGCTGCCAAGACGCATGAAAGCTGTGATTAAAATGCATGGTTATTCCACAAAATATTGATGTCTGAACTCTTCCTGAGTTAAAACATTAGTATTGTTGTTCGTAAATGATTATGAACTCGTTTTCTTTGCATTATTTGAGGTCTGAAAGCGCTGTTTTTTGTTTTTTTTAGTTTTGACCATTTCTCCTTTTCAAAAAAAAAAAAAAAAAAATTAATTGCTTGAAAATTTGGAGACATGTTGTCAGACGTTTATAGAATAAAAGAACAATTTACATTTTACTGAAACTTATATCTATAAAGAGAAAAATCAGACAAACTGAACATTTTGCAGTGGTCTGTTCATTTTTGCCAGAGCTGTAAGTACAGAGATATGGAGTATAGAGATATCACAGGTTGTATATGATTGTAGATATTTATTAATTAGTATCTGATGAATGACTTGTTATCACTGAGTATAGACTGAGGAGGATAGAAAACATTGCTGTGCATACTGATTTAGGGGTCTCCTACTCCAGGATTATAGGGGGCACAATTTTCTGAGCTCTTGGTCTTGTCTGAGCAGTGCTGCCGCTCCAATGTGGCCATGGCGCACTGAAAACAGTTTTGCCAATGGCCGGTATGACTGGCAAAGATGAAGGTAGAGGCGCTGGTGGGTGGCGCAGAGGAGGGAGACATACAGTGTAATTGTATTTGACCTGTGAGAAAAAAAAAAGTCTACTAGAGCCGACCCGCTGATACCACTACTGATCCCGCATCTCCAGTCCGGCACGCTCTCGGGTTACTACAAGGCCATTTACAACACTCACTCCCCAGCTATGACGCCCTTCCTGAGCGGCCTTCACCTGAGCCGGAGGTTCCCTCCTCTTCTCCCTACATCTTCGCACCTCCTCCGTGTGCCCTCCCAAACATCTAAGGGCGCACAGCGCCTACTACCCTCTGTCTACTCCACTAGCTGGGCATAGGTCTGCTACGAAGCCAGTGCACTCGTGCCATGATTTATATTATTGCTTTATTTGGTCATATATTCTCCATTTTGTTTTTTGCACATTGTGATCCTTTTGCTACATATATTGTGATCTTGCCCTTTTTGTTCACATTCTACCATCTTGACTCTGAGAATATTATTCTTTCAGTGCAGTTAATGAGCTTCTTATTTTCTCTACTTTCCTAGATTTCCTCATAGACTGATCAGAATGATAATGTGAACTGTCTGTGTCTTAATTTGTTTGTTTGTTTGGATTTTTCTTCAGATGCAAACGTAAATGGTGGCAAAGGTGGCAAAAATGCTTTAACAGAAAGAACAGCAAAGTCAGGAACATGTAGGTATTTTAACACTTTCCACAAATGGACATGCCCTTATTTCCTAAATGCTGTTTTCTAGATGCAAAATTATACAATGACTCGTCCTGATAGTTACACAGGTGTCACGGTTCACACCCGTGCTGCCAACAATGTGTCACGGATCCCAACACATGTCAGGGATCCCTGGTAGAATACCTCTATTGTCCCCACTACTCACACCAATTTGTCACAAACCGCGGTGGTTTGGTTGCCCCTGGTTCCTTCTGAAGGGGATTTATCTATATCCCAGTTCCAGTTTGGAACTTGTAGCTCTCTGGCATCCCCCTTACCCTCAGGTCAGATTAGGTCCTGCACCTAGGGTAATTAGTCACCAGAAAGGCTGCCTGCTATGCACTGGCTATTGGGCATCCTGCAGCGAGGGCATTATAACTACTCCCACACAGGCGGGAACAATAATTATCAATGCCGCCGTCGCTACAAAGATTCCCAATCGCACAGAACAAAGTATCCTGCCACCAGCTTCGATTCCACAAGGGTTAACTGGTCTGGAGCCAACCCAAATCAGTAGCGTAATTCACTTCAGAGGAAGCAACAGTTCGTTTATAGAGCAGAGAGAGATAAGCTAGTAAATTATATATTTTACTCCATAAAAAGGTAGGCAGTGTTTGCAAAGTATAAAAGATATTATAAAGAAGACAAAATCATGTGTACATTACAAATAAAATAGGGTTAACATTGAAAAGAGAACGATTAAATAGCATTCAGAACATTTCAGCTTGAGACTGGCCGTGTGCTATGGAGGAGAAAGGGCTTCCATATATCCAGATGCATGAACACAGCTTTGCCGAGCTGTTGTTAGCTCGCTTCCTGGACCAACTCTTCCCCCAATTCAGCAGGGGTAAAGATATGCCCTCTTGTCGTGACATCACTGAGTGGGCTGAGTAATGACATGCACTCATTTTCCACCTATTTACATTTTTTGAGCCCCCAGACAAAGGATATTCCTTGGGCAAGGGGAGGGGCAACGAGGGGCTTTACAGGATTGATTGCAGATTAAAAGCCATACACTGCTCACACATTGGTATCAAGTTGCACAGTATCTGCCATAGGGCTTTGTTTGTTGTATGAGCGAATGCAGAGGGGGAGAAAGGTGGGTCGAAACTGCAATTTGTGTCTGTGACATGGTAATTTCTAGAACTATCTTACATTATGACATTTTTACATTATCGTGACAACAGGTAAAAGATCAGTCCCCTTACAAGTGCATGTGAATTTGATATTTATACAATGAGCTATTAATTTATTATTAATAATGATGTTAATTGTAACATTATTTAAAAATATAATATTATTAATTAGTAATGACATCTATCTAAATCGTGTGGTGACGTATATGAGACAGGTAATGCATTATGTTTGTCGGTGTCCCTATGAGACAAGGATTTGTTCTTGATTATTACATTACAAGGTATTTATTTGTGATAATTTCTTCTATTTCTCCAACAGCAAAAAAGAGCATGACAAAAAAGAGAGACGGACACCAAAGTAAGGAAACTCTTCCCCCATTATTGTATGTGACATGTTGTTGCACTCAGGCTCATTGTATCAGGGGCAGATACACTTTGTGTCTTCCCTTTATATCGTTATACTATATGGAATATTTTTAATGGAAGAAACCAATATATTTAAATGTCTATATGTCCCATTATGAGAGAAAAGA
Source organism: Ranitomeya variabilis (assembly GCF_051348905.1). NCBI lineage: Eukaryota > Metazoa > Chordata > Amphibia > Anura > Dendrobatidae > Ranitomeya > Ranitomeya variabilis. Next base: position 21,926,663 of record NC_135237.1, read on the forward strand.
ATTTCCCTTTTTAGTTCATGTCTTCCAAACTCTCTAACCTTCCCGTCCTTTCGTCTCCATTCTAAACACTAGGCTCCTCAGAGTGATTCTCTGCTGCTTCAAGAACACAGCAGCAGAGTAGAGAAAATCACGTAAGTATAATTTTTTTTATTGAAAGATTTTAAAGGGCCACTGTCACCCCCCTCCAGCCGTTATAAACTAAAAGAGCCACTTGTGCAGCAGTAATGCTGCAGTCTAACAAGGTGGCTCTTTTAGTTTTAGGTTCAAGTATACCCCAAATAAAGCGTTTTTAAACTTAGCCACAATTCCTGTCTCTAGCCAGGTAGGCGGGTCCTCACTCCCCAGCTTGGCCAGCTCCTCTGCCGTCACTCACATCTTCCTGCGCTTTCGGCGCTGCCCCCTCAGCGCTGTTATCGTTTCAAAACCGGCGCCTGCGCTGTGTACTGGTGTCCTGCGCAGACGCAGTAAGCTCTGGCCATCTGATGTCCCAGCCAGGCTTGCACACTGCGCCTGCGCGGGCATCGCGGCCAGCCACCTTTGGAATCCCCGCCCCGCACTGTGTTATGCATTATGCACAGTGCGGAGCGGGGATTCCAAAGGTTTCACCTATACAGAATATTCCGTGTAATGGCTGATACCAGAGAACAAAAGACATCCACAGAACACCAGGATGGATCTGCTGCACAGCAAATAGCTGTAGGACCTGTGATGATGTGATTGGGGCAATCACATGGCAGTGATGTCATCGCAGGTCCTACAGCTATTTGCTGTGCAGCAGATCCATCCTGGTGTTCTGTGGATGTCTTTTGTTCTCTGGTATCAGCCATTACACGGAATATTCTGTATAGGTGAAACATAAATATATACTGATAAGAAGACGTTTTCCGGGGATTCCAAAGGTGGCTGGCCGCAATGCCCGCGCAGGCGCAGTGTGCAAGCCTGGCTGGGATGACAGACGGCCAGAGCTTACTGCGTCTGCGCAGGACACCAGTACACAGCGCAGGCGCCGGTTTTGAAACGATAACAGCGCTGAGGGGGCGGCGCCGAAAGCGCAGGAAGATTGGAGTGATGGCAGAGGAGCTGGCCAAGCTGGGGAGTGAGGACCCGCCTCCCTGGCTAGAGACAGGAATTGTGGCTAAGTTTAAAAACGTTTTATTTGGGGTATACTTGAACCTAAAACTAAAAGAGCCACCTTGTTAGAATGCAGCATTACTGCTGCACAAGGTGGCTCTTTTAGTTTATAACGGCTGGAGGGGGGTGACATTGGCCCTTTAAGATTAACAAACTCTACATCAGTGTCTTCTTAAGTATTGATTATCATATAAAGAGTCAGTAGGTGACAAATTAGTTTAATTCTTATGCATAGAAAATAAGGTAGGAGGACACCTAATTATTTTACATTCAAAGATAGATTATTTTTACAGAAGCAAGGCACTGCCATGGGCACGGCATGGCGCCATCGTATGCAAATCTCTTTCTCAGCCTATAGGAGGAGATTTTCCACAGTAGTCCCCAGGCCACTTCCCACATGCAGTGCTAGTACAGATACATTGATGACCTGTTAAAAATTAAAAAAAAAAATAAAAATTGAAAAATAGTTTAAAATTACCCTCCATTCGACCCATTCAAAATAAAGTAATAACAAAATTAAAAATACACATATTTGGTACTGCCACTTTCAGAAATGCCCGATCTATCAAAATATAAATATAATTAACTTGAATGGTAATCGGCGTAATGAGAAAAATAATCGAAACTCCAGAATAACTTTTTTAAAATATTGCAATAAAATGCAATAACAGGCGATCAAAAGATTGTATCTACACCAAAATGGAATCAATAAAAACATCAGCTTAACGCACAAACAATAAGCCATCACCCAGCCCCAGAGCATGAAAAATGGAGACATTACGCCTCTCGGAAAGTGGCGCTTTTTTTTTTTGCAAACTTTGCATTTTTCTTTTGACCACTTAAATAAAACAGAACCTATACATGTTTGGTATCTGTGAACTCGTAATGACCTGGAGAATCATAACGGCAGGTCAGTTTTAGCGTTTAGTGAGCATGGTAAAGAAAAAAAAACAAAACGAAATTTGTGGAATTTTGCCTTTTAGCAGCTTCACTGCACTTTGATTTTTTTTTTCCTGTTTTCAATATATGATATGGTAAAACCAATGGTGAAGTTCAAAAGTACAACTTGTCCTGCAAAAAAACAAGCCCTCACGCGGCCATATTGACAGAAAACATTAAAAAATTATAGCTCTGGGAAGACGGGGAGGAAAAAACGGAAACTCAAAAACAGAAAATCCCACGGTCGTTAAGAGCTTTTTGTTTTACTGCAAAAAACTTGCACATTTTGCAAAATGTCGCAAAATTTGGCAAAAATGTTCTGCTTTATATAAAATCCATCTAGGTGGAGGCTGCTGTACATTTCCACAAACATTTTAGTGACTTTTCAAAAAGTTTAAAATTAAAAAAAAAAAAAAAAATCGCATGAAAACATCTGTAAAGTCTAAACCCTGCCCACAAATGCTTAAAACAAAACAGACGTACACAAAACAGGGAGTTTAGGAAAGGTACAAATGAAAAGATGATCATGGTGCAAATGGAAAGGTGGCAAAATCTGCCCCAATCAATGGTGAATCGGCCCCTTCATCTCTAATGAGTAAGTCTGTTCTCCGCTGACATCTGCTTATGATCAGTCTGTCTCTGCCATCTCTAATCCATATTTTCCTTTACAGAAGTTCAGTTCTCACATGGAGCGGTCATTGCCACAGCCACCATGTCAACAAAAGCTACAAGAGTCTTCCAGGAATCTGTGCCTGCGCTAAAGCTGTAATGTAACTGATCCGTATGTGCACGATGCGCAGCGACCTTACAGAGGCCTGTAGTATGCCAGCATGCAAGGATGTGTGACAGAGTGGTGAGCGCAGTGCTCGTGCCAGGAGTCCGGTGATGCTACCGGCACATGTGAAGCAGATTCCCTAGTGGAGTGCAGCTTACTTCTGGCAGCGGTGAGCGCAGTGCTCGTGCCAGGAGTCTGGTGATGCTGCTATCTGGAGAAGTGGAGAGCACGGTTTGTGTGCTGAGCCTCCCTCCGATGGTGCTGCAGGATTACTGCGGAGGGTAGGACGGCAGAAGACCTGGGGAGCGTCCTACCGTGGTGCCAGGTTCCCTCCGTGCCCTCCGTAAGCCAATGCAGGAGACTGGCGGTGTGCTTCGGCCGAAAAGCGCAGCCCCGCAGTGGCGAGGTTGGAGGTGGTCATGGTCTGGGTGAGGTCACCAGAACTGGGGGACGGGTGCATGAGAGGGCCAGTAAACCAACACGTTTCAAAGGACTCAGTCCTTCTTTGTCAGTGCTGCTGACCCCACCTTAAACCCGGATATATATATATATATATATATATATATATATATATATATATATATATATATATATATATATATATATATATATATATATATATATATATATATATATATATATGCGCCCCCACTATGTCCCACTGTTACTTATTGTTGAAATGCGCATCTAGTTAAATGAGGACAGGTGACCAATCTGCATATTCAATTATCTACTTTTCATACCCTGTTTCCCCGAAAATAAGACATCTCCCGAAAATAAGACCTAGATGTGGTTTTGCAGAACTGCTAAATATAAGGCCTCCCCCGAAAGTAAGACCTAGCAAAGTTGTTTTTTGGTAGCATGCCTGCTAGAACACCAGAGCATACAGCTGTGATTCTTTTTTGCCCGCTGCCGTTGTCCCCTACCTTCACTGTCTGATGCAGGAGATGAAGACCGGCCGCCAACCCCGATGTTCCGTTCTGCGGCCATCACTTGTAAAGGTGCAGGCAAGGCATCAAGAGGCCGGTCGCCTGCTGCCTTCCCCATTGTCAACTGTCAGTCTGTCGTTAACCCGTCTCCTGCTGCCATACCGTACTGTATTCTCCAGGGCCGGACTGAGCATCGGGCACTTCTGGCAAATGCCAGAAGGGCTGGTGCCTGTAGTGGGCCGCTCGATCTGTTCCTGCTTCCGGGGCACACCACGTAACTACGAGGTCCCCCTTCTGCAATGATGCCACATAGATGTCCCCCTGTACTGTGCATGGAGAGTGGCCATCCCATCCCCATGCAGACAGGCAGCACCAGCAGCCTCCACCCACAGAGCATGAGCACACCCTCAGGGAACCACACACAGACAGCAGAGTGATGACGTGTGAGGGTGCTGCGGTCACCCGACCACGAGGGGGCATGAGCACTCATCCCCTGCAGCGCCGGACAAGTGTATGAGGTGCCGTGCCGCAATAGTGATTGCAAGACCCCGATGACTCCCACACACATTAGGCCCCACACACATTAGGCCCCACACACATTAGGCCCCACACACATTAGGCTCCACGCACAGTAGGCCCCACGCACAGTAGGCCCCACGCACAGTAGGCCCCACGCACATTAAGCTCCACGCCCATTAGGCCCCACACACATTAGGCCCCACACACATTAGGCCCCACGCACATTAGGCCCCACGCACATTAGGCCCCACGCACATTAGGCCCCACGCACATTAGGCTCCACGCACATTAGGCTCCACGCGCATTAGGCTCCACGCGCATTAAGCTCCATGCGCATTAAGCTCCACGCACATTAGGCTCCACGCACATTAGGCCCCACGCACATTAGGCTCCACGCACATTAGGCCCCACGCACAGTAGGCCCCACGCACAGTAGGCCCCACGCACATTAGGCCCCACGCACATTAGGCTCCACGCGCATTAGGCTCCACGCGCATTAAGCTCCACGCGCATTAAGCTCCACGCGCATTAAGTTCCACGCACATTAGGCTCCACACAAATTAGGCCCCACGCACATTAGGCTCCACGCACATTAGGCCCCACGCACAGTAGGCTCCACGCACAGTAGGCCCCACGCGCATTAGGCTCCACGCGCATTAGGCTCCACGCGCATTAGGCTCCACGCGCATTAAGCTCCACGCCCATTAGGCCCCACACACATTAGGCCCCACGCATATTAGGCTCCACACACATTAGGCCCCACGCACATTAGGCTCCACGCACATTAGGCTCCACGCACATTAAGCTCCACGCGCATTAAGCTCCACGCGCATTAGGCCCCACACACATTAGGAGCTATCACACACTTTAGGCCCATACACATTAGGAGCTCCCATACATATTAGGACCCACACACATTAGGGCTCCACACACTTTAGGCCCATACACATTAGGAGCTCCCATACATATTAGGACCCACACACATTAGGGCTCCACACACTTTAGGCCCATACACATTAGGAGCTCCCATACATATTAGGACCCACACACATTAGGAGCTCCCATACACAGCGTCGGACTGGAGCACCTTGGGCCCACCAGAGAAAATCATTCTTGGGGTCCACTATGTAGCTTCATAGAAATAAATACAAGACCACCAATTGTGCAAAAAAACGCCCTAATATCAGGGTATAATATAAGGTAGTACACGTCTTAATTATGTAGAAGGGGTTGGGGTAGCCCCCTCATAGAAAATAAAGTAGCCCCCTCATAGGGTACAATGTATCCCCCTCACAGAATATAATGTAGCCCCCCCATAGAATATAATGCAACCAGCCTCAGAGTATAATGCAGCCCCCTTAGAGTATAGTGCAACCCCCCTCATAAGGTATAATGCAGCCCCTTCATGGAATATAATGTAGCCCCCTCATAGGTTATCACGCTGCCCCCTCTCATAGGGTATCATGCAGCTCACCCTCATAGGGCATCATGCAGCTCACTCCCCCCATAGGGCATCATGCAGCTCACTCCCCCCATAGGGCATCATGCAGCTCACTCCCCCGATAGGGCATCATGCAGCTCACTCCCCCCATAGGGCATCATGCAGCTCACTCCCCCCATAGGGCATCATGCAGCTCACTCCCCCCATAGGGAATCATGCAGCTCACTCCCCCCATAGGGAATCATGCAGCTCACTCCCCCCTTGCCCCATAGGGCATCATGCATCTCACACTCCCCCTTGCCCCATAGGGCATCATGCATCTCACACCCCCCCCCCCTTGCCCCATAGGGCATCATGCAGCTCACACACACCCTTGCCCCATAGGGCATCATGCAGCTCACCCCCCCCCTGCCCTATAGGGCATCATGCAGCTCACCCCCCCCCCGCCCCATAGGGCATCATACAGCTCACACCCCCTGCCCCATAGGGCATCATGCGGCTCACACACCCCTTGCCCCATAGGGCATCATGCAGCTCACCCCCCACCCCGTAGGGCATCATGCAGCTCACCCCCCCGCACCATAGGGCATCATACAGCTCACCCCCCCCCGTCCCATAGGGCATCATGCAGCTCACTCCCCCCATAGGGTATCATGCAGCTCAATGCCCCCCACAGGGCATCATGCAGCTCACTCCCCCCATAGGGAATCATGCAGTTCACTCCCCCCTTGCCCCATTGGGCATCATGCATCTCACACCCCCCCTTGCCCCATAGGGCATCATGTATCTCACACACACCCCTTGCCCCATAGGGCATCATGCAGCTCACACACACACACCCTTGCCCCATAGGGAATCATGCAGCTCACCCCCCCTGCCCTATAGGGCATCATGCAGCTCACCCCCCCGCCCCATAGGGCATCATACAGCTCACACCCCCTGCCCCATAGGGCATCATGCGGCTCACACCCCCCTTGCCCCATAGGGCATCATGCAGCTCACACGCCCCCCTTGCCCCATAGGGTATCATGCAGCTCACACACCCCCCTTGCCCCATAGGGCATCATGCAGCTCACCCTCATAGGGCATCATGCAGCTCACTCCCCCCATAGGGCATCATGCAGCTCACTCCCCCCATAGGGCATCATGCAGCTCACTCCCCCCATAGGGCATCATGCAGCTCACTCCCCCCATAGGGCATCATGCAGCTCACTCCCCCCATAGGGCATCATGCAGCTCACTCCCCCCATAGGGAATCATGCAGCTCACTCCCCCATAGGGAATCATGCAGCTCACTCCCCCCTTGCCCCATAGGGCATCATGCATCTCACACTCCCCCTTGCCCCATAGGGCATCATGCATCTCACACCCCCCCCCCTTGCCCCATAGGGCATCATGCAGCTCACACACACACACCCTTGCCCCATAGGGCATCATGCAGCTCACCCCCCCCCCTGCCCTATAGGGCATCATGCAGCTCACCCCCCCCCGCCCCATAGGGCATCATACAGCTCACACCCCCTGCCCCATAGGGCATCATGCGGCTCACACACCCCTTGCCCCATAGGGCATCATGCAGCTCACCCCCCACCCCGTAGGGCATCATGCAGCTCACCCCCCCGCCCCATAGGGCATCATACAGCTCACCCCCCCTGTCCCATAGGGCATCATGCAGCTCACTCCCCCCATAGGGTATCATGCAGCTCAATGCCCCCCACAGGGCATCATGCAGCTCACTCCCCCCATAGGGAATCATGCAGTTCACTCCCCCCTTGCCCCATTGGGCATCATGCATCTCACACCCCCCCTTGCCCCATAGGACATCATGTATCTCACACACCCCCCTTGCCCCATAGGGCATCATGCAGCTCACACACACACACCCTTGCCCCATAGGGAATCATGCAGCTCACCCCCCCTGCCCTATAGGTCATCATGCAGCTCACCCCCCCGCCCCATAGGGCATCATACAGCTCACACCCCCTGCCCCATAGGGCATCATGCGGCTCACACCCCCCTTGCCCCATAGGGCATCATGCAGCTCACACGCCCCCCTTGCCCCATAGGGTATCATGCAGCTCACACACCCCCCTTGCCCCATAGGGCGTCATACAGCTCACCCCCCGTGCCATAGGGCATCATGCAGCTCACACACCCCCTTGCCCCATAGGGCATCATGCAGCTCACACACACACACCCTTGCCCCATAGGGCATCATGCAGCTCACCCCCCCCCCCCTTGCCCCATAGGTCATTATGCAGCTCACCCCCCCACCCCATAGGGCATCATGCAGCTCACCCCCCCGCCCCATAGGGCATCATACAGCTCACCCCCCTGCCCCATAGGGCATCATGCAGGTCACCCCCCCCCCCCATACAACCAGGACTCAATAATTAAAAAAAAAAAAAAGCACAATACTCACCTCTCCTCCTCGCTCCCATACTGACTCCAGCAGCGGCTCTGCTCCGATGTCAGGAGCTGCGCTGCTGTTGGCCTCACACACAGCAGGTGCGTGATGAAGTGATGTCATCACGCACCTGCTGTGTGTCAGCGGCGAGGGGAATCATGGGAGAGGGAGCGTCATCTGACGCTCTCTCCCCATTAATGAGCGCTGGGGGGCGGCGTTGGGGCCGGGACCCCTGGCTTACGGCCCCATAGCGGCCGTGTGAGCTGGGGGCCCCTGAGGGAGCAGGGGGGGTCTGCGGGCTCTGATAGCGGGCAGTGTTTAGCTGCAATTTGCGGCAAACGCTGCCCGCTATTGTAGTGAAATGAATTCACTCCTCCCCACGCCCACACACATTAGGCTCCATAGACATTATGGCTTTCACATGTTGAATTTTAACACCCAATACAGTTTACTCTTCTTCCCACACATGCACAGGGCTCCCTGGTATCTGTAGTTCCCAACAGCTCCTCGGGGTCTTGCAATCAGTACTGCGGCACGGCACCTCACACACTTATCCGGCGCTGCAGGGGATGAGTGCTCATGCCCCCTCGTGGTCGGGTGACCGCAGCGCCCTCACACGTCATCACTCTGAGCTGTCTGTGCGTAGTTCCCTGACGGTGTGCTCATGCTCTGCGGGCGGAGGCTGCCGGTGTTGCCTGTCTGAATGGAGAGCGGCCATCCCATTCCCATGCACAGTACAGGGGAACATCCATGTGGCATCATTGCAGGAGGGGGATCCCGTAGTTGCGTGGTGCGCCCCGGAAGCAGGAACAGATCGAGAGGCCCACTACAGGCACCGGCCCTTCTGGCATTTGCCAGAAGTGCCCGATGCTCAGTCCGGCCCTGGAGACTACAGTACTGTATGGCAGCAGGAAACGGGTTAACGACAGACTGACAGTTGACAACGGGGAAGGCAGCAGGCGACGGGCCTCTTGATGCCTTGCCTGCACCTTTACAAGTGATGGCCACAGAACGGAACATCAGGGTTGGGCACCGGTCTTCATCTCCTGCATCAGACAGTGAAGGTAGGGGACAACGACAGCGGGCGAAAAAGAATCACAGCTGTATGCTCTGGTGTTCTAGCAGGCATGCTACCAAAAAACAACTTTGCTAGGTCTTACTTTCTTGGAAGGCCTTATACTTAGCAGTTCTGTAAAACCATAGGTCTTATTTTTGGGAGATGTCGTATTTTCGGGGAAAACAGGGTATGAAAAGTAGATAATTGAATATGCAGATGGGTCACCTGTCCTCATTTAACTAGATGCGCATTTCAACAATAGGTATCAGTGGGACACAGTGGTGTGCGCACGTATGTATGTATATATATAGCCGGGTTTAAGGTGGGGTCAGCAGCCCTGACAAAGAAGGACGGAGTTCTTTGAAACGCGTTGGTTTACTGGCCCTCTTGCGCACCCGTCCCCCAGTTCTGGTGACGTCCCCCAGACTACGCCTCCCTCCAACCTCGCTACTGTGCGGCTGCGCTTCTCGGCCAGATCGCACCGCCGGTCTCCTGCATTGGCTTACGGAGGGCACGGAGGGAACCTGGCACCACGGTAGGACGCTCCCCAGGTCTTCTGCCGTCCTACCCTCCGCAGTAATCCTGCAGCACCATCGGAGGCTCAGCACACAAACCGTGCTCTCCACTTCTCCAGATAGCAGCATCACCGGACTCCTGGCACGAGCACTGCGCTCACCGCTACCAGAAGTAAGCTGCACACCACTAGGGAATCAGCTTCACATGTGCCGGTAGCATCACCGGACACTCCTGGCACGAGCACTGCGCTCACCACTCTGTCACACATCCTTGCATGCTGGCATACTACAGGCCTCTGTAAGGTTGCTGGGCATCGTGCACATACGGATCAGTTATATTACAGCTTTAGCGCAGAGTCTAGACTCTACAGACACTTTGCTGATCTCAGCCATATTTTAAAATAAAGAATTATTTGTTGTCATTTTTTGTTCTATTTATATTTTTGCTATATTTTTTATGTAACGATTTTATAACCCTAACCCAATCTCTAACCATACCCCTAACCTTAGCCATAGAACCATCCCAAATACAACTCCAAAGCCTAGCCTTAAGGTACCTTCACACTAAACAACTTTACAACGAGAACGATCCGTGACGTTGCAGCGTCCTGGATAGCAATCTCGTTGTGTTTGACACGCAGCAGCGATCTGGATCCCGCTATAATATCGCTGGTCGGAGCTAGAAGTCCAGAACTTTATTTGGTCGTCAGATCGGCGTGTATCGTCGTGTTTGACAGCAAAAGCAACGATGTCAGCGATGTTAAACAAGGAGCTAACGACCTGTGAGAACGATAAGTGAGTCACCGGTACGTCACAGGATCGCTCCTGCATCTATGTGGAGCTGCTGTGTTTGACATCTCTACAGCGACCTAAACAGCGACGCTGCAGCGATCGGATCGTTGTCTATATCGCTGCAGCGTCGCTGAGTGTGACGGTACCTTTAGTCTGAATTCTAAATCTAAGGGTACCGTCTCACAGTGGCACTTTTGTCTCTACGACGGTACGATCCGTGACGTTCCAGCGATATCCATACGATATCGCTGTGTCTGACACGCAGCAGCGATCAGGGACCCCGCTGAGAATCGTACATCGTAGCAGATCGTTTGAAACTTTCTTTCGTCGCTGGATCTCCCGCTGTCATCGCTGGATCGGTGTGTGTGACACCGATCCAGCGATGCGATCGCTTGTAACCAGGGTAAACATCAGGTTACTAAGCGCAGGGCCGCGCTTAGTAACCCGATGTTTACCCTGGTTACCATCGTAAAAGTAAAAAAAAAAAACCACTACATACTCACCTTCTGAGGTCTGTCCACGTCCCTCGCCATCTGCTTCCCGCACTGACTGAGCGCCGGCCGTAAAGTAAAAGCAGAGCACAGCGGTGACGTCACCGCTGTGCTGTGCTTTACGGCCGGCTCTCACAGTCAGTGCGGGAAGCAGACGGCGAAGGACGTGGACAGACAGCGGAATGTAAGTATGTAGCTTTTTTTTTTTTTTTTTTTCACATTTACAATGGTAACCAGGGTAAACATCGGGTTACTAAGCGCGGCCCTGCGCTTAGTAACCCGATGTTTACCCTGGTTACCCGGGGACTTCGGCATCGTTGGTCGCTGGAGAGCTGTCTGTGTGACAGCTCTCCAGCGACCACACAACGATTTACCAACGATCACGGCCAGGTCGTATCGCTGGTCGTGATCGTTGGTAAATCGTTTAGTGTAACGGTACCCTAACTCTAAACCAATCTTTAGCTCCAACACTGTTCAAGGTCAGACAGAATATACAATTGTAAATTCAGTTCTTCATACTGATTGAACACAGTATTGAATCATATGGACTGCACTTAATTAAATTCTGTCATCATCCATGTTTTGCTCATCTCCTGCCATTACTTCTGCTGCTTCTGCACAGAGCAGCAGGCTAGATGAGCCTGTCATCATTAGCTATTGCGGTTTGCATAGGCAGCGACTAAAAAATAAAACAAAGGTCAGTTCATTATATTGAGCTTTGTCATTTTATTCATTGCCTATGCACTGCATGGTAGGTGATGTCAAACTGATTTTGCCTGCTGTGCTTTGCAGAAGTAGCGTCAGGCGTGCATTGACTGCACCACACACACACAACAGTGGAGCTTGCGGACACTGATCATTTGACAATTGGGTTGAATGGGGATGGGACTACTTTTTGCGGCCCCAAAACCCACAAGAAACAAAATGAGCAAAAACCCTGCTTTAGCTAAATAAGTAAAAAGCAAAAGTGCCTTTAAATAACAGGGTTCTGAGTAATACTGTTTTTGATTAAAAATAGCAAAAAAAATGCCATCCCACCATCAACAAAGTGACCCAGATTTTGACGACTCCTACCCGGTCTAATGTTAAAACCTTAGCATGTGTCAGAGTTGACCTCAGTGTGTGAATAAGGGCAGACAAAAGGACCGGGTCCCAACTTATGGACACCAGTCTGGGGATCACTTTTAAATGTAATTTCCAGCTCAGGAGAGGGAGGCCACACCCGGCTTGCACAGAATGCACAAACATTGAGCTTGGTCTAAGTTGGTATACATGCAGCACATAAACACATGTTCACATTGGCCATAAAACATACAAAACTTTTGCGGCCCCGTAGACTTTTGCTTTGGGGGTCAACGGCCTCAGTGCCCCCTCATCCCCCTTACACACTATGTCATTGCTTGGCACGGAGCTATATGATTAATGCAATGCTGGAAGAGAAAACAAATGTGACGTAACACATTGCTTAGCCAAAGGACCAACTAGTAAGTTAACTATCAGACCACTTAGTATCACCATCCTATTTTATACTTGCCCACAAAGTAACAAATGATGAATCCCCTAGTGTATTCTAGACCATCAAGTGTTATTCCTCTCATCTGCCATAGACCACCAGGTTAAACAACTCAAATTTCATACATCTCAAAAGAAGGGGAGCTCAACCTGACAACCAGAGAAAATGACATTTACCCATTGTAAATAGTGTGGGTGCATTTGGTGGTAGCTTACAATCCTCCTTCAGAATGTGTAGCTGTAACAGAACACCTGGCTCCGCAGGGGGTCAGCCTTTTCAGCTGCAAAGTCCAAAAAGTGTCGTTTCTCCTTGCGGAGATTGACATGCTAAGCATGCCGAGATGAGGAGACTTAGGCTATGTTCACACTTTGCGGGTTTTGCCGCGGATCCGCAGCGGATTTGACACTGCAGATCCGCAGCAGTTTTCCATGCAGGGTACAGTACAATGTTACCCTATGGAAAACAAAACCCGCTGTGCACATGCTGCGGATTTCCGCGGAAAAAGCCGCGCGGCTTTTCTGCGGAAAAAAAGAAGGAGCATGTCACTTCTTGGTGCAGAATCGCAGCGATTCTGCATCCATAGAAATGCATTGATCCGCTAACTTCCCGCATGGGGCTGTGCCCACGTTGCGGGAAGTTAAGCGGATAATGTGCAGATGGTACCCGGGGTGGAGGAGAGGAGACTCTCCTCCAGGCCCTGGGAACCATATTTTGGTGTAAAAAAAAAGAATTAAAATAAAAAATAATGCTATACTCACCTCTCAGCGCTGCCCGCGGCGTCCGGTCTCAGTTGCTGTGCCGAACAGGACCTGTGGTGACGTCGCGGTCACATGACCGTGATGACACCGCGGTCACATGACCGTGACGTCACGAAGGTCCTTGTCGGCACAGCCGCTTGCAGCGCCGAGGAGATCGCGATGTCAGAGGGTGAGGATAGCCAATTTTTATTATTTTTTACATTACTATTGATGCTGCATATTGCTGCATATGCAGCATCAATAGTACAGGAGTAATCCCGCAGCGGAAACCGCGGAACAAACCGCGATAAATCTGCAGGGATAACCGCAGCGGTTTTGCCCTGCAGATTTATCAATTCCGCTGCGGGATTAACCCGCAGAGGAACCCGCAAAGTGTGAACGTGGCCTTAAAGCCGCTCATCTGGGAAATATGCTAATTATGCAAATTGTCTCTTCAGAGAGGAAGAGAACTAGAACTCTAATGCCACCTATTGGACGGTAGCAATCCTACAAGTCAATGTCGACGTTTTAACGAGGATTGTCACATGACTTAGGATAATAGCAAAACCAGAATCTCAATTTGCAGACACTGTGTTTCGGGGTACTGCCCCTCGTCAAAACTCACAGCCCAACCAGCTTAGCTAGCATCCACAGGTGGTCTTACTGTGTATCTGTTTTGTTCAGTCAAATAGGATTTCACAAGAAGAATTTGGCGTTATCGTACATCCTAACCACACACCGGTTACTGTTTTAATTTCTTATTCTTTTGCTTGTTTGTCACACTTAAATGTGTCAGATCACCAGACAAATGTAAATATTAGACAACAATAACACAAGTAAACACAATATGCAGTTTCTAAAAGAAAGTCTTTATTATAAAGGGAAAAAGAAATCCAAAGTTATAGCTCCATTTTAACGCCTTAATGACCAAGCCAATTTTGACCTTAATGACCAGGCTAAATTTTACAATTCTGACCACTGTTACTTTATGAGTTTGTAACTCTGGAATGCTTCAATGGATCCCACTGATTCTGAGAAAGTTTTTTCGTGACATATTGTGCTTCATGATGGTGGTAAAATTTCTTCAATATGACTTGCGTTTATTTGTGAAAAAAACTGAAATTTTGCGAACATTTTAAAAATTTCACAATTTTAAAACTTTGAATGCTTTTGTCCTTAAATCAGAGAGTCATGTCACACAATATAGTTAATAAATAACCTTTCCCACATGTCTACTTTACATCAGTACAATTACACAGGTCTGCGACTAAAAAGCTGTTTGATTATTTTCATCTAATTGCCATGTATTTTGGTGTGCTGAAAATGAAAAAAAACATTGAAAAAAATCCTGGATGTCGGGATTTGCCACAAAATGCAAAATTCTCTTCAAATTTAGTATATTTTTCTCAATTTTGGTATTTTTATCTTAGGGTTTTGAAAATCAAAATGACAATTAATTAATTCACATCAATGCATTGAAGATATACAATGCCAAAAAAATATAACTTTCAAAGAAAAGAACTTTCAGAGTGAGCTAATGAAACCAGCATCAACAATGTTGCAAGCTGAGCGAGCAGACTCTGACATGCCCGGGCTTGATTCGATTGTTTTATCTTGGTTCTCGCCTGTTCACACTATTTCATCTCAGTTCGTGTTAGCTCATCATATTCAACTGTGTTTCCCAAAATTAGCATTATGGCTCAGCGGAAGTGTATTAATTCGCCTGACAGTTTCTGTTACATTTGTGGTGAATATCCTCAAAAAGAAGGGTGGTTTGCAGTTCCAGCGGTTGTGGAGAAATTTTTAGGCAATAACAAAGACCCTGACTACAAAAAAATCGTCGGATGAATGCTGAAAGCATTTCAAGCTTTAGGTTGCCTGATGAGTTTGAAAGTGGATTTCCTCCATTCCGACCTTGACAACTTTCCTGAAAATGTGGGAGCTGTTAGTGAAGAGCAAGGTGAGCGATTCCACCAGGACATTAAAGAGATGGAAAGAAGATACCAGGGAAGATGGAGCATTACAAGAATGGTAGACTACTGTTGGACGCTTCAGAGAGACATTCCAGATGCTCCTCACAAGAGTAAATGTACCAAGAGAAGCCTCGCAGGGAAGAAGAAGCGATGTTAGTGTGTGTTAGTGAGCTCATTGCAGTTAGAAAATGATTTTCATGAAACATTTGTAATAAAAAATTAATTTTATGAGTCTATTTACATTTATTTTGAGGTATTGTCTTATTTAACATAGTTACTTAAATTGTCAGAAAACGTGATGTCCTATGACAAAACGGAGGTCATTTTCAGATTCAGCGCACTTAAAAACAAAGATTACGTGGAATAACCAAAACGGCTCTTGAAAGCATTTTTTTTGCAGACCTGGGTTATGGCAGCAATTTTTTTTCAGGAAGTTATAAGGGTTAAAAGTTGACCTGCGATTTCTCAATTTTCCAACAAAATTTACAGGACCATTTTTTTAAGGACCACATCACATTTGAGGTGACTTTGAGAGGTCTTTATGAAAGAAATTACCCAAAACTGACACCATTCTACAAACTGCACCCCTCAAGTTGCTTAAAACCACATTCAAGAAGTTTATTAACCCTTGAGGTGCTTCACAGGAACTGAAGCAATGTGGAAGGAAAAAATTAACATTTTATTTTTTTCCACAAAAACTTTTTTTATTTTCACAAGAGTAACAGGAGAAAATAGACCCCAAAATTTGTTGTGGAATTTCTCCTGAATACGCCAATACCTTAATTGTTGGGGGGGGGAAACTACTGTTTGGCGCACTGAAGGGCTTGGAATAGAAGGAACATACTTTGATTTTTTCAATGTACAATTTGCTGGAATTATTAGCCAAAGCCATGTTGTGCTTAGAGAGCCCCTGATGTGCCTAAACAGTGGAAACCCCCCACACGTGACCCCATTTTGGATACCACACCCCTCAAGCATTTTATCCAGAGGTATAGTGAGCATTCTGAATTCACAGGATGACACAGAATTTGATAACATTAGGTCGTCATACTGAATATGTCGTCATTAGTGTTAAGCGCAAGTGCTCGCTACTCCAGTTTGCATCGGGTGCTCGGATATGCGCGGTTGCTCGGGTCCTTGCGAGCATGGGATCAGGGAAATGTGGTAGATATAGTAAATCTCAACTTCAGCAAAGCATTTGATGAAGTATCTCATGTCATCCTTATTGAAATGACCAAGTATGGGATTGACAAGGCTACGGTTAGGTGGATTCATAACTGGCTCCGTGATCGTACTCAAAGAGTGGTGATAAATGGTTGTACATAAAATTGGAAAAGTGTTTCAAGTGGGGTACAACAAGTCCAGGCAACTGAGAGTAAACTAACCAAATTTGCAGATGATGCAAAGCTAGGAGGGTTAGCTAACACTAGAGTAGACAGAGAAAGGATTCAGAAGGATCTAGATAAAGTTGAACAATGGGCAGCGATTAATAGAATGGTATTTAACAGGGAGGAATGCAAGATTCTACATCTGGGCAAGAAAAACAAAAATTACATCTATAGGATGGGAGGAATAGAACTAAGCAACAGCATGTGTGAAAAAGACTTGGGTATACTAAAAGATCACAGACTGCACATGAGTCAACAGTGTGATGCAGCAGCAAAATAGGCAAACAGTTCTAGGATCTATTAAGAGAAGCATAGAGTCTAGATCATGTGAAGTAATTCTCTCCCTCTACCCCTCCTCGGTCAGGTCTTATCTGGGATCCTGTGTCCAGTTCTGGGCACCAAATTTTAAAAAGACATTGAAAAACTGGAGCAAGTTCAGAGAAGAGCGACCAGGATGGTCAGCGGACTGCAAAGTATGTCATACCAGGAACGGTTTAAGCAACTTGGAATGTTTAGCTTGCAAAAAAGATGGCTAAGAGGAGACTTAATAGCTGTCTACAAATACCTGAAGGGCTGTCACAGTGTAGAGGGATCATCATTATTCTCATTTGCATACGGAAACTCGAGAAGCAATGGGATAAAACAGAAAGGGAAAAGTTACAGGTTAGATATTAGAAAAGCTTTTTGACAGTTAGGGTGACCAACGAGTAGAACAGGCGGCCACGATAGGTGGTGAGTTCTCCTTCAATGGAAGCCTTCACACAGAGGCTGGACAGACATCTGTCTGAGACGGTTTAGTGAATCCTACATTGAGCAGCGGGTCGGACACGATGACGAGGTCCCTTCCAAATCTAACATTCTAGGATTCTATGAAGACCTTCTATATACCAGGAACACCCCACAAGACCTGCCACATACCAGGAAGACCCCACAAGACCTTCTATATACCGGGATCACATCATTGCTCACATTCCTCCATGTTTGTGGATTGCAGTGGATTACTGACTGATCACTTACTATTTCCCCATCCCCGGGCCGTGGTATTAATGTTCTGGCTAGTGGTGTATGGTAGCGATGTGACCGTTCTGGAGGTAAATCTTCCATTAAGGAGCTGGTACTGTACCAGCCACAGTGCCCCCCTCAGTCAGTGTCCATCAGTACCAGCCACAGTGCCCCCTCAGTCAGTGTCCATCAGTGCAAGCCACAGTGCCCTCCTCAGTCACAGTGTCCATCAGTACCAGCCACAGTGCCCTCCTCAGTCACAGTGTTCATCAGTACCAGCCACAGTGCCCCCCTCAGTCAGTGTTCATCAGTACCAGCCACAGTGCCCCCCTCAGTCAGTGTTCATCAGTACCAGCCACAGTGGCCCCCTCAGTCACAGTGTCCATCAGTACCAGCCACAGTGCCCCCATCAGGCACAGTGTCCATCAGTACCAGCCACAGTGCCCCCTCAGTCACAGTGTCCATCAGTACCAGCCACAGTGCCCTCCTCAGTCACAGTGTCCATCAGTACCAGCCACAGTGCCCCCCTCAGTCAGTGTTCATCAGTACCAGCCACAGTGCCCCCATCAGGCACAGTGTCCATCAGTACCAGCCACAGTGCCCCCTCAGTCACAGTGTCCATCAGTACCAGCCACAGTGCCCCCTCAGTCACGGTATCCATCAGTGCAAGCCACAGTGCCTCCCTCAGTCAGTGTCCATCAGTACCAGCCACAGTGCCCTCCTCAGTCACAGTGTTCATCAGTACCAGCCACAGTGCCCCCCTCAGTCAGTGTTCATCAGTACCAGCCACAGTGCCCCCATCAGGCACAGTGTCCATCAGTACCAGCCACAGTGCCCCCTCAGTCACAGTGTCCATCAGTACCAGCCACAGTGCCCCCTCAGTCACGGTATCCATCAGTGCAAGCCACAGTGCCTCCCTCAGTCAGTGTCCATCAGTACCAGCCACAGTGCCCCCTCAGTCACGGTATCCATCAGTACCAGCCACAGTGCCCCCCTCAGTCAGTGTCCATCAGTACCAGCCACAGTGCCCCTTCTGTCACAGTGATCATTATCAGCCACAGTGCCCCCTCAGTCACAGTGTCCATCAGTACCAGCCACAGTGCCCCCCTCAGTCAGTGTCCATCAGTACCAGCCACAGTGCCCCCTCAGTCACAGCGTCCATCAGTACCAGCCACAGTGCCCCCTCGGTGTCCATCAGTGCCAGCCACAGTGCCCCCTCAGTCACAGTGTTCATCAGTACCAGCCACAGTGCCCCCTCTGTCAGTGTCCATCATTATCAGCCACAGTTCCCTCCTCAGTCACAGTGTTCATCATCAGCCACAGTGCCCCCCTCAGTCAGTGTTCATCAGTACCAGCCACAGTGCCCCCCTCAGTCACAGTGTTAATCAGTACCAGCCACAGTGCCCCCTCAGTCACATTGTCCATCATTATCAGCCACAGTGCCCCCCCTCAGTGTTCATCAGCACCAGCCACAGTGCCCCCTCAGTCACAGTGTACATCAGTACCAGCCACAGTGCCCCCCTCAGTCACAGTGTTAAAGGGAACCTGTCACCCCCCCCCCCCCCAGTCGTTTCAAACTAAAAGAGCCACCTTGTGCAGAAGTAATGCTGCATTCTGACAAGGTGGCTCTTTTAGTTGTGGGTGCTGTAACTTGAGAAATAATCAGTTTTATAATTAGTCTGAAATACCTGCTCCTCAGTTAAGTGGGTCGGCGTTTCCCCCCTGCTTCAGACAGCACACAGCTGTCACTCGCATCTTCTTGGCGCCGGGCGCCGCCTCCTCCTCGCCGCTGTTTTCAAAATAGCCGGCACCTGCGCTCTTATCCTCTGCCTGGTGCAGGCGCAGTGAGCGCTAGCCGTCTTTCCTCATATGCAGCCCAGCTGACTGCGCCTGCGCGGCCGCCCTGCCTGTGAATCCCAGCCCCGCAGTGACTTATGATTTGTTCACATTGCGGGGCTGGGAATCACAAGCAGGGCGGCCGCGCAGGCGCAGTCAGCTGGGCTGCATATGAGGAAAGACGGCCAGCGCTCACTGCGCCTGCACCAGGCAGAGGATAAGAGCGCAGGTGCCGGCTATTTTGAAAACAGCGGCGAGGAGGAGGCGGCGCCCGGCGCCAAGAAGATGTGAGTTTAATTATTATCAGCCACAGTGATCATCATTATCAGCCACAGTGCCCCCCTCAGTCACGGTATCCATCAGTACCAGCCACAGTGCCCCCCTCAGTCACAGTGTCCATCAGTGCCAGCCACAGTGCCCTCCTCAGTCACAGTGATCATCATTATCAGCCACAGTGCCCTCCTCAGTCAGTGTCCATCATTATCAGCCACAGTGCCCCCCCTCAGTCAGTGTCCATCATTATCAGCCACAGTGCCCTCCTCAGTCACAGTGTCCATCATTATCAGCCACAGTGCCCCCCTCAGTTACAGTGTACATCAGTACCAGCCACAGTGCTCCCCTCAGTCACTGTCCATCATTATCAGCCACAGTGCCCCCTTAGTCACAGTATCCATCAGTATCAGCCACAGTGCCCCCCTCAGTAACAGTGATCATCATTATCAGCCACAGTGCCCTCCTCAGTCACAGTGTCCATCTGCGGCGCCCCAGGGTCCTGGTCGTATTACTTTCCTCTCGGGGAGAGTGATACTACGTTTGGAGGCAAAGAAGGATAACTGCATCCAGGTACCACAAATATGCAACACAGTGTACACTCCAGGCCACCAGGGGGAGCTTCTGCTCCTATTTATTAGGTCACTCCCCACACATAGGTAAAACTGGTAGTTTGGAGGGAAAGTTAGTTAGTTGGTGGCTGAGCTCAGCTCAGTTAGTTGGTCCCTGACAGGGGTGGGATCCTGTCAGAGAACAAAGGAGAAGGACAAGGAGAAGGGGACCAGCCCCGAATAGGCTGCCTCTTTCTGAGGCGCAGGATCCCGGTAGCCGTAACACCAAGGGGGTAAGGACCTCTATGCTTTACTCCAGAGACCGGCAGGACAGCTAATTCCACGTTACCTGTCCGACCTTATACCCAGGAGGCACGGTGGTACCCCTCAGAGGCCGGGGCATGCTAAAGTCCCTGTAAAAAGCCTCAAGCCACCAGTCATACGGGTTTTGTCCTATCCAACCAGGGGGACAGAGAAAGACATAACATCTACAACAGTTGTGAGGACCTTATGAGAAGCTTAGCAGTAAGGGACTACAACACCACGGCACTAGAGGAAGGCTTCTATTTCCCACATGGATAAGGGGACTCTGGACTTGCCTCCAAACCAGCCGGCCTCTGCCTGCCCTGTGGTCTGGTGCTCTGGACTGTGGATGCTGAAGTCTTCAGTAAAGGTAAAGAGACTGCAAACTTGTGTCCTCGTTCTTCTCTGCACCTCTCACCATCCACCATCTACACTGGAAGCCCTGGGGATACACTTCACCTGTGGGAAGGTATACCATCTAGCTGCCATAACATCACCCCAGCGGACCCCTTAAAGCAGCGTCGGTCATCCTGACCGAATACCACAGGTGGCGTCACGAACACAAACTCTATCCCTTTAAAGACCTTTCCCTTTTACTTGGACGTCTCAGGGCCAAGGATCGGGTCAGCCACCGTGATATCCCCCCATGAAGTACCGGACCCGGTATCGAGTACCCCATTGCCCACTGGGGGCGATCCACATCAGTACCAGCCACAGTGCCCCCTCAGTAACAGTGTCCATCAGTACCAGCCACAGTGCCCCCCTCAGTCACAGTGATCATCATTATCAGCCACAGTGCCCCCCTCAGTCAGTGTCCATTAGTACCAGCCACAGTGCCCCCCTCAGTCAGTGTCCATCAGTATCAGCCACAGTGCCCCCCTCAGTCACAGTGTCCATCAGTACCAACCACAGTGCCCCCCTCAGTCAGTGTCCATCAGTACCAACCACAGTGCCCCCCTCAGTCACACTGTCCATCAGTACCAGCCACAGCGCCCCCCTCAGTCAGTGTTCATCAGTACCAGGCAGCCACAGCGCCCCCCTGTCAGTGTCCATCAGTACCAGCCTCAGTGCCCCCTCAGTCACAGTGTCCATCAGTACCAGCCAGTGTACCCTCAGTCAGTGTCCATCAGTACCAGCCTCATTGCCCCCTCAGTCACAGTGTCCATCGGAGCTGTCACCTCACCACCACCAAAGCTGCCATAATCCCACCACCAGAGCTGCCATCTCACCACCACCGGAGATGACACCTCACCCGCACCGTAACTGATGCAACCCACCAGTTTACTGTCTCTTTCCCCATTATGCTGTAGACTTTACACCCCCAGGACAGGACCCTCTCCCCTTTGTACCCGTCTGTCATTGTTTGTTCATGATCATTTATATTTGTAATTTTTATGTAACCGTTTATCACATGTATAGCAGCCGGGAATCACAGGGGCTCTGGAAATTATAATAATAACATCTCGATGGCTGAGTGAGAAGATCTCCAAAACGGCCGCTCCTGTTGGGCGTCTCCAGTACACGGCTATATCTACTGTAATCCTGCCCTATTCCTACAGGTAAAGGTCAGGGCACACAAAGCACATGAATCCTTTCCTTGGGAATCCATGATCCTCAGATATGAGCTCACAGAATGGGGCAGAGCAGATTACAGCGTCACAATGATTCCCGGATGATGGGTGACGTCTCCGGTACCATCAGTGACTGCTGTCTGTGCAGACGCCACACAAGCATTTCATGATGAGTCTGGTGCGGCGGCCGCTCACAAAGTGGACTATGACGTCGCTATGTAGAAGCCTGGCACTTGTAACCCGAGCGCTTACTGCAGTGTGAACCGTTCCCTAGAGCTAAGATAGGGTCTAAGAATAGAGAGCAGCTGAACATAGCAGAAGACTGAGTGTAAGAAATAAAGATAATAGATGGACACAACGGGGAGGAATGTCAGGACTAGGGTTGAGCGACTTTCATTTTTTTAAGATCGAGTAGGGTTTTGGGAAACCCGATTTTGTCCAGAGTCGAGTCGAGTGCAGTCGGCCGATTGTCGCTAAAAGTCGGGGATCGACCGAAACACGAAACCCAATGCAAGTCAATGGGGAAGCATAGTCGGCTGTGAGTGGAGGCCAGGAAAACACCTACAGTGCCCATTTTAATGCCAAAAACATCCATTCTTGTTTCTGAAGCTTGCCAATCGTAATTAACTTTATAATAATAGTTGGGCATAGGGAATTGGGGGTCATTTGGCAAAAGTTGTGGGGGGAGTAGGGCTGGCTCAAGTTTTTCGTGGGCCCAGGAAATGCGGACTACGTCACGGCGGTGGAGCAGGGAGAGGTAAGTATTTCAACGTTGCAAGTGCTGTGATCCTGAGCAAGCAGGGGGGGGCCCACTCGTTCGCATTGGCACTGGCACAGGGCCCCTCAAAGTACGGCGGTGTGTTTGCATGGCGGGGGCGCCTCCCACCAGCAGCGACACTTTTGCGTACTCTGAGGGGCCCTGTGCCAGTGACATCGCCAACGAGTATGCCCCCCCACCTGATGAAGGAACCTGCACTTTCATCTGCACCTTCCTCTTTGTCCCTGTGTAAGGTGGTATAACATGCGGGAAGGGGAACCTTACTTTCAGCAGGGTCAGATTCTGGCTGTGTAGAGTACAAGGGGAATGTAGTGGTCTAGGTCAATGTACCAGCAGACTCATTTAGCAGTGGCTGGGCAATGGGCAGGATGAGGAGGAAACAGATATAGGGCCAAAGAATAAAGTAGGCTAAATGCAGTTCAAAATTTGTAACAGGACTAAACAGGCGGCATTGCTTTGTTCAGTGGAGTAGCAAACCCAAGAGCAGCAGACACTGTTTCAAGGGCCTAACCACACTAGTAGGCCAAATGCAGTTTAATATCTGATAGTATAGGGCGAAAGCCAGAATGTGGAAGCTCAGCTTTGTTCAGTTGAGGACAACACCAGGGAGGGGCAGACACCTTTAGTAGGCCGGTCACCCAATTGCATTTTTAAAATGGTAATTTGGAACAGAAGGTTGAAGCTCAGCTTTATTCAGTTGAGGACAACACCAGGCAGGGGCACACAGACAGACACCTTTAGTAGGCCGGAAAAGCCTATTGCATTTTTTTAAATGGTAATTTGGAACAGAAGGTTGAAGCTCAGCTTTATTCAGTTGAGGACAACACCAGGCAGGGGCACACAGACAGACACCTTTAGTAGGCCGGAAAAGCCTATTGCATTTTTTATAATGGTAATTTGGAACAGAAGGTTGAAGCTCAGCTTTATTCAGTTGAGGACAACTTGAATTAGGGACTGCAGACAGACTTTGCAGGCTGTCCCCTGTGTGGACCATGCATCCAATACATTAACCCATTGAGCCACAAAGGACACGTAACCTTCCGTGGCCAGGCCTACAGGTCCATGTGTCTGTTGTCAGGTATACCTTTGGACTGACAAATTGACAGAATGCAAGGATAATGCGGTCTTTAACATGCAGGTGAAGGGGTGGGATGGCTTTTCTCCCAAAAGAATTGTCAACTGGGTAGCTCATAGCGTGGTACATCGTAGTCCATCCTGGCTTTATTAATATTAAATTAAATCAAAAAATAGGCTCTAGCCACTTTATAATTGGTTCCAGGGGTACACGGGCAGCAGTGGTCTGGTCAGTGGAGGCCTAGTGGAAGGAGGGACCGCAGACAGGCTTCAGAGGCCTAACATAATAAAATGGGCTGGCTGTAGGCACTTTATAATAGGTTCCAGGGGTACACGGGCAGCAGTGGTCTGGTCAGTGGAGGCCTAGTGGAAGGAGGGACCGCAGACAGGCTTCAGAGGCCTAACATAATAAAATGGGCTGGCTGTAGGCACTTTATAATAGGTTCCAGGGGTACACGGGCAGCAGTGGTCTGGTCAGTGGAGGCCTAGTGGAAGGAGGGACCGCAGACAGGCTTCAGAGGCCTAACATAATAAAATTGGGCTGGCTGTAGGCACTTTATAATTGGTTCCAGGGGTACACGGGCAGCAGTGGTCTGGTCAGTGGAGGCCTAGTGGAAGGAGGGACCGCAGACAGGCTTCAGAGGCCTAACATAATAAAATGGGCTGGCTGTAGGCACTTTATAATAGGTTCCAGGGGTACACGGGCAGCAGTGGTCTGGTCAGTGGAGGCCTAGTGGAAGGAGGGACCGCAGACAGGCTTCAAAGGCCTAACATAATAAAATTGGGCTGGCTGTAGGCACTTTATAATAGGTTCCAGGGGTACACGGGCAGCAGTGGTCTGGTCAGTGGAGGCCTAGTGGAAGGAGGGACCGCAGACAGGCTTCAGAGGCCTAACATAATAAAATTGGGCTGGCTGTAGGCACTTTATAATTGGTTCCAGGGGTACACGGGCAGCAGTGGTCTGGTCAGTGGAGGCCTAGTGGAAGGAGGGACCGCAGACAGGCTTCAGAGGCCTAACATAATAAAATGGGCTGGCTGTAGGCACTTTATAATAGGTTCCAGGGGTACATGGGCAGCAGTGGTCTGGTCAGTGGAGGCCTAGCGGAAGGAGGGACCGCAGACAGGCTTCAGAGGCCTAACATAATAAAATTGGGCTGGCTGTAGGCACTTTATAATAGGTTCCAGGGGTACACGGGCAGCAGTGGTCAGGTGAGTGGAGGCCTAGTGGAAGGAGGGACCGCAGACAGGCTTCAAAGGCCTAACATAATAAAATTGGGCTGGCTGTAGGCACTTTATAATAGGTTCCAGGGGTACACGGGCAGCAGTGGTCTGGTCAGTGGAGGCCTAGTGGAAGGAGGGACAGCAGACAGGCTTCAGAGGCCTAACATAATAAAATGGGCTGGCTGTAGGCACTTTATAATAGGTTCCAGGGGTACATGGGCAGCAGTGGTCTGGTCAGTGGAGGCCTAGCGGAAGGAGGGACCGCAGACAGGCTTCAGAGGCCTAACATAATAAAATTGGGCTGGCTGTAGGCACTTTATAATAGGTTCCAGGGGTACACGGGCAGCAGTGGTCAGGTGAGTGGAGGCCTAGTGGAAGGAGGGAGCGCAGACAGGCTTCGAAGGCCTAACATAATAAAATGGGCTGGCTGTAGGCACTTTATAATAGGTTCCAGGGGTACACGGGCAGCAGTGGTCTGGTCAGTGGAGGCCTAGTGGAAGGAGGGACCGCAGACAGGCTTCAGAGGCCTAACATAATAAAATGGGCTGGCTGTAGGCACTTTATAATAGGTTCCAGGGGTACATGGGCAGCAGTGGTCTGGTCAGTGGAGGCCTAGCGGAAGGAGGGACCGCAGACAGGCTTCAGAGGCCTAACATAATAAAATTGGGCTGGCTGTAGGCACTTTATAATAGGTTCCAGGGGTACACGGGCAGCAGTGGTCAGGTGAGTGGAGGCCTAGTGGAAGGAGGGAGCGCAGACAGGCTTCGAAGGCCTAACATAATAAAATGGGCTGGCTGTAGGCACTTTATAATAGGTTCCAGGGGTACACGGGCAGCAGTGGTCTGGTCAGTGGAGGCCTAGTGGAAGGAGGGACCGCAGACAGGCTTCAGAGGCCTAACATAATAAAATTGGGCTGGCTGTAGGCACTTTATAATTGGTTCCAGGGGTACACGGGCAGCAGTGGTCTGGTCAGTGGAGGCCTAGTGGAAGGAGGGAGCGCAGAAAGGCTTCAAAGGCCTAAAATAACAAACAATAGGCTCATGGCAGTTTTACATCGGTTACATGGATACACAGGCAGCTTGGTGGTGAGTGGAGGAGTAGTGCAAGGAGTGTCTGTCCCAGTACTCCCAAAATATAAATAGATGTTAATGTATCGCAAAACAACCAAAACAAAAAAAAAGGTGGCATACTTTGGTACAGGGGTGGGCTCATCTGCTGAGTTTCTGACATAGTAATTTGGCAGTAACTATTTAATGGTGCCAATATAGGACACAGACACAGACAACTTTAAGTTGCATCATAGATGTCTACAAATTTGTATTGTCAGTGCCAGACATTGAATGATGTCAGCGAATAGACTAAAGATTGGTGGAGCTGTGCGACATAATTTTGCACGTGGTAGAGCCCATTTTGAGCTGGGGTAGGGGGGAACTCTCTTGAGGCCGGCGGGACCGCCCCAGGGCCACTCATGTTACAACGGTGTGTCTGACGTTGGGTGCGCACCACCACCGCCAGAGACACTACATTGTACTATGAGGGACCCAGTAGCAATGCCGTCAACCAAAAGCGAGCACACCCACCTCTTCAGACAAACAGCAGTCTCACGGGTGCTTGCGCCAAGTCGCGATACCACGGCCCCGTGTGGGGAGTTTGGCCATTTAGGGAGGTGTAAACATGTCGTATGCTGTACAATCAGCTGCAGCAAATTAGACATTAGAAAAGTAATTCACAGGCAAGAGCTTTTCATAGGAAAGCTAGGTGTCGGCCGGGCAAGGTGGGGCAAAAGATTTCGAAATCCAGTTGTGGTTCATTTTAATGAATGTTAGATCGTCAACATTTTGGGTAGCCAGACGAGTCCTTTTTTCGGTTAATATTGAACCTGCAGCACTGAATACTCTTTCTGATAGGACACTTGCTGCCGGGCAAGCGAGCTCCTGTAATGCATATTCTGCCAATTCTGGCCAGGTGTCTAATTTGGAGGCCCAGTAATCAAATGGGAATGACGGTTGAGGGAGAACATCGATAAGGGATGAAAAATAGTTAGTAACCATACTGGACAAATGTTGTCTCCTGTCACTTTCAATTGATGCAGCAGTACCTGTCCTGTCTGCGGTCATAGCAAAATCACTCCACAACCTGGTCAGAAAACCCCTCTGTCCAACGCCACTTCTGATGTGTGCACCCCTAACACTCCTAGTCTGCTGCCCCCTGGAGCTCGTGTGAGAACGATCACGTGCGCTGTGTGCTGGGAATGCCTGAAGCAAACGGTCAACAAGAGTTGATTGTTTGGTTGCTAATATTAGTTCCAAGTTCTCATGTGGCATAATATTTTGCAATTTGCCTTTATAGCGTGGATCAAGGAGGCAGGCCAACCAGTAATCGTCATCGTTCATCATTTTCGTAATGCGTGTGTCCCTTTTTAGGATACGTAAGGCATAATCCGCCATGTGGGCCAAAGTTCCAGTTGTCAAATCTCCGGTTGTGATTGGTTGAGGGGCAGTTGCAGGCAAATCTACGTCACTTGTGTCCCTCCAAAAACCAGAACCCGGCCGTGACACGCAACCAATTTCCTGTGCCCCCGGGAAAGGTTCCGCATTAAAAATATACTCATCCCCATCATCCTCCTCGTCCTCCACCTCCTCTTCGCCCGCTACCTCGTCCTGTACACTGCCCTGACCAGACAATGGCTGACTGTCATCAAGGCTTTCCTCTTCCTCTGGTGCAGACGCCTGCTCCTTTATGTGCGTCAAACTTTGCATCAGCAGACGCATTAGGGGGATGCTCATGCTTATTACGGCGTTGTCTGCACTAACCAGCCGTGTGCATTCCTCAAAACACTGAAGGACTTGACACATGTCTTGTATCTTAGACCACTGCACACCTGACAACTCCATGTCTGCCATCCTACTGCCTGCCCGTGTATCCTCCCACAAATAAATAACAGCACGCCTCTGTTCGCACAGTCTCTGAAGCATGTGCAGTGTTGAGTTCCACCTTGTTGCAACGTCTATGATTAGGCGATGCTGGGGAAGGTTCAAAGACCGCTGATAGGTCTGCATACGGCTGGCGTGTACAGGCGAACGTCGGATATGTGAGCAAAGTGCACGCACTTTGAGGAGCAGGTCGGAGAACCCAGGATAAGTTTTCAATAAGCACTGCACCACCAGGTTTAAGGTGTGAGCCAGGCAAGGAATGTGTTTCAGTTGGGAAAGGGAGATGGCAGCCATGAAATTCCTTCCGTTATCACTCACTACCTTGCCTGCCTCAAGATCTACTGTGCCCAGCCACGACTGCGTTTCTTGTTGCAAGAACTCGGACAGAACTTCCGCGGTGTGTCTGTTGTCGCCCAAACACTTCATAGCCAATACAGCCTGCTGACGCTTGGCAGTAGCTGGCCCATAATGGGACAACTGGTGTGCAACAGTGTCATCTGCCGATGGAGTGGTTGGCAGACTGCGTTCTGTGGAAGAGCTGTAGCTTCTGCAGGAGGACGAGGAGGAGGAGGAGGAGGAGGGGGTGCGAACGCCTACAGCCAACTGTTTCCTAGACCGTGGGCTAGGCACAACTGTCCCTAAATTGATGTCGCCTGTGGACCCTGCATCCACCACATTCACCCAGTGTGCCGTGATGGACACATAACGTCCCTGGCCATGCCTACTGGTCCATGCATCTGTAGTCAGGTGCACCTTTGTACTCACAGATTGCCTGAGTGCATGGACGATGCGCTGTTTAACATGCTGGTGCAGGGCTGGGATGGCTTTTCTGGAAAAAAAGTGTCGACTGGGTAGCTCGTATCGTGGTTCAGCGTACTCCATCAGGGCTTTGAAAGCTTCGCTTTCAACTAACCGGTAGGGCATCATCTCTAACGAGATTAGTCTAGCTATGTGGGCGTTAAAACCCTGTGTACGCGGATGCGAGGATAAGTACTTCCTTTTTCTAACCAGAGTCTTATGTAGGGTGAGCTGGACTGGAGAGCTGGAGATCGTGGAACTAGCGGTGGTGCCGGTGTACATGGCAGACTGAGAGACGGTTGGAGACGGTATTGTTTCCGCCGGTGCCCTAGATGCAATATTTCCTCCTACAAAACTGGTGATTCCCTGACCCTGACTGCTTTGGGCTGGCAAAGAAACCTGCACAGATACTGCCGGTGGTGCGGAAAATGGTGGCCTTACAGTGACGGAAGGGATGTTGCGTTGCTGACTAGCTTCATTGGCCGAGGGTGCTACAACCTTAAGGGACGTTTGGTAGTTAGTCCAGGCTTGAAAATGCATGGTGGTTAAGTGTCTATGCATGCAACTAGTATTTAGACTTTTCAGATTCTGACCTCTGCTTAAGCTAGTTGAACATTTTTGACAGATGACTTTGCGCTGATCAGTTGGATGTTGTTTAAAAAAATGCCAGACTGCACTCTTCCTAGACTCGGATCCCTTTTCAGGGATTGCAGACTGAGCTTTAACCGGATGGCCACGCTGTCCTCCAACAGGTTTTGGCTTTGACACGCGTTTTGGGCCAGATACGGGCCCGGCAGATGGAACCTGTTGCGATGTTGATGCCTGCTGCGGCCCCTCCTCCACCTCCGCTTCTGAACTACTGCCGCCTGCACCCTGTTCCCCCAATGGCTGCCAATCGGGGTCAATAACTGGGTCATCTATTACCTCCTCTTCGAGCTCGTGTGCAACTTCGTCTGTGTCACTGTGTCGGTCGGTGGTATAGCGTTCGTGGCGGGGCAACATAGTCTCATCAGGGTCTGATTGTGGATCTGTACCCTGAGAGGGCAATGTGGTGGTCTGAGTCAAAGGAGCAGCATAGTACTCTGGCTGTGGCTGTGCATCAGTGCACTCCATGTCAGAATCTACTTGTAATGGGCATGGCCTGTTAAGTGTTTCACTTTCTAAGCCAGGGACGGTATGTGTAAAGAGCTCCATGGAGTGACCCGTTGTGTCGCCTGCTGCATCCTTCTCTCTTGTTGTAGTTTTTGCTGAGGAGGACAAGGAAGCGACTTGTCCCTGACCGTGAACATCCACAAGCGACGCGCTGCTTTTACATTTACCAGTTTCTGAAGAGGAGGCAAAAGAGCTAGAGGCTGAGTCTGCAATGTAAGCCAAAACTTGCTGTTGCTGCTCCGCCTTTAAAAGCGGTTTTCCTACTCCCAGAAAAGAGAGCGTTCGAGGCCTTGTGTAGCCTGACGAGGAAACTGGCTCCACAGCTCCAGACTTAGGTGGAATATTTTTATCCCCACGACCACCTGATGCTCCACTACCACTACCATCATTACCAGCTGACAATGAACGCCCACGACGACCTCTTGCACCAGACTTCCTCATTGTTTTAAAATCTTAACCAAAGTAACTTTATTTGTTGCTGTCAAACAACTTACACGGTGAGCTATAACTTCTGTATGATTTCTATATCCCTTAACAGGTTGGTGAGACCACAAGGAAAATCAGGCACAATGTTACACACTCTGTTTTCTGTGGCACCAAATCACAGAGATGACACACACGCAGGACTGTCACTCAAGCACTATTGTCAATATTAATCTCCCACCTAATTAATTTTTTTTTTTCTCAGGGAGACTTTAGAAACCCAAGAATATTTAAAAAAAAAAAAAAAAAAAAAAAAAAGCCTTTCTATGGCCCACTGAATGAGAGATGGCACGCACAGGAGTGGCACACAAGCCCTGACAGAGGCCAATATTTTTCTCCCACTGACTGATGTAGTGTTTTTGTGTTGAGGTAGATTTTAAAACACAAATGAAGGAAAAAAAATTAAAGGCTTTCTATGGCCCACAATTAGAGAGAGAGGTGGCACACCCAGGAGTCAAGACTGGCACACAAGCTGAAAGGGCAATATTACTCTCCCACTGTTTTTTTAACTTTTTTTTTTTTATTTTCAGGGAGACTTTAGAAACCAAATAATATTAAAAAAACAAAAAAAATAAATAGCCTTTCTATGGCCCACTGAATGAGAGAGAAAGGTGGCACACCCAGGAGTCAAGACTGGCGCACAAGCTGAAAGGGCAATATTACTCTCCCACTGTTTTTTTAACTTTTTTTTTTTTATTTTCAGGGAGACTTTAGAAACCAAATAATATTAAAAAAAAAAAAAATAAATAAATAGCCTTTCTATGGCCCACTGAATGAGAGAGAAAGGTGGCACACCCAGGAGTCAAGACTGGCGCACAAGCTGAAAGGGCAATATTACTCTCCCACTGTTTTTTTTTTTTTATTTTCAGGGAGACTTTAGAAACCAAATAATATTAAAAAAAAAAAACAAAAAATAAATAGCCTTTCTATGGCCCACTGAATGAGAGAGAAAGGTGGCACACCCAGGAGTCAAGACTGGCGCACAAGCTGAAAGGGCAATATTACTCTCCCACTGTTTTTTTTTTTTTATTTTCAGGGAGACTTTAGAAACCAAATAATATTAAAAAAACAAAAAAAAAATAAATAGCCTTTCTATGGCCCACTGAATGAGAGAGAAAGGTGGCACACCCAGGAGTCAAGACTGGCGCACAAGCTGAAAGGGCAATATTACTCTCCCACTGTTTTTTTAACTTTTTTTTTTATTTTCAGGGAGACTTTAGAAACCAAATAATATTAAAAAAAAAAAAAAAAAATAAATAGCCTTTCTATGGCCCACTGAATGAGAGAGAAAGGTGGCACACCCAGGAGTCAAGACTGGCGCACAAGCTGAAAGGGCAATATTACTCTCCCACTGTTTTTTTGTTTTTTTTTTTCAGGGAGACTTTAGAAACCAAATAATATTAAAAAAACAAAAAAAATAAATAGCCTTTCTATGGCCCACTGAATGAGAGAGAAAGGTGGCACACCCAGGAGTCAAGACTGGCGCACAAGCTGAAAGGGCAATATTACTCTCCCACTGTTTTTTTAACTTTTTTTTTTTATTTTCAGGGAGACTTTAGAAACCAAATAATATTAAAAAAAAAAAAAAAATAGCCTTTCTATGGCCCACTGAATGAGAGAGAAAGGTGGCACACCCAGGAGTCAAGACTGGCACACAAGCTGAAAGGGCAATATTACTCTCCCACTGTTTTTTTAATTTTTTTTTTTTTTTGTTTTCAGGGAGACTTTAGAAACCAAATAATATTAAAAAAACAAAAAAAATAAATAGCCTTTCTATGGCCCACTGAATGAGAGAGAAAGGTGGCACACCCAGGAGTCAAGACTGGCGCACAAGCTGAAAGGGCAATATTACTCTCCCACTGTTTTTTTAACTTTTTTTTTTTATTTTCAGGGAGACTTTAGAAACCAAATAATATTAAAAAAACAAAAAAAAAATAAATAGCCTTTCTATGGCCCACTGAATGAGAGAGAAAGGTGGCACACCCAGGAGTCAAGACTGGCGCACAAGCTGAAAGGGCAATATTACTCTCCCACTGTTTTTTTTTTTTTATTTTCAGGGAGACTTTAGAAACCAAATAATATTAAAAAAAAAACAAAAAAAACAAGGCTTTCTATGGCCCACTGAATGAGAGATGGCACGCACAGGAGTGGCACACAAGCCCTGACTGAGGCCAATATTTTTCTCCCACTGATTGATGTAGTGTTTTTGTGTTGAGGTAGATTTTAAAACACAAATGAAGGAAAAAAATTAAAAGGCTTTCTATGGCCCACAATTAGAGAGAGAGGTGGCACACCCAGGAGTCAAGACTGGCACACAAGCTGAAAGGGCAATATTACTCTCCCACTGTTTTTTTATGTATTTTTTTTTTTTCAGGGAGACTTTAGAAACCAAATAATATTAAAAAAAAAAGGCTTTCTATGGCCCACTGAATGAGAGGGACAGAGGTGGCACACCCAGGAGTCAAGACTGGCACACAAGCTGAAAGGGCAATATTACTCTCCCACTGTTTTTTTATGTTTTTTTTTTTTCAGGGAGACTTTAGAAACCAAATAATATTAAAAAAACAAAAAAAATAAATAGCCTTTCTATGGCCCACTGAATGAGAGAGAAAGGTGGCACACCCAGGAGTCAAGACTGGCACACAAGCTGAAAGGGCAATATTACTCTCCCACTGTTTTTTTTTTATTATTTTCAGGGAGACTTTAGAAACCAAATAATATTAAAAAAAATAAATAAATAAATAGGCTTTCTATAGCCCACTGAATGAGAGATAGCACGCACAGGAGTGGCACACAAGCCCTGACTGAGGCCAATATTTTTCTACCACTGATTGATGTAGTGTTTTTGTGTTGAGGTAGAATTTAGAACACAAATCACGGAAAAAATAAATAGGCTTTCTATGGCCCACTCAGTGAGAGATGGCACACACAGGGATGGCACTGTAGCAGAAATGCCAATCTTAATCTCCCACAAAAAAATTTAAAAATAAACAGGGACTGTCCTACAATTACTATCTCCCCTGCAGTAATCTAAGCCAGGTATGGCAGGCAGCAATAGGAGTGGACTGATGCACAAATTAAATAAAAAGTGTGGACAAACAAAAAAGATAGCTGTGCAGAAAGGAAGGAACAAGAGGATATGTGCTTTGAAAAAAGCAGTTGGTTTCCACAGTGGCGTACACACAGCAATACAGCTATCACGGAGCCTTCTAGGGCAGCCCAATGAGCTACAGCGCTGAGGGAAAAAAAAAAAAATAGCTTCCACTGTCCCTGCACACCGAAGGTGGTGTTGGACAGTGGAAATCGCTGCAGCACAAGCGGTTTGGTGGTTAGTGGACCCTGCCTAACGCTCTCCCTGCTTCTGACGAAGCGGCAGCAACCTGTCCCTAAGTTCAGATCAGCAGCAGTAAGATGGCGGTCGGCGGGAACGCCCCTTTATAGCCCCTGTGACGCCGCAGACAGCAAGCCAATCACTGCAATGCCCTTCTCTAAGATGGTGGGGACCAGGACCTATGTCATCACGCTGCCCACACTCTGCGTTCACCTTCATTGGCTGAGAAATGGCGCTTTTCGCGTCATTGAAACGCGACTTTGGCGCGAAAGTCGCGTACCGCATGGCCGACAAGCACAGGGGTCGGATCGGGTTTCATGAGACGCCGACTTAGCCAAAAGTCGGCGACTTTTGAAAATGATCGACCCGTTTCGCTCAACCCTAGTCAGGACACAATGTCCCCAAAAAACACGTATCAGAGAGTAGAACAATCCAACACCAGACCAAATGTATGGAAATGCTGCTAATACTTGTTATAGGAGCAACATTGTAATATGTAATACAAAACTGATACAGTACTGGCGCGAAACCGCTGCAAAGTAAGAAATGGGAAAATATAAAGTAAATGAACAAAAGAGAAATATAAATCCCATCAGTATCTGGTGACCGCCCATCACCTCCATCATCAGTATCTGGTGACCGCCCGTCACCTCCATCATCAGTATCTGGTGACCGCCTGATTCCTCCATAATCAGTATCTGGTGACCGCCTGATTCCTCCATAATCAGTATCTGGTGACCGCCCATCGCCTCCATCATCAGTATCTGGTGACCGCCCGTCACCTCCATCATCAGTATCTGGTGACCGCCTGATTCCTCCATAATCAGTATCTGGTGACCGCCCATCGCCTCCATCATCAGTATCTGGTGACCGCCCGTCACCTCCATCATCAGTATCTGGTGACCGCCTGATTCCTCCATCATCAGTATCTGGTGACCGCCCATCGCCTCCACCATCAGTATCTGGTTACCGCCAGTCGCCTCCATCATCAGTATCTGGTGACCGCCCATCGCCTCTATCATCAGTATCTGGTGACCTCCCGTTACCTCCATCATCAGTATCTGGTGACCGCCCCTCGCCTTCATCATCAGTATCTGGTGCCCGTCCATCGCCTCCATCAACAGTATCTGGTGACCGCCCGTCTCCTCCATGATCAGTATCTGGTGACCGCCCGTCACCTCCATCATCAGTATCGGGTGACCGCCCATCGCCTCCATCATCAGTATCTGGTGACCTCCCGTTACCTCCATCATCAGTATCTGGTGACCGCCCCTAACCTCCATCATCAGTATCTGGTTACCGCCAGTCGCCTCCATCATCAGTATCTGGTGACCGCCTGTTACCTCCATCATCAGTATCTGGTGACCGCCCGTCACCTCCATCATCAGTATCTGGTGACCGCCCGTCACCTCCATCATCAGTATCTGGTGACCGCCCATCACCTCCATCATCAGTCTCTGGTGACCGCCCGTCACCTCCATCATGAGTATCTGGTGACCGCCCATCACCTCCATCATCAGTCTCTGGGGACCGGCCATCACCTCCATCATGAGTATCTGCAGTCTTCTGTGAATTCTCTGAATTTTCTGCCTGGGAGACACCTTGCTGATGCACTATAACTACAATGTGTCTTGTTTCTGCACTCAGTCTTACCATGGTATATGACCTGTAACAGGGAGCTGTCTTCTACAACCTCACCCTTATAAAAGAGTTTGGCTTTTCCTCACCCAATTCAAAGCCTCCTACCCAGCTGTTTCTTTTAATGATTTTGTTTAAAACTACATATTAAAATGATGATTTATCACCTGTTTGGGTAGAACTGGTTACTCAGACACCTGACTACAATCCTACAAAGTCCCAGACGTTATGCAAGTACCTGGAAGAGCTGATTAACAGAGCGGTCACCAGATAATGATCGGATTTCTATTTCTCTTTTGTTCATTCACTTTGCATTGTGTTAATTGATAAAAATAAACAATTTTCCATTTTTTTTTAAACCATTCCATCTGGGCAGAATTTTTCCACACCTGTCTAAAACTTTTGCACAGTACTATAGTATATGTATAAATATGTGTGCATGTAGTATATATATATATATAAAATAATAATAAAACAGTGGCGCAAAGTGTCACAATTGTAAAAATCCTGCGGCGAAACCAACAATTCCCCACAAAAAAATTGTAAGATAAGAGAAATATTATATATATATACACATGACGTGTATAAAGGTTCGCGCTAGAAAGAACAAGGTGTATCCACTAAAAAGCTGTCTGTATAAGGGGTCTGTCACATACAAATAAAAAATATATAATATGTCGGTCCCAATAAAGCTGCTGCGTGGCTTTGGAAATGATTGTAACTCACCCACTGCAGTAAGGGTAACACAAGGCGGCTGGTGATCCTGTCCTGTTGCAGCAAGTGTCCATCCAAAGGAATTTTCTAATGTAGTAAGTCCAATAGTAACCCCAAACTTTTGACTGCTCCGGCCGAAAGCAGTCACAGTTCACCGGACAACAAGTAAAGGCGGTAGTCCAGCTAAACCGACGCCGCGTGTGAAGCGAACAGTGCGCACAGCGACGGTGCAGGACCTGTGTGACGTAACGCTCACGTGACCGCCGCTAGAGTCCGGTGGTAAGTACGGAATGCGGTGAGGACCTCTATCCTACGCGTTTCGGAGACGCCTGTCTCCTTCATCAGGCCGGAGCAGTCAAAAGTTTGGGGTTACTATTGGACTTACTACATTAGAAAATTCCTTTGGATGGACACTTGCTGCAACAGGACAGGATCACCAGCCGCCTTGTGTTACCCTTACTGCAGTGGGTGAGTTACAATCATTTCCAAAGCCACGCAGCAGCTTTATTGGGACCGACATATTATATATTTTTTATTTGTATGTGACAGACCCCTTATACAGACAGCTTTTTAGTGGATACACCTTGTTCTTTCTAGCGCGAACCTTTATA
Source organism: Ranitomeya variabilis (assembly GCF_051348905.1). Classification (NCBI taxonomy): domain Eukaryota; kingdom Metazoa; phylum Chordata; class Amphibia; order Anura; family Dendrobatidae; genus Ranitomeya; species Ranitomeya variabilis. The sequence goes on from NC_135237.1 coordinate 21,963,536, forward strand.
CACGTCATGTGTATATATATATAATATATATATATATATATATATATATTGTGTGATCTCATTAGAAAACAAGGCTTTATGAGAATATTTGTCACAAGGGTGAGTGTACAGAGTCTTTTTAGACTTCGATTGATGACTTTGGATGGAATCCATGTGACTCATTTCACCAATCTGAGTGGTGACGGTTTTCCTCGGCCTAGAAGCTCTTGCAGTTTTTGCAGACTTACGCTTGGATCTTGGACCGTCCATGGCCGGTGCCCCCCGCAGACAGCTGTCCCTCCACTCGTCCAATGTGTCATGTCCATGTGGTGATCACGTTACGTTCGGGATCCCGCTGCTTTGTAATGTTGCTGCTATATATAGGGAGCAGCTGATGAGATAAGTCAGCTGGAATAGCAAGGCTTTCAAATACTGGGTGGTGGCGGTGTGTTAGGTCGAAAGGAAGACGTCTTTCTTCCAAGACTTAATCATAATAGAAGAAAGTCACATCTGAGCAGGCTTCGTGGCCAAAGTAGAAGATTGGTGATCCAAAATGACACTTCCCGTACAACAGAGTGAAGAGCAGAGACTCTACCAGCAAACATTGCTTCAAGATGGTCTCAAGGATATGTTGGACAACGACAAGTTCATAGATTGCATCTTGAAGATAAAGGGAAAGGAATTTCCATGCCACCGGCTGGTCCTGGCAGCTTGCAGCCCTTACTTCCGAGCCATGTTCCTCTCAGACTTAGAGGAGAGCAAGAAAAAAGAAATTGACCTTGAAGATGTGGATCCCGACGTGATGGGGAAGATTCTTCATTACATCTACACTTCTGAAATCGAGATTACGGAGAAAAACGTTCAGGACATCTTCTCTGTGGCCAATATGTTCCAGATCCCTTCCATATTCACAGTCTGTGTCTCCTTTCTCCAGAAAAAGTTGTGTCTTAGTAACTGTCTGGCCATCTTTCGCTTGGGTCTCATGTTGGATTGTCCTCGTCTGGCCGTCTCCTCTAGAGACTTCCTATGCGATCGCTTCAACCTAATCACCAGGGACAATGAGTTCTACCAACTGTCCGCTGATGAACTCATTGCTGTCATATCCAGCGACAACCTCAACATTGAGAAGGAAGAGGAGGTCTTCGAAGTTGTCATGAAGTGGGCTGCCAAGGAGAAAGAAAGCCGAGTCAAAGACCTGCCCGTCATCTTCGAAAGTCTCCGCTTCCGTCTCATGCCTCAGGATTATATCAAGAACAAAGTAGAGAAGCACGAGTTGGTTAAATCTAGTCCAGAAGTCTTGAAGAAGCTTCAGATGGTCAAGGAGGCCCAAGAAGGAAAACTTCCAGTGGTTAAGAAGAAGTCTGGAAAATCAGAACCGGACAAAGATGGGGACAAGGTAGTCAATGGAGATGTTGAGGATGGTCAAGAAGATGAAGAAGCCCTTCCTGGAATTCTGAATGATACATTGAGATTTGGAATGTTTTTAAAGGACCTGGTCTTCATGATTAGTGACACGGGGGCAGTCGGATATGATCCAATCGCAAATGAGTGCTTCTTTGCTTCACTATCAGCTCAGATCCCGAAAAATCACGTCAGTTTGGTAACGAAGGAAAACCAGATCTTTGTGGCTGGTGGACTTTACTACAATGAGGAGAGCAAAGACGAACCACTCAGTTCATACTTCTTACAGGTAAGCCCTTGAAGAGAGTTTTCAATGCTCTCTAGGGAAAAAAATGTTATTCTTGTATCTATGGTTATCACACATTTTCCAACAATCCAAACAAGATGGTTAATAAAAGTATTTTCACTAATTTTCTGGCCTAAAACACCTCCAAGCTTTTGTTTTTGGCCAATCTGGGTTGAGCTGGAGTGTTATGGGTCTTGGCTAAGCCAACCTGTCTAATTCATCAAAGGTTATTATGCCACTATGGTGTCGTAACTTCCTCCAGAAATGTCCTACAGACCCTGAGTGGAGCAATATTCCTGGAGGAAGGTTTAAGATGCGACTAAATCACCACATTGAGTGGCACATGCCTCCTGATGAATGAGGCTCGTCATCTCCTACGACTGCCACCACAATGCCAGGCTTGATGAATCGGATCTGAAAAGTTCAGGAGCATAGTTTCCTGTCTATAGAGATGAGCCAACAAGTATAATAATCTATCAAATGCACTGAAATATTAAATTAATGTAATCATTAATCAAAATAATTAATGTTATCCTGATCGTCGATGATGAGAATAGTCAACACAGATGATCCGAAGTCGTTACCGAGCCTGGATTAAAGTCCAGGCTTACCCAAAAAAAAAACAAAGGGGGACACATAAAAACTTCCCACTTTATTCAATGTATATGAAGACCCTCACGGAGCCGTGTGTAGGGTCCTGACAAGTCTCACACGTCATCAGCCATCACTCATTGCTGGTATCGTAACTCTGGTAGTGAAGTCCAGATATTGTATCAGCGGATGAAGCTACTAAGTTTATAAAACAAAATTGTGATAAAATAAAATAAAACTTTTCTTAAAGTTCAAATGAAAAGAGACAAGACTGTCAGTGATGATCCAAAAACTTGTCTCCGGTCAGTAATGATTGTAGCCACGGATTATAAAACAACAATGTAACACCTATCAGGGTCGGACTGGAGTGCCTAGGGCCCACCAGGGGAATTAACTCTAGGGGCCCACTCTACAGCTACCATAAACTTTTTTTTTATATAATATAAGGACAGTGATATCAACCAGATTTGTAATCTACCTCATTGGGAAAATAAGTTTCTGACAGCAGCAAACGATGAGTCCTGATTGGGGATCTGTCATTAGTTTGCTACCCTTAGTTAGGATACCATAAAATCAGTGACAGATTCCCTGTAACAGAATCCCTGAATACTACCTTTAGGGTAGTTTCCCACTAGTGAGTCCACTGCAGGATGCCCGCTGCTTGTACCCACAGTGGACCCGCTCTGGAGGAGGATCATGCCGAGATTATACGGATATATACTCATATCTAATGCCGGGTGCATTATATACAATGTTATGAGTCAGAGCAAAATCTTTCAAGTGTATTGGACACCTCTATAAAGGTTCTCTGTCAGCACAGAATTACTGTTCAAACCAAGCAGAGGAGCTCAGATTATCATGGCGGCCAAACTTTTATATACACCTTCCCACCTGCTTCTTTCCCATCCATCTCCATCCATCTCTGGCTCTATGAAGCCCGAGCTGTCAATCACACTAGAGGGGGGTGGAGAATGATGGAAAACATACAGGTGGGAAGATGAATGTACATGATTGGCCACGCCATGAAGCACCGAGCAGCAGGACCTAGTTTGAACAGTCATTCTGCACTGACTGTCCCTTTAAGGGTAACTTGTCACCTTGAGAAACGCTATTTATCTGCAGATATAGGGATAATCTGCAGGTTAATGGGGCTTAAAGCCTGGTTAGCCGGTATAAGTACATCACCGGAACCACCATCAGTACGTGGTACATCAATTGTAGTGTCCGGTCAGCCCCATGTACCTTTGTATCACATGAACCTACAACTCCCAGTATGTCCTTAACAATGGAGATACTGGGAGTTGTCAGACTGCGGACCGTACAGGAACCACAGCACTGATGAGACGCAGGCAGGATCACAAATAAACATTTACATCCAGGTATCTTACCTGTGAACCTGTGATGCGTTTTCTGATTAGAGTCGTTCTCTTTCTTTTCATCTCCATCTTGTCCAGACTCCATGATGACTCTTCTCATCCACAGCCGTCTCCGCAGACGTCCATCTTCTCCGGTCTTCTGCAGCACATCTCCACTCGACGCCCTTAAAAATAGTAGTGTCATTATAACACGCCTGAATAAAAATATCTGCCCTACACGGAGCCCCTGTAAAGACTGCTCACAATATGACCCACACTGTCCCTCTAATGGTACATGCCCCCCACACTGTCCTCCCACATGGTGCCCCCCTATACTGCCCAGTCCCTATACTGTGCCCCCTCATCACACTTCTTCTCTTCAGCATACTATTCCCCCCCCCCATACTGCTGCATCTATATGTCCCCCACCACTACGTGGGCTCTGTTCTGTGTCCCCTCACACTTTTCTCCCCCAATGCCATCTCCTCATACATTCCTCCCACTCTCCATAATGTCTCCTCACACCTCCCCCTTCAGTTGCCGCACCCTATAACCATACCGTGTCTTCACACATTATCCCCATACTGTCTCCTAAAATGTCTTCCGCTATCTCTCCCCAATTATAATAAATCTTTGGAAGAACACAAAGACACACAGACATGCAGAAGAACATATACACACCAAGACACCTACACACCTGTGCAGACATGCACTCGCAGACACACACATGCAGAAATGGGGACATAACATATACACACAGGCAAGCGCACTTACACACACAAAAAGGCACACGTAAACACACAGACATGCTCATACACACAGAGAAGCGCCTAAAAATTCACACTCCGACAAGTACACACACAAAATGTGAAAATGCACACACGTGAAGATACATACACAAAAATGCACACCCAGGGAGACATGCACA